>NW_025963890.1:58643103-59200603 GCF_023055435.1 Haliotis rufescens | reverse complement strand
TTTTAGAGTCAAGAAGGATATTGTGTAATATAAGATTTCAGAGATTAAATGTTAGTCTAAAATCAATCCAGTAAGCAGGACTTAGAAGTGTGAAAACATTTGCCCTGTCCACAAGTGTCATAGGTTCACACGTTTAATTTAATCGCAAGTATGATGGGGTCAGTCGTGTTGAACAGCGCGCTCTCCTGAACTCGCCTCAGGCTACATGTTAAGGCAGCAACCATTTGTTTTGGGAGGGGTGTGGGGATATTTTCTTAAATTATAATCTAGCCCCTTTTTTACCAAAACAAAATGTGCCCTTATCTTGCAGACGGTATTGTTGAAAGGTCTGGGTGTCAAATTGTATGTTAATGTGTGTGTTAAGATAAAGATAATTTAGCTCCTAAACATTAAAAAATGCATATCTCGAACCAAAATCAAGCTTCCACTCGCCCCCCCCCCCCCCCCCCCCTCACTCCCCCTCTCATCCCCCCTCTCTCTCACCCCCCCCCCCCCCCCCAAAAAAAAAAACAAAAAAAAAAAAAAAAAACACCCCACACACCCGACCCCTCCCTTTATATCAGATGGTTGCTTCTCTAATGGCGGATACGTTAGAACATATCCATTCACACCTGCATCGTCGTCGATTATCGCTCTTGTCAATGGTAAATTCGCATTCTAAATCTATCATTTTCCAGTAGCGATTATGTTCTCCATCTTTCAGTCACTTGGTTTGACCTGCAGGTCGGATCCAGGGACCAGAGGCATCTCAGATACCCCCAGCACCCAAGGGACCACAGGCAGGACCCAGACTCCCTCATCGTCATCGAGGATATCGTCCACGTCGTCAACATGACGACGACACCAACAGCAACTGGACGGACAGCAGTGGCACGTCATCGATCGGGGGGCGACGCTAATGAATGTGAGTAAACACAGTAGTTTGTATTTAACATTTCTGATTCAACCCATTCAACACTTTCTACTATAGATTCTAGCTCTATAGATCTACATGCCAACTAGTTCAATACATGCCGGAAGGGGCGGTCGGGTAGCCGAATGTTTAAAGCATTCGCTCGTCACGCCTAAGACGCGAGTTCGATTCCCGACATGGGTACAATGCCTGAAGCCCATTTATGGTGTCCCCGCCGTGATATTGATGAAATATTGCCAAATACTTCCGCCCGTATCCCCGACCATGATTTATATATGTAGCAAGTCCATACCATTTTTAGATAAACGGTTTGGATTTTTAAAACTATTTTACCAACGTTTGTTGAAACACAGTCTTGCAACAACCTTTACTCTTCCAAATTCGACCGCCTCCGTCACTTCTAGTGAGAGAGCGGAAGGTCCGGGGTTCAATCCCCGGCCGCGTCATACCAAAAGACGTTAAAAGATGGTACTTGTTGTTGCCCTGTCTGGCGCTCGGCATTAAGGGGCTAAAACAAGGACTGGTCGGCTCGGAGTGAGTATACTGTGTCTGAGTGGGGTATTCATGTTAAACTGCGGCATGGTATCTCAGTGAGCTAGCACTATAAATCAGCATTAGTCCAAGCAGCACCACACACACACACACACAAACACACACACACACAAACACACACACACACACACACACACACGTCGCTATATAAGTGCAATAATCTTGGACGCGACGTTAAACCCAATTTCACCTCACCTCACCTCTTCCAAATTCTGTTGATTAGTTCTTGCACAACAAGCTGTACTAGTCGCCTACAGTCAACTCCACGAATTGACCACATTTCCATTTTTGAAAAAAACCCATCTCACTTCTTTATCTCAAATATGAAACTTTATTAAACAGACAGACAGACAGATTTATTCAATAATCAGGTCTCCAGCCCATAATACATGTTAACATAATGTAGATCATACATGCTTATATACTATGGCGTTATGTAAAGACAAATAGTTTTAGAATACGTTAGAACAGTCATGAGTTACGTATATTCATAACTTTAGATAGAAATAGTCCAATGTGTTTTAAAGTTCTAGTGGAGTTTGTTGACATAAGGTTTAAAAAGTTGAAATGTGGTTAACTTGATTTCACTTCCAGCAAAGCATTCTCTTCTTGCAGCTCGGTATCTGTCACAGATTGACAATATATGATACTCATCCTCAATTAGAGTTAAACCTTTGGAGTGGCAATACATGCACACACGTTCTTCATATGGGATTTTAGAATGTCTTCCAGTTTCAACTGCAAGTTTAAAGTTGTTACACCTGAACATACATATTAATGTTTTATAATAAGCAGAGATTTCACATGATAATAAGTGTTTTTCGACATTAAGGAGAGATTTGTACTGTGAGTAATTTTTGCATTTAGATGAGAGCTCTATGGAGAGATGCCAGTTTTGAGAAAGACAGTCATACAGCCTCTGTTTAACTTTCATCATCAATAATTTGCTATCACCGCATTCCTGATTTATCCAAATAAACCCAAATCCATGTTGAAACAGGATATTCCTGATGTGTGATGCCCATGTGGTTTTACCAGAGTCATCAAGTGACTTGAGCATACAATAGGACTGATATGGTCATCTTTGAGGCCCATATGGATCACTCTGCACCAGTAACTCACTGCTCTGGACATATAATGATATTGAAGCGGCATTCTCCTAGAGCCATGTCGTTATTACTATATTTATTAAGTTTCAAATATCGTTTGCAAAATCTGTGATGCACTTGCTCAATAGTATTACAGTAGTTAATTCCCCATACTTCAGATCCATAGCATAAAATGGGAGTTATGATTGAGTCAAAAAAATGAAAAACATCTCCAACAGGAATATATCCAAACTTTTGTTGAAATTGTTGAAGTGAGAATAAAGCTTTAGTGGCTTGAGTGTCTAGACATGTCTGTGTTTTAGTCCATGAAAGTTTCATTGTGAAGAAAGTTCCCAGAAATTTATAACAACTCACTGTTTCTATTTGTTCACCTTTAAAATACCATTTCTCACATTTTCTCAGTGGGCCACCATTCCTAAACACCATAATTTTAGTCTTATTGAGATTTATCTTCATTCCTGTTCAATTACAAAATTCTTCCAGTACATTAAATTTCTGTTGAAGTTGATTTGTTGAGTCTGAAACAGCTGACACATCATCTGCATACATCAATGCAAATATATCTTGAATATCACTAGTTATAAAAATTCCTCTTCCACTCTTTTCCTCCAATTTTATCACAAGTTGGTTAATGAAAATCAAAAAAAGATTTGAGGACTCATTTTACAGCCTTGACGGGTACCAGTGCTGCATTTGAAATAATCCGACAAACCAGAATCTGTGCTCACACAAGCAGAAAGTTTGGTGTACATAGATGTAATAAAATTTAAGAAGTTTCCTCTGAGCCCTACATCATGAAAACTTTGAAAAAGAACATCATGATTTATACAGTCAAACGCTTTACTAAAATCTATGAAGATGCAGTAAAATCTCCCCCCTTTCTTCAAAAGATATTTTGTTATCATTGCTTGCAAAATGAAAATATGGTCCGCTGTTGAATATGTAGATCTAAAGCCGGCTTGCGTTTCTGATAGTATGTTGTGACAGTCACACCAGTCTTTGAGTCTATGGTTTAACACTGCTATTAATACCTTACAAAAGGAGTCAATGAGAGATGTGCCTCTATAGTTTCCAGGCTCCTGCACCGGTCCACTTTATGAAGCGGTCATATAATGCTCTGACCCCAAAGATCTGGGAATGTGTTTGTAAAAAACATCTGATTAAAGAATTTTGTAAGTAGTGGAGTGATATAGTCTCTGGTTGACTTCACAAATTCATATGCAATCCCATCTGGTCCAGGAGTTTTATTATTTTTCAGACTTCTAATGCAGTGATAAACTTCTTCTTCTGGAATAGGTTTGTTTAAGTCCAAACATAGTATATCTGCTCCAGTGTCACATTCTAATTGCAGCTCTTGATTAGGGAAAGATGAAAAATTATAAACTGTAGGATTAAGTAAGTTCTTAAAATAGTCATACCATGTGCCAGTGGTGATGTTGTTAGATGAACTACCTTTTTGTCTCTGATTCTTCAATAGCTTCCACAATTGCTTAGGGTCTGAACAGGAAGAAGATAATAAATTTCTTTACTTACTCAGATATATGCTCTTTTTATGTGAAAATAACTTCTTAAAATACCTTCTTTCCTTTCGATACACATTTAAATCTTGGTCAAAGTGCCTATGATTTCTAAGTGCACAGTATTTATTTTGTTTCACACATTCCAGTTCATCATCCCACCATGGCGGTTGTTTGTCTTAATACTGTGAAATGTTTTTTTGTAAACTTTTCCAAAACCTTCTCCTGCCTTATGGTACATATTCACAATTGCACGAATGGCTTGATTAACACTGACATTGATCAATGCTGAAAATTCATCATAATTTTCAAGAAAAATACTCTGAAACTTTGTTAAAAAGTCTAAATGTCTATCTTCATTCCATGTGTATTTCATCCACTCTTGTGAGTCATCATATGTAAGATCATTTTGGCTATTGATATTGTGCTGACAGTCATTATTCACATTTTCTTCCATATATTGAGGGTTTGTTTGGTTAAGGTTAATCTCACATGAAAGAGGAAAGTGACAGGATTCATCTCTGTCAAGTACTTTAAAGTCACTAAAATATGGAAAGAGGTCTGACGCTGCTAGCACATAGTCTACTACACTTGCTCCATTATGGGTAATACAGGTGAAGTTACCAACTTTATCTTCAAATAAACGCCCATTTAGGGCACGAATACCATAGGTAGCACACAATCAGCAAGCTTTAGCCCATAGTTATTATGTCGCATGTTGTCTTTAGACTTCCTAAGCATATCAAGATTGTCTGATGGATAGTCTTCACTATCATCATGGATAAATTCAAGTGTATCTGATGGGATGAATCAAGAAAATCTCTCATCCTTGCATTAAAATCACCAGACAGAACTAAATGATGATTATCATGAGTAGTAAAAGTAGTTTCAACATAGTGCATAAGGCGATCAATACCATCCATATCCATTGTGTGATAGATAGAACTCTCTGGAGAAATGTAAACAAAAAAGATGACAGTGTCTTTTCTAAATCCAAAAGCTGTTGTCTGAAACTGGAACATCACACAGTCTTCAAAGGATTCATATATTCTTCTGATGATCTTATTTTTCACTAATGACTCTTTGACGAACACTGTCACACCAACACTATATCTCCCTAATACTTTAGCTTTGGGTCTAGCACAGCTGAAAGATCGGTAACCAGTCAAGAAATTTACGAAATTGTTGGACTTTCTCACAAAAGATTCACAAAATCCTATTCTGTCAAATGACGCACAAAAAACCTTAAATTCAGAATCATCAGGAAGACTTACATATTTATACAATCCTTCAATGTTCCACGATAGGATACGGAGTGTTTTGCTTCAGCCTTCTCCTCAATCACAATCACTATTTAGAGTGCTCTCCCTTGGCAGAGCTGTACTTCCGGGCCCACGAGATGTAAATTAACCCACGTGGGCATCTCCTGTCACATTTCCTTGTCTGTTGCCGTGTGATCCTTTACGTTGATTAGATACACAGACATTTGTACCACTGATTCTGTCGTAGGGATAAACTTCTCCATCTATTATGAGTTTATCATGATGGATCTTCGGGTTTTTACCCTCTTTTAAAGCCTCCAAGAATAGACCACTGAGTGAACGTCGGGTGTCTCTAATATAACTCGCCTTGTAAGGTCCTCTGACACTCTCACCCCTTGGTTAAAGTTGTTATTCCCTCGTTGTTTATCTTTCGCCGACTTAAGTATCTTGTTTCTGTCTCCTGTAGATACGAAATGTTTGCAATTATCGGGGCGTGTGATTTGCCGTTACGTAGTCTGTGCGCTCTTGTTATTAATATGCTAGCAGCATCAGTAATATTCAGTGTCTCCTTCATGAACTGACGCACTTTCATTTCTGAAAGATCCCAAGTCTCACCTTTTTCTTCAGCAATACCATGGAAAATCAGGTTATTTCTTCTTTATCTAGATTCATAATCGTCCATTTTATCTTCCATAGCGAGCATACGTTCACACAATTTTGCATTATGTGCACAGAGTTCCATGATTGTCTCGTGATTTTCGTTTACCCGTGACGCCATGTTGGTTACCTTCATGTTGAGACTTTCAAATCTATCATTTACCTTCTTCAAATCTGACTTTATGTCCATGAGAGTATTCATAATGTCATCATTAGTTAATTTACTTTGAATTGGCGTCACATTATCCGCATTTGCAGCCGGTAGAGTAGACTGCCAAGTTTGTGGGCCGGGGTTAGATTCCACGTCACCACTAAAACTATTTTACCAACGTTTGTTGAAACCCAGTCTTGCAACAACCTTTTCTCTTCCAAATTTGACCGTGGTCTAGTGGTAGAGCGTCCGCCCGGAGAGCGGAAGGTCCAGGGTTCGATCCCCGGCCGTGTCATACCAAAAGACGTTTAAAGATGGTACTTGTTGTTAGCCTGTCTGGCGCTCGGCATTAAGGGGCTAAAACAAGGACTGGTCGGCTCGGAGTCAGTATACTGTGTATGAGTGGGGTATTCATGTTAAACTGCGGCATGATATCTCAGTGAGCTAGCACTATAAATCAGCATTAGTCTGGACTAGTACACACACACACACACACACACACACACACACATACACACACACGTCGCTATATAAGTGCAATAATCTTGGACGGGACGTTAAACCCAATTTCACCTCACCTCACCTCTTCCAAATTCTGTCGATTCGTTCTTGCAAACAAGCTGTACTAGTCGCCTACCGTCAACTCCACGAATTGACCACATTTCCATTTTTGAAAAAAACCCATCTATTTTCTTCATCTCAAATATGAAACTTTATTAAACAAATATGTTTGAACCACAAATGTATATACACTCTGTAAGATGAGTACATTGCTTTACAGAGAGGAAACATGTTGGTTTGGAATATGTCTTCTTCGCACACCAGAAAACCAGTTCATCCATTTCAAATCCCAATTAACACTCAGCAAACATGCAAGAAGACAGAAACAGTTAATTAAACATCATGAATGATGTACCATGTCAATATTGTCAACAACATTATGAAATAGTTATTTAGACACATTTAAGTTAGAAAGTGTCAAGATAAAAGACTGAACTGCTCCTTTGGTTTTCTGTAGCATCAAACAATCTGGATTTTAGTTGGTACCATGTTAACATTATTATAGATCTTTAACCTGTATTATCAGTGTTGGAGATAGTTAAGAAATAAAAATATTGTTTTGAAACTGAAGACACCACAAAATAAAACTTGTAGCAAATACTGAAATCTCATCAGTTAAAATAATGAATTGGAGTTTGTATACATGGTTAATAAAACAGAACAAACAAACTTTAACATAGGTTAATATGTCAACATCATCAAAAGAAGAGGACTTTTAATCTGAAAGGGATGTCAGATAATAAACAAAATAAAGTCATTATCATTTATTTCAATCATTTAAGCAACTTCATGCAATTTAAAAAAAAATATAATAGACATTGACTTTCCTTTTCTTTTGCGGGGGAAGTCTTAATGGCATTTCTATTAAACCTAGTTTTCAAGACTAGTGTGCATAACAATAAAAATAAATGATCCGCAAAAACGCTCCATCTTGATGGCGGGTTAGAATTATTGTTCCCCAGGAACCTAGCTGTGATGGTCGTAAGAGGGGACTTAATTGGTTTGGTCTTCAGGCTCTGTGATTTGGTTGATTGCGTGTCAGTGTACTCCGACGGCATGGAACATTGCTAATAATGTCAATCACAGGACTGTCTTGTCCAGATTCGATTATTTACAAACTGCTGTCATATTGCTGGAATATTGCTGAGTTCGGCGATAAACAACCACCAAATCCACAAAAAACATCAACAGTGGGGATCTGCTCACGATCGGTCCACAGCCACAAAACTAGATAAATTTTTTTATTTATGACCATAAGCCTGATTTTTGTAAACAGGAATATGCCTTGCAACAATGTAATATTTGTGTCATGCAAATTTGTGTGTTTTTATCAACAGCCTGAAGCATAATTTTGATTTCAAGACTTTTGGGGGACAATTATTACATTGTTTCTGTTGAGATTCAGTAGAAGTTCGTTGCATTTGGACAATGACTAGTTGTCTGGAATGTAGTACTATTTATAATGTAAGCAGTGATGAGGAAGTTCTTATATTAAGATGCTCGAATTATCGGTAAACTTCCGGAAAAGCATGGATGGCTGTCAAGCATTATAGAAACGTGGAATTATTTGTGATGTTCTAGTGACACTGGACTGGTCAAGCATGGTGTGGAAAGTGCTGGGAGCTGGTTAGACTATATAAGTGGAGAGGGCCTATCACTCTCGCATCTCACGTTTCATCTGACGTAACATCAAAACCAGCTTTGAGTGAAGATCACTGATCAGCCCGAATTCCCAGCCTTGGCCTATCTCGGAAGCTTGATCACTGTTGCGGAAAGGTGAATATTATCGCTGAACTTTTTGCTATCACCGCTGCCATAATATTTTGTATTTTATACTGCCATTGAATATTGTACTACCATTCTATTGTGTACTGTCATTGTCGTGCAGTAATTTGTATTGATTTGTAAACCTAGTTAATTGTGTAAGTCAAATTGTTGATTTTCTACCTATTGTTGGTTTTTGTTGGTTTCACACTAAATTCTTTGATGTACAGATTTCTGGGTTAACATATTGTTTCATTTTGGGTATCAACTCGTAACCTGATATAATAATAAAGTATAATTATTCTTTTGTGAAATACATGTATCAGGATAATCACCATACAAGAAGACTGAGAATCAAATCTTCATTCAGACACACGCACGCACGCACGCACGCTTGTCAACTAGGCGACTATGCTTATCATAAGGGGTGACTGACCGGTGGTCAGACTCACTGACTTGATTGATGCATGTCATCTATTCCCCTTTGGGTGGATAGATGCTCGGTATATCGTTCACTAGATTGTCTGGTCCAGACTGGATTATTTTCATATAGTTGTAATGTTGCTGAGTGTGACATTAAACAACAAACGAACAAACAAGCAGACAAACACTCACATATATTTATTGTTTCTTTAATATAAGACGATGTTATTCTATTCTATTTTTCCAATGGATATCTTTTCTCTCAGATGCAGGCTGTCAATAACAGCAACAGCAGCAGCAGCAGAACACCAGAGACTCGCTCAGAGGCAGCTACAACAGCAGCAGTTACAGCCTTACCAGGAGCTGATACATATTTTAGACAAAGTGCAAAGGACTTTGGTGAGATTTTTATATTAATCATTTGTTATTTATTGAGATTTCATGTTAATACAGACTTCCGTCCCCAACAATTGTAGAAGTACTGGTTTGTTCAGTACTGACTTGCATTTAGCCTTGATGCAACTACAATAGTCAGTCCTAATGCGCTATCATCAGTTCATGAAATAATCGGACAATAGAACGTAAGGATGCTTCATTGTCACATACGGGGACAGGGGTGGCCCTGTTGTCCAAGGCACCGCAATTCGCTGTGCAGAGTGTCTTTGGCACGCCAGAAACCTATAAACGAGTGTTCGAATCCTGGTTCGCAATGATTGTTTCTGGCGAAACCTCATTATCAGTGGTTTGAGAAGGGAGCTAACTCTGCTTGCCTAATCGAAAGTTTGAGGTGGGCCCACATTCGAAACTAAATGTATTTGTTGTAGAGAATACTGTATGTACTACATCAAAAATCTATATCACGAACTACTATTTTGTCTATTTAAAATGAGTATTGTGACTTTTAATTGGATTAGAATATACAAATGCGTAGAAACTACAGCAGAACTCACTTGTACAAACATCGCAAAACTAGGTCATGGGGTCATTAATATTCATGAGTTATCCCATTTCGCAATTTATAAATGTGGTCCTTCAAGTTGCAATCTCTATGACGGAAAAATGCCCCACTACATTTAGAATGGATCATCAGCACAACCTGCAAATGCAAACCTAATAAAGCTTTTCTGTAGTCCTATTCACATATGGGCACTCTTGTTTGGATCACCATATATGACGGGGGAAAATATGGCCCACATTTAAGAAAATTGCTACCAGCACTAAACCAACCAAAGAAGATGTACATATCACACTCAACATATGACAATTATCGACTTTCTAAAATGTGGTCCCACTTGCAGTCATCTCTATTAAGAAAATAAAGTGGGCCCACATTTGTTGAAAAGAAATATTTTTCTGGGCTATTAATTCCATTGGCAAGCACCGTTTTTAATTTTCTGCAAGATACAAATGGGAAGAAAAATATATATTGTATTCAAGCATTTAATTAAGAATATGGTTTACCCTTTGGGATTAGATGTCCAGTTAATAATTGGACCAAAGACAACGTTCAGTGTGACTTGACGCCGTTTTTCATAAATACGAAAACAACAGAGATAGCTCCCGATTGAAATTAGACTGACCTCCCTTTCCCAATATGAAACACTGATAATTCGGTTTTACCATGTTTCTAGGTTTCTCAGTGCAATGCTTGTGGGTTTCCCCCAAAGAGACCTGCATCACTTCAGGCTTTCCTCCCACACTAAGCTGACATGCCGTGATATATGTGGAATACTGTTCAAAGCTGCGTTAAAACCAACTCACACACTCACTCTCAAATACAATCTGGTCAGTTGACCTAATTGGATATGCTAGAGAAAAATGTCTTTAGCCTGTTGTAACAGGATATAAAGTTTAATTAACTGTTGCTGTTGAAATATCGACTAACTACCGATCTACCTACCTGTGGTTTGAAGTATTTCAGTCACATGCAGCCCTGTCGACAATTTTACAGGACAAAAGCCTTCGTCCCAGAATACATACAAACGCATGATCATGCATGACCATTTCATATCAGATTTACAATCGGGTGTTTCTTGTTTTTATTTACATGATATAGAAATACAGTAAACTACGTTATAACGAACACGCTTATAATGAACTGACAGATATAAAAAAGTGCTTTTTGGTCTCGTCCATTGGCTGTGTATATGCTGTATCAATGCTTATAACTAACTGCGGCTATAACAAACTAAACTTTGTGGTCCCTTTGAGTTCATTATAACCGTAGTTTACTGTACAGACTCTTCTTGTATTATAAGTGCTCTTACTCTGAATGGGGCGGTCAGGTAGCCTAGTGGTTTAAGCGTTCGCTCGTCAAGCCGAGGACCCGTTTCCCGACATGGTTACATTGTGTGAAGCCTATTTCTGGTGTCCCCCGCCGTGATATTGCTGGAATATTGCTAAAAGCGGCATAAAACCATACTCACTCGCTCACTCTTACTCTGAATGACAGTAAATATCATTCAATTAATACTTTTACCTCTAAAATATTTTCTTGAACTTGTTCCTCACAGAAGATGTGCAACAGCAAAATAGCTTTAAAGCTTGCATGACATAGCATATCTTTCATTCCTCACAGAAGATGTGCAACAGCAAAATAGCTTTAAAGCTTGCATGACATAGCATATCTTTCATTGTAAATGAGGACCGCCTCCGTGGTCTAGTGGTAGAGCGTCTGCGAGATGAGGGGAAGGTCGGGTTCTCCATCCCTTGCTGCGACATACCAAAAGACGTTAAAAGATGGTACTTGTTGTTACCTTGGCTGGCGTTCGGCATTAAGGGGATGAAACAAGGTCGGCTCAGTCAGTGTACTGTCTTGAGTGGTGTTAAACTGGAGCATGGTTTCTCAGTGAACTAGCACTGTAAAATCAGCATCAGTCCAGACTAGTACAAGCAGCCACACACACACACACACACATGCATGCCCGTCGCTATATAAATGCAATAATCTTTAATGCTACGTTAAACCCCATTTCACCTCACCTCACTCATTATAAATGATATTTTCATATTCGGCCCAACTCGCTCACTCTCCACAAAAGGAACAACATGGATATTTGCTGTTCAATTACTTCTGGCTGCGGTAACTAATCAAGTTAGTTGAATTCACCAGACTTTTGTCTCAGTGTCAGAAACCGTCTAATTTTTTTGCAAAGCTTTGTTTATTTATCAAACATATGGTGAACTGGTGCCTTTGAATGTTTTGGTGTTTCTAAAAAACATTGTTTGTGTGTTTGCTTGTTTTCTTTAGTCATCATGTCTGCAATGTCTCATAAACGACTGAAGTTAAATAAATCAAATAACTTTGCAAGCCTGTTCGAAAATTGGTGCCATGAGCTATTTCCCCAAGAGTTATGTCCCTTGCTACATGTCTCTTTGCAAAGTTTAGGCACTTGCTGCATGAGTTTTATCATGAACTTCCATATTATTCACTATTATATGAACAAAACAAATTGTAATATGCTCCATATTGGGGGATAATGATAACGCTGCTTTTATTATTGCTTGTTGTCACAGTTCTAGATCTAACATTTAGAAAGGGAGGTAATCAACACATACGCCTGTTAAGCCTAGTGATTGTCCCCTGCTGTTATTGGTGGAGCAATGCTAAACAGCCACAACATCGAACTCACTCACCCACATTTTGCCCAGTGAAGATCCGGGTCAGAATTGGTCTTCAGCTACCCATGTCTATCGTAAGAGGCAGCTGAGGGGATCGGATGGTCAGTCTCACTGATTGGTTGATGTATGTCATTGTATCCCGACTTAGTAGGGCGTTCAACAACAGAGAGAAAAAACTCTTGCGTTTGCCCTAAATGGCTACTACTGCCACCACTACTACACGTTCTATATGAGTGAGCGAGTGAGTGAGTTTGGTTTTAAGCTGCTCTTAGCAATATTCCAGCAATATTATGGCGGTGGACACTGGAAAATAGGCTTCACTCATTGTACCCATGTGGGGAATCAAACCCGGGTCTTTGCGTGACAAACCAACGCTTTAGCCACTTACCCTCTTATATATGATCTCAGTGACCCATGGCAATTTTTTTAACCCAGTACCTTATTCTTGTTGTTAAGTAAAATACGAACCAGTCACCATGTGTGAATGTGCCCGCATTGATCATTCTAACATCCTATCGACCTCTGTGTGGTTGTTAGTCAAATATTAGCTGTAATATGGCTAACTGCGGCATTCTGCAGCATTCACTCCCTCACATGTCTACATGCAATGGTAACTCTGCCACCTTCAGACGTCCCAGATACCTTTGAGCTTGTGTTCGACTTCTGGTACGTCCCAATTATCTTTCTAGATTTATCAGCGCCATACCCTTTGCTCACCAAAGTGGTAAAGTCTGAGACCTGCATCACAGCTGGCTTTCCTCCAGCATCAAGCTGTTCTATGTCCACAAAGAAAATGCCTTGACATATTTTATCATGAATTAATTCAAATTCTGTTTGTCACTGAAGCAAACTCACTCACTCCACATAGTTTACAGAGTTCCAGAAGTTCTCTGGTCACAAGGGGCATGTGTGGCCCAGTCGTCTAAGGCGCCGTGATTCGCTGTGCAGAGTTGCGTCCCTTAGGTTCGAATCCCGGTCGCCCGATTATGTTTCTAGGTTGGTCAGCACCATGCCCGTGCTCGTGGGTGTCACCGAAGTGGTAAAAGTCTGAGACCTGCATCACTTCGTGCTTTCCTCAAACATTAAGCTGACACGCCGTGATATGACAGGAATACTGTTAAAAGCGGCGTTAAACCCAACTCACTCACTCTCTGGTCACAAGCAAAATACATGGAAACAGTTTAACATGGATTTTCCTCGAAAGAAAAGGTTTGATTTGATATGAGATTTGTGTTTGAAGAGTATATTTCTCAATATAGACATTTTCAAACTACCGGTATTAACCTGTTGATGATATATACTGCTGGGAACAGTGAATCTGTGGATTTCTGCAAGATTTGAAAACCTAACAAATAGTAAACTCTAACCATGAGTGTAATACAGTAATTCATTGAAGAGCTTTTTTATTTAAAATGTGCTGAAATATGCCCTTAATTATCAAGCAGTCGTTTTTAATTTTTCTTTAAGTTATGACATTTTTAAGATTTACAGACAAGATTAATATGTTTCTGAAGTTGTTGTTGGTAGATTCTTGAAGTAGATAAGTGTATATGTTGGTCAAGGAATAGATGTTTCCTTCCTGGTTCTACATGTGTTAATGATTATCTGCTTACCACTTCAGGAGTCATAACGAGGGACCAGGACACATTCATCTGAAAAAGCAGCAATATGTCACCAGCCTCACTCACCAGCCTCAGTTGCCATCCATCCTCAGTTTCCACTAGCCTCAGCCTCAGCCTCAGCCAGCAGCTTCCATTGGTCTCACCATCAGTAGTCAAGCAGTGAAACTGAAATTCTTCCTTCACCGTCAGCGTCCACGTCAACCTGGTACCTGTCCAGATGCAGTAAGTAAAACTGAAGATAAACAAATCATTTATATTATAAGAATTATTTGTTTAGGGCAAACATGTTCCCCGTCATATGGAATCAAGATTTAATTTCTGCTCTATATCTCACTTCAACAGCTGTCATACTGGTGTATCCATTCCCGAAACTAGTTCGTCAACTATCAACAACTTCAAAAAGGGCCTTACACATGTGCATTGATCGTTGTGTTTGTTTATGAGTCATTGAAATTTAACAAAATACTGTTTCTTCTACAGGTGTGTTCTCCAACACCTGCCAATTACACCACATCATGTGCAGGAATTGACACCCTCTGTTATACTCCATAGCCATGTATCCTATCACTGATATATACAAAGTGGTTCTGAAATCAACTCATATCCAGCATGATACAAAGATTACAACTTTACATGCTGGTGTTATTAGGATCCTGATTTGTGTGTGACGATCATCCACTTCCAAGTCCCTGATGGTGTCCATGTGTACCTCCTGATGACTTGGCAGCTCCGAGGTGTTGAGGGGTGTTTTATGTTTCATGGCTCATACTCCGACTTGAAACACCCGCTAACACCTTCTAGTTGAAGGACGACTCGGTTGTATTCAAAAGCACCTTATCAGGTAGTATTTGGAGAGTGTCTTTTGTCAGGGAATTGTTTAAATGACTTTGAAACAGGGAATCCTTTCTCATTGAGCGTGTCAGATCTCACTGGTATGTCTGAAGAAGTATCAACATTACATTTGGTTGGTTACACTCAACAAAATATTTCAGTTAGTATTGTTGATACTCGGAGTTAAAGGTGGATATTCCTAGTCATGTACAGTGCTGTGGTAGGATGTTGGCAGTATCAGTCTACCACTAGGATGGATGTTGAACAGAGCTAAGTGACAAGGTAAGTTTCAAACTGCACTTATTTGATGGTTTTGAAAGTATGAGGTTCACTTATGACAGACTGTTCCAAACAACTTTCTCCAGACATTCAGCACTCCCAGCCTTTCTTTCCCTATATGGAACACCCATATGATAAATTCAATTCCAAAATATTTGTTCCTGGTATATATGAAATGACATGCACAGGTGGTCTCGCCTCAGCTGTAGACTGCACCCATCTACCACACCTACCTACCACACCCGTCTGCCACACCCGTCTACTACACCGTCTACCACACCCGTCTACCACACCCATCTACCACACCTGTCTCATCTCTAGTCCATGGTGAGTATATGAACGCTCGGTCGCTGTAGAAAGCTGGCTACTTTATATGCACAATGAAGACTGGAAACATCTAGAGATGCCACTTTATTGCACCTACAGCCTTAGACATTGGTTTGCAAATATTAATAATATCAACATTGTAAATATAGCTGCGAGCAGCGATGTGGTGCTTTATGATTTCTCATATGAATATGGCCTATAGTTCCAGCCGACTTGAATCCATGTAATACAGTGCACATGAATATGATATAGTGTAATTAATAATTTACTATTTCACTGGTCCGTTTTGACGAGATTGTTGATAGAATGTTGATGTCATTTTTATCAACATCAAACACATCTCCGGAGGATCATGGGGGACACTTTCTTGTCAATAGAATCTAGCAAGTGACCGAGCTGGAGCTGGCGTCAATGCGACTTGAAGGTGATTTGTTGTTGTAGGTAGGAGACAATGGATGTTGACATTTGGCACGTCCTCAGGGATAATGTGGCTTTGGGCATTGCCTAACAATAACAACATGTCAGTCACTTCTTGTCAAAGGAATTGAAGCAATTAGCAAAGAAAGCTCCAGTCATCTTAGCTGTATTTTGTTAACAAAGATTAAAAGAGGTTAACTGTGAACACAACTGAGTAAATGCACCTAAGAGAAGAACGATTATGATACATATTGATGAACGTTACTTCCAACACTTGGCATTACAGATAGGGAATTGGGACATTTGTTCTGAAAAACAACAAAATTGGAATTGGTGGTCACCGTTTGTGACGTCACAGGAAACAGCTGATCACATGTTTTTGCAAATGGCGAACGGAATAACTCGCCGATACAGTTGTTTATTTGCCTCTTTCAATAAAGGTAGACACTTGTTCACTATCAATTTATGAACTTTGCAAAACGTACGTAATAGCTATTGGCGATTTTATCTGGGAATTATATATTATAGCTGTGAATTACATATATGTTACATGTAAAAATTGTGGAGTTTACGAAGAACGATAAACTTTGAACATTCAATTGAAAACTTATCATCGGAAGTAGTAACATGCATAACATTTTTTTAATATTGACAACATTGGTGTATAATAATAACTTTATTGATAATTTATAACAATAATGACTCTAGTCGTGGCAACTTCAAACCTTCGGGAAGTTGTAATCTATCGGACCGTCATTCAGGCGATGTTTCTTTCGGGAAGTTGTAATCTATCGGACCGTCATTCAGGCGATGTTTCTGACAGATCATGATCTGAAAAATACTATCATGAAAGTGTATCCCGTGGATAAGCCGACCCCTTTCTACAGAATCTTTTTTCTGGTCCTCAAAATTCGGCTTATACGCGGTCATATACGGTAAGCATTTTAAGATTTGAAAAAAAAGATATAATATTTTAGATGTATGTAACAGTTCTAAGTATAGGCTTGACTCTGAAAGTAAATAAGCTCATAATTGTGTTTCAGAAATTAGCTCTGTTGTATGCATGCTGAAAAAGCTTTATTGGGCATGCATTTTTGTACGCAAGTTAATTGAAAGTAGTTTGGTTTTGAATAGTTTTGGGGGGTACCGTATATGACCGCGGATAAGCCGACCCTGTAGATAAGCCGAGGTGTTAACCTGACCATTGAAATACGAAAGAAAATGATATGGCTGGGATGTCAATTATGTAGTGGGTGGGTTGGGGTGTGTGGGTTATTGTGGCTAAGTTGTGGGTTTTAATTAGGTGGAGTAGATGGGTCATGTAGGGTGCTTGGTTGGGGTGGTGTTTAAATTTGTGAGCTGTTTGTTTGCTAATGTCGGAGTATTTTTGTTTGATTGATTTGAAGATGGGGTTATGTTGCGCCCTAGCCTAATAATTATCCCCCGCCACGAAGTGGAAGGGGGATATAGGAATGGGTGCCGTCCGTCCGTCACATTTCGTTTCCGGAGCAGATCTTGAAAACCGTACCATATTTCTTCACCAAACTTGGCACATAGATAGATCTAGTGGTGAACTGGTGCCTTTTGATAGTTTGGGATTTTTAAAAAAGTTATTTTTTGAGTTTCCATGGCAACGACTTTGATTTAGACTGAATATGGCGGTAGTCCTCGTTTCCGGAGCAGATCTTGAAAACCGTACCATATTTCTTCACCAAACTTGGCACATAGATAGATCTAGTGGTGAACTGGTGCCTTTTGATAGTTTGGGATTTTAAAAAAGGTTATTTTTCGAGTTTCCATGGCAACGACTTTGATTTAGACTGAAAATGGCAGTAGTCCTCGTTTCTGGAGTAGATCTTGAAAACCATACCATATTTCTTCACCAAACTTGGCACATAAATAGATCTAGTGGTGAACTGGTGCCTTTTGATAGTTTGGGATTTTAAAAAAAGTTATTTTTCGAGTTTCCATGGCAACAACTTTGATTTAGACTGAAAATGGCGGTAGTCCTCGTTTCCGGAGCAGATCTTGAAAACCGTACCATATTTCTTCACCAAACTTGGCACATAGATAGATCTAGTGGTGAACTGGTGCCTTTTGATAGTTTGGGATTTTTAAAAAAGTTATTTTTTGAGTTTCCATGGCAAAGACTTTGATTTAGACTGAAAATGGCAGTAGTCCTCGTTTCCGGAGCAGATCTTGAAAACCGTACCATATTTCTTCATCATACTTGGCACATAGATAGATCTAGTGGTGAACTGGTGCCTTTTGATAGTTTGGGATTTTTAAAAAAGTTATTTTTTGAGTTTCCATGGCAACGACTTTGATTTAGACTGAAATTGGCAGTATTCCTCGTTTCCGGAGCAGATTTTGAAAACCTACCATTTTTCTTCACCATATTTTGCACATTGATAGGTCTAGTGGTGAACTGGTGCCTTTGGATAGTTTAGGATTTTTTTTTAAAGTTATTTTTCGAGTTTCCATGGCAACGACTTTGATTTAGACTGAAAATGGCAGTAGTCCTCGTTTCCGGAGCAGATCTTGAAAAACGTACTATATTTCTTTACAAAAAGGCCCAGTGAACATAGTTCACAGGAGCTAATGCATTGCACACACCCGACATGTCATATTGGCGGGGGATGTGAGTATTTCATGCTTGTTGAGAATGGTTTGGTGAATTCTGTGTGTGATGGAGAGAGTGTTGGTCATGAGTAGAAGTGTGTTGTATGATGTACCAATCCTGGGGCCAGTTGCTATTTTGAGTGCTTTATAGTGTATGGATTTTATTTTATTATAGTTAGTGGTTGAAATGCCGCTTAAGACCGGAGCGGCATAGTCAATTTTAGATTGTATAAGTGTTTTGTAGATATTTAGTAGGGTTTGCTTGTCCGATCCCCAGTCGTTACCTTTAATTGATCTCATTAAATTTAAGTCTTTTGCACAAGAGGCGACCAGATTTGAAATATGGGGACTCCATGTTAGATGTTGGTCAAATGTTATCCCTAGAAATTTGGCTTGTTTTGGGAAAGTGATTATTTCGTTGTTAAGATAGGGTTTGGGGGAGTAGTTTTGCATGTGTGGTTTTTTTAATAATATGCCGATTGTTTTTATGGTGTTTATTTGGAACCCCCATTTGGATGCCCAGTTTTGAATATTATTTAGTGCAGATTGTAATTTAGCTTTAAGTAGCGTTATTGAATATGATGAGGCCCAGAAGGAGATGTCATCTGCGAATTTGGCTGTAGTGATTTTGTCTGTTTTAGTGTAGTTTGGGAATATATCATCGATCATGAAATTAAAAAGAGTGGGCGATAGTATGCTCCCTTGGGGGGTTCCGTTTTGAATGGGGAATGAATCCGATAGCGTGTGGTGGGATTTGACTGTAATTTTTCTGTCCTTAAGAAAAGAGTGTATGAAATTTAACATTCTACCACTGATATTTGAATTTTGAAGTTTTTGAAGTAGGCCGTCATGCCAATTAAACCATGTCGAAAGCTTTGCTGAAGTCATTTACTACCTTGATATAGCTTTCTAAGCCATATGAAATTTTGTAAAGAGAGTAACTTTGGGATTTAGTGCTAGATGAAACAGCTGCATGCCAATCTTGCTCAGACGAGGCTTTTAAACGGTTTACAAATTCCAAGATAAAACTTCTACTATTATTACTAAATTGCATCACCCATATGTAGCCAAAACCAAACGAACAGAGAATGTGTTTGATTTTAGAGACCCAGTTGATCTTACCATTATTAACATCCAGTAATAATAATCTATAACATTTCTTAACTACGGTAATCTATTTTCAGGCAAATGTAAAATTCTGTACCAATCAGTAACTACAGGCTTATAAGCACATATGTACATAGGATACCTTCCGCATTCCCCCCTAACCACATGATTTGATGAAGATTCTTTAACCCCAAGAAAGCGTTTACATGCTAGTATCTGGATTTGCTCTAATTCTTTGTAGGTATCTACACCCCAAATCTTGTCACCGTATAAAAGAATTGGAGATATTTTAGAATAAATTTTTTTGAAAAACAAGTCATAAGGAAGAGGTTGAAGCATTTTTTTAGATTTAATGACGCCAAATAGGACCTTTTTAGCTTGTAAAGCAGCACTATTAACATGCAAAGACCAGGAGAGAGTTTTTGAAAGAATGGTACCGAGATATTTATAAGAACTTACACACTGAAGTTTTTGACCCTTGAAATACCACTTTTCATATTTTGATAAAATACCCCCAATTTTTAAATACCACTACCTTAGTTTTATCCAAGTTGACTGTTAGATGATAGTTACTACAAAAACTTTCCAGAGCTTTTATGCATTTTTGAAGGCCATACACAGTATCAGCAATAAGTGCAACATCATCAGCAAACAACAATAAAAAAATCTGTCCAGTGTCAGGGTGTAGCTGTACACCTGGAGGGCATGTTGATTCTCTATACAAAGCTAAGTCGTTTATAAAAATAGAAAATAAAAATGGACTCATTACGCAGCCTTGCTGAAGTCTTAGAGGGCAATCAAAACATTCTGTAAAACAATTTCTGATCTGAACACAGCTTTTAACACAGGAATAGATAAGATAGACACAATATTTTTATGGATGACAACTTCTTTAATACTGTGAAAAGCGACGTTTCGGTATAGATCCTTATACCGTTGTCAAGCAAGACTGTCTTGCTTGACAACGGTATAAGGATCGATTTTCACAGTATTAAAGAAGTTGTTATCCATAAAAATATTGTGTCTTTCTTGTCATCCGTCAACTTCTAAGTAATGCCTATCAAACAAGTTACAGGAATAGATGGATTCTAATGCATTTAACATTTTTGGGGACACACCTCTGGATTTAAGAACTAGCCATAGTTTAGATCTATTTACAAAACCGAAAGCCTTTTAAAGTCAACAAAAAGAACATATAATTTACCACGCTTCTTAGACAGATAATGCTGGATTACAGACTGCAGAATAAATATATTATCAATAGTACTATAACCTTTCCTAAAACCAGCTTGAGAGTCACAAATATATCATACGCATCAGACCAGAACGTAAGTCTTGAATTAAGTACAGATACATAAAGTTTACAAAAAGTGCTGAGCAAGGAGATACCACGGTAGTTTTTGGGGTTTGAGTAATCGCCCTTCTTATGCAGAGGTATGATAACACCAGTACACCACGACTCGGGAAACGAAACATTTTCAAATAAAATGTTAAACAAGGTTGTTAGGTATGGTACTATTAAATCACTTGATGCTTTGAAAAATTCAGAAAGAAGAGAATCATTTCCTGGCGACTAACAGTTTTTTAATTGATTGATAGCTTGCAACACCTCGTCTTCAGTTATACGGCTGTCAAGGATAGAACATGTGACATCATCAAAAGGATAATCTACACCATCTTTTGTAGTATCACGAGAGAAAACGGTATGCATATCTTGGAATAAGTTTTTAAAATGCGAAAACCAGTCACTAATGGGGATAGACGATTTCCTTTCTTCAACACCAGTTTATTTTCTTAACATTTCCCAAAATGTTTTGCAATTATTGATATTGGATGAAAGACTCTCACGAATCAAATCATTAAAAGCTCTTTTCTTACACCTTACGATATCCATATATGTTTTACGCTGCAGTGAATAGGCTTGTAATGAAACATTATCCCTTTTCCTATTAAAAACATCTAGTAGTCGGAAGGCTTCTCTTCTGTGATAACCACATTCTTTATCAAACCACGGCCTGTCGCGTCCATGACGCTGAACAATCATACGCTTTGTAAAATCTGCTGCCTTCAACAAAGCGTCCGTAAATTTACTAATTGCTGCATTTATGTCTGTTAATGCTAACGTAATACAATCATCAAACAAATGCTTAATTTCATCACATGAGACATTTTCTCTTAACCGATCACCAAAGTTATCACGCCAAGTATACTTAATACAAACTTCCGGCTTCACATTCTCACCCAACATAGCATTGTCAATTTCAGTATCACGTGACTGAAAGGTACAATTGATTGGCGCGTGCGGAGACTCGATCCGAGATCCGATGTTACAAATTCTTACACAATGTAAACAAATCACCTGCTGTGATAGCATAGTCAATAACGCTTGCACCTGTAGGGGAAACAAACGTAAAATCTCCCACACTGGCATCAGATCCACAACGACCATTAAATATCGACAAGTTTAGAGAAGCACACATATTAAGCAAAATTCGCCCAAATTTGTTCACAGTCTTATCGGATGAAAATCGCTGTGTGCAAATACCCTCACAGAGAAAATGACACTTGTCAATGTGCAGAGCTCTCATTATATTGTCCTCAACAAAATCAAAGTTTAGTTAAGCCGTTTAGATCTTCAATATTGAAGGGATTAGTTTTGGTGTGGTAAGCGTTTATGATTCTGAGGTTAATATTGTTAATGCTGGTATCAATGGCTAGTGTTTGAAGATTGGGAGTGGGTATAGAAATAGTGGTATAGTAGGGGGAGTCGGCGATGTAGATGCCCAGTCCTCCATGCGGGGGGCCGGGTTGGTTGGGCAATTTGGGCCTGTCTTTACGGGATTGTGAAGGCTTTTTGGGGAGATAGACGAGTTTCTTGGAGGGCTATGTTTTGGGGTTGAATTTTACGTGTAGAAATTAGTGCTTTTAGTTCATGCCCATTGGGTCTGAGTCCGTTGCAGTTCCACTGGATTATAGTCATGATAGAGGTTGAAGGTTAGTGGATGTCGGCTGTGGTTGTTGTTTTGGTAGTTGTTTTGGTAGTTGTTTGGGTTTGGGGATTGTTGATTTGTGGTTTGTTTCTGGTTGGTCTTTGTTTGGAGGGTAGGGGTGCGGGTGCGGGGGGAGGGGCGACTGAGTTGAGGGATGAGTTTAGTGAGTGGTCTGAGTACGGGTAGGGCGAGTCCTCCTGGTCATCTGAGTAGTATTGAAGTAGGGGGATGATGGCGGGTTTGGGGAGGTCTGATTGTTTAAGATTTTTGTTGAATTTAAGAATATGTTTTTGTTTGGTGGGGCAAGTGTTCTGGTTTGATGTGTGACCTGCATTGCAGTTTAAAACAGTAAGGTGACCAGGAGCATTCTTGGATGGTGTGGTTTTCTGAGCCACATCTGGGGCAGAGTTTTTTTCGCATGTTTTGGGGGACTTTGTTGGTGTTCTGCTGGAGAGTTGTAAGTTCTTTTGTCGTTTTTGGCAGGGTAAGGCTGTGGGGTGGGTTGGGCTTGGCCAAAATTGGGGGGAATGATGTTGATGTTGTGTGATTTGGGGAGTCCGGGGAACTCTTTTGGGTCGTGAGTGGAAAAAATAGAAGTTGAGAGTAAGGGTGATGTGAGGTCCATGTTTGGGGAGTATGAACAATGGCTTGTGTTCAAATGTCCGAATACCAATGTGGTTGAGTGCTGGTGGATGGTGACGATCGAGGAGTTTGTTGGTTAGGGGTGACTATTGAGGCATTTTTTACTATTGCGATACTATTGCGATAGTTAAAACAACTATTGCGATACTATTGCGATAGTGGCCCTACTATTGCGATAGTTTTCACTTGCAATTATAGCAGGCTTTAGCAGCATATATTTCAGCATTTTGACTGACACCATCAAAATAATTATAACTTTCTGATACTATTTGTAAAGAAAACAAGATATGAGAAGAAAACAAGTTCAAATTGACCTCTCAAAAACATTTTAATACAAAATTTCACTTCATGTAACTGGTAAAGTCTTAGGTTACTGCAGTGTTTTAGCACCAATGTGAATGAATGTGATTGAATGACTAGTATTTGACTATACAAAGTGTCAACCTCTTTAATTGTCACATTGGCATTCCCTGAATGACTAAATGCGATTCAACATATCAATTAGGAAACAAAGTTGACAAAAACTGACATGAGGCGTCCGCCATCGTGTCAATGTTGCCTAGCAACGAGTAGCTAAGGGACGTAATTCTAAATCAAGCAGACAAAGTAGTGCAATCAAAACGAAAGCACGACAGAGGTTAGATGATCATAGGAGTTGTTTCTATGTTTTTTAAGAAAGTATATGTACCAAACAAATTAACTATCGAAACTATCGATAGTTAGACAAACTATCACCAATAGTATCGATTGTTTCAAGTTGCAATCGATAGTGTACTATCGTGAGACAAGCAATCGCAATCAATCGATAGTTCGATGTATCGTTACACCACTATTGTTGGTGGTTTATGAAATCAGCTCATCAGGTTGTATGCCTCAGGGGGTGTTGTTACCTTGCCGGAAAGAAGATACGTGCTCTCATCTCCAACTCTGATAATTGAATGACCAGACTCTGAAAATTGAATGACGACGAGAATGTCAGTGTTGTTGTTCTTGTTGCATTGAGTGTTTAAGAGTTGAGAGGGTTTCCAACACAGCTCCACCTGTTGCCCTTGGTCCGATAATTGTGTTTATTCGTATAGAATATTGTTGACTGTGTTTGGCCTGGAGTTTGAGTTTCTGCCACTGATGGCCTGAAGTGCGCTTAGCAAGTCTGATAGGACGACTGCTTTTGCTTCCAGGAGTTCCGGTATGAGTTTGAGTGCATGATGAATTGCCTCCCATTCAGCCGTGAATACTGACTGACCATCAGGCAAGCGAATGTCAGTGTTGTTGTTGCATTAAGTGTTTAAGAGGTCGCCTTCTGCCTACGCAATTTCGGCTGACCTGTCCCTCTTTGGGACTCCTGTGTGTGAGAAGGGTACACATATCTATTGTGAGTTCAGTGTTCACATAATTTCTGTTTTTGCATTGATATGATTTCTATTTTCTTATATTGATATGATTTCATTTTTATCCTTGGCTGCTCTGTTTATATACGTTCGAGTAGCTGTCCATCTCTCAGAGAAATAGAGTTTGTTTGGCCTTCGCTATTGCATCTCTTGGCTTTAGGAGATCTATGACAGATAGCGGATCTAACTGCAATTCTTGTTTTAACCTAGCCAGGGCTGGGGCATGGTCTTGACATTCTAGTAACGCGTGGTCAATGGTTTCAGCCTGATTGCAAGATGAACAAACCTTGTCATAGTGCTTTTTGTGACCAAGTCTGAGGCGTGAGATAGCAATTTCAATTTTCCTTTCATTTGAGTATGAGTTTGGCTTTTGTTGGACCTTGGGTTGAATTTTGTATAGCCATCTGCCAATCTTACTTGCGTCCCATTGGGCTTGCCATCTTTCTGCTATGGAGGCTTTGATTTTGCTTTTATATCTCTAGTTTACTAAAGGGAATAGGCTGTATATCCGCTTTGTCTAGAGCTAGAGTCTGCTTTTTCATTTCCATGAATATCTATGTGAGAGGGTATCCAACACAGCTCCACCTGTTGCCCTTGGTCCGATAATTGTGTTTATCGTATAGAATATTGTTGTGATATTGTATAGAATTTTGTAGTGATATTGTGTTTGGCCTGGAGTTTGAGTTTCTGCCACTGATGGCCTGAAGTGCGCTTAGCGAGTCTGATAGGACGACTGCTTTTGCTTCCGGGAGTTCCGGTATGAGTTTGAGTGCATGATGAATTGCCTCCAATTCAGCCGTGAATACTGACTGACCATCAGGCAAGCGAACTGAATGTGCTTGGGGTTTGGAGCTGTGGATATGGATCCTGAAACCAGCACTGTTGTTGATAGGATTCTTGGATCCATCAGTGTATATATGGGCCCAGCTGTCCCAGGTAGTTCGAATTTTAGTGATAGCTACTGATTGTAGTGGGGTTGGGTTTTCTCTTTTAGTGACTTCTGATGTTAAAGCAGTGTCAACTTTGGGAGTTTTAAAAGTCCAGGGAGGGTGTAACCCTTTGTAGTGACTTTCTGGAAGCTGAATGTCATCGCAATTGTGACTTCGAATGAGTTCACGTACTAATATCCCAAATGGCTTTAGTGAGGGATTTTTTCGAGCTAGGGCTTCATCTCGAGTGTTTTTGTCTTGCCATATCTTTTTAACCAAAGGGTTTGATGTTCGTCCCCAGAACGATAATATTGCCTGCTCTCTTCTTAGTTTCAATGGGAGTTCTCCCGTTTCTACTTGTAGTGCTTCTAGAGAGGTGCCTGTTGCTGCGCCTGTGGCCAGCATTAGGGCTTTGTATTGTATTCTGTCTAGGCGCCTCAAGACAGTATTTGATGCTGAATGAAAAGCCTCACAACCATAGTCAATTTTTGATCTGATAAGAGATTGGCAGAGGTCCAGCTGAGTGTGCCTCGATGTGCCCCAAGATGTGCCTGAAATTGCCCGTAATACGTTCAGGTCTTTTTGACATCTGTTTTCCACATATTCTATATGCTTGCGCCAAGTGAGGTGTTGATCAAGGATCACCCCAAGAAATCTTGCAGATTTTTCGAATTTGATAGGTTTGCCTTTTATGGAGACACGGGGTATCATAGCATCTTTCCCCCGGCGTTTGAATAGAACTCCAACAGTTTTTTCACTTGAAAGGGTGAATCCCCATTTATTGCACCATTGATGTACTCCGTCCAGTGCTGACTGGAGTTTTTTTCTGATTTGTGAAATATCTCTGTGCTTTACCCATATTGTTCCGTCATCAGCGAATTTAGAAGTTTGGGTAGGAGAGCTGACATGGTCAAAAAGATCATTGATCATGATATTAAACAGGGTTCGGCTTATAATGCTGCCTTGTGGCGTGCCATTGTCCAGTGCCATAGGATCGGATCGATTGTTCCCTATTTTAACTGATAGCGACCTGTCTTGCAGGAAGCTGTCTATGAAGTTTGCCATGTTCCCTTCTACTCCATTTTGTGCTAGTTTTGAGAATGTCAGTAAAAATATACCAACTTTTATACCCCCCTTTATACCACTATTGTATGTTAATCCAATTGAATTAAATAAACTATAAACACATTGAATGACCATCACTTACTCACAGGCTTGTCCAGTTTATTAAACTAATCCCTCGAAAACAAAGGAATTAAGACCCTACTCCAAACACGATCGCTAAGCACCTACAACTTGAAAATGTTTGTGTAAACAACATGACAATACCAATCGGCCCGTTATTATCTGTGCTCATTTCCTTGTGTACCGTGTTGCTTTTTAAACAACAGGAAGCAATCACAGTGGTCACCGTTTGTGACGTCACAGGAAACAGCTGATCACATGTTTTTGCAAATGGCGAATGGAATAACTTGCCGTTACAGTTGTTTATTTGCCTCTTTCAATAAGGTAGACACTTGTTAACTATCAATTTATGAACTTTGCAAAACGTACATAAAAGCTATTGGCGATTTCATCTGGGGATTAAATATTATAGCTGTGAATTACGTGTATTGTTACATGTAATTGAAAACTTATCATCGGAAGTAGTAACATACATAACATTTTTTTAATATTGACAACATCGGTGTATAATAACAACTTTATTGATAATTTATAACAATAATGGCTCTGGTCGTGTCAACTTCCAAACTTTCGGGAAGTTGTATTCGATCGGACCGTCATTCAGGCGATATCTGATGGATCACAATCTGAAAAATACTATCATGAAAGTGTATCCCGTGGATAAGCCGACCCCTTTCTACAGAATATATTTTCTGGTCCTCAAGTTGCCACTTGCCTCAGTTGCCACTGGCCTCAGTTGCCACCGGCCTTAGTTGCCACCCTCCTCAGTTGCTGCTAGCCTAAGTTGCCACCGGCCTCAGTTGCTGCCAGCCTAAGTTGCCATCGGCCTCAGATGCCAACGTCCTCTTTTGCCACCTGCCCCAGTTGCCACTTGCCTCATTTGCCACAGCCTAAGTTGCCGTCAGCCTCTGCTGCCACCCTCCTCAGTTGCTGCCAGCCTAAGTAGCCACCAGCCTTAGTTGCCACCTGCCTCTTTTGCCACCTGCCTCAGTTGCCATTTGTCTCAGTTGCCACCAGCTTCAGTTTCCACAGCCTCAGTTGCTGCCGGCCTCAATTGCCACTTGCCTCAGTTGCAACCAGCTTCAGTTGCCGCTAGCCTCATTTGCTGCCAACCTCAGCTGCAGCCAGCATCTATTGCAACCATCAAGTTGACGACGATGACATTTAACACATCCAATCCATAGTGGAATTGGTTGTTTTGTTTAGCTACAACCTGGTCTGTATGTAAATGAAAGCCACAAAAACCATTTCATAATCACACAAAATCTTTACTAAAAGCAGAATTGATTGTATGTATTTAGTGATTCATAAACACATGCTTTTGATATGGTCCGAAATATGAAATGGACTCTTCTTTTAGTAGAGATTTCTTATGATTATGGAATTGATTTTGTTGCTGTTATTTACATTCAAGTCATCAACACATCAGGGTCCCTCCACATTGTAATTTCGCCGGTGGAGGGAGTTCCATGAAGGTGTGTTGATGTCTTGACATCACCTCAGGGGTCCCTCCACGTTGTAATTTCGACCGTGGAGGGAGTCCCATAAAGGGGTGATGACAATAACTTGAATGATCCAGGTCTCCTCCACAATGTAATTTCAATGGCGTAGTAAGTCTCTTCCCACCTGTCTCAGTTTCTACCAGCTGCCTTCCTCAGTTGCAACCAGCCACCGCCTCAGTTGCCACCAGCTTCAGTTGCCACAGTCTCAGTTGCCGCCTGCCAGCTGCCTCAATTGCCACCGGCCTCAGTTGCCACCAGCTTCAGTTGCCACAGCCTAAGTTGCCTCCAGCTTCAGTTGCTGCCTTAGTTGCCACTTGCCTCAGTTGCAACCAGCTTCAGTTGCCACTAGCCTCATTAGCTGCCAACCTCAGTTGCAGCCAGCATCTATTGCAACCAACAAGTTGATGACAATGATATTTCACACATCCAATCCATACTGGAATTGGTTGTTTTGTTTTCGTTTCGCTACAACCTGGTCTGTATGTAAATGAAAGCCACAAAACCATTTCATAATCACACAAAATCTTTACGAAAAGCAGAATTGATTGTATGTATTTAGTGATTCATAAACACATGCTTTTGATATGGTCCGAAATATGAAATGGACTCTTCTTTTAGTAGAGATTTCTTATGATTATGGAATTGATTTTGTTGCTGTTATTTACATTCAAGTCATCAACACATCAGGGTCCCTCCACATTGTAATTTCGCCGGTGGAGGGAGTTCCATGAAGGTGTGTTGATGTCTTGACATCACCTCAGGGGTCCCTCCACGTTGTAATTTCGACCGTGGAGGGAGTCCCATAAAGGGGTGATGACAATAACTTGAATGATCCAGGTCTCCTCCACAATGTAATTTCAATGGCGTAGTAAGTCTCTTCCCACCTGTCTCAGTTTCTACCAGCTGCCTTCCTCAGTTGCAACCAGCCACCGCCTCAGTTGCCACAGTCTCAGTTGCCGCCTGCCAGCTGCCTCAATTGCCACCGGCCTCAGTTGCCACCAGCTTCAGTTGCCACAGCCTAAGTTGCCTCCAGCTTCTGTTGCTGCCTTAGTTGCCACTTGCCTCAGTTGCAACCAGCTTCAGTTGCCGCTAGCCTCATTTGCTGCCAACCTCAGCTGCAGCCAGCATCTATTGCAACCATCAAGTTGACGACGATGACATTTAACACATCCAATCCATACTGGAATTGGTTGTTTTGTTTTCGTTTCGCTACAACCTGGTCTGTATGTAAATGAAAGCCACAAAAACCATTTCATAATCACACAAAATCTTTACTAAAAGCAGAATTGATTGTATGTATTTAGTGATTCATAAACACATGCTTTTGATATGGTCCGAAATATGAAATGGACTCTTCTTTTAGTAGAGATTTCTTATGATTATGGAATTGATTTTGTTGCTGTTATTTACATTCAAGTCATCAACACATCAGGGTCCCTCCACATTGTAATTTCGCCGGTGGAGGGAGTTCCATGAAGGTGTGTTGATGTCTTGACATCACCTCAGGGGTCCCTCCACGTTGTAATTTCGACCGTGGAGGGAGTCCCATAAAGGGGTGATGACAATAACTTGAATGATCCAGGTCTCCTCCACAATGTAATTTCAATGGCGTAGTAAGTCTCTTCCCACCTGTCTCAGTTTCTACCAGCTGCCTTCCTCAGTTGCAACCAGCCACCGCCTCAGTTGCCACCAGCTTCAGTTGCCACAGTCTCAGTTGCCGCCTGCCAGCTGCCTCAATTGCCACCGGCCTCAGTTGCCACCAGCTTCAGTTGCCACAGCCTAAGTTGCCTCCAGCTTCAGTTGCTGCCTTAGTTGCCACTTGCCTCAGTTGCAACCAGCTTCAGTTGCCACTAGCCTCATTAGCTGCCAACCTCAGTTGCAGCCAGCATCTATTGCAACCAACAAGTTGATGACAATGATATTTCACACATCCAATCCATACTGGAATTGGTTGTTTTGTTTCCGTTTCGCTACAACCTGGTCTGTATGTAAATGAAAGCCACAAAACCATTTCATAATCACACAAAATCTTTACGAAAAGCAGAATTGATTGTATGTATTTAGTGATTCATAAACACATGCTTTTGATATGGTCCGAAATATGAAATGGACTCTTCTTTTAGTAGAGATTTCTTATGATTATGGAATTGATTTTGTTGCTGTTATTTACATTCAAGTCATCAACACATCAGGGTCCCTCCACATTGTAATTTCGCCGGTGGAGGGAGTTCCATGAAGGTGTGTTGATGTCTTGACATCACCTCAGGGGTCCCTCCACGTTGTAATTTCGACCGTGGAGGGAGTCCCATAAAGGGGTGATGACAATAACTTGAATGATCCAGGTCTCCTCCACAATGTAATTTCAATGGCGTAGTAAGTCTCTTCCCACCTGTCTCAGTTTCTACCAGCTGCCTTCCTCAGTTGCAACCAGCCACCGCCTCAGTTGCCACCAGCTTCAGTTGCCACAGTCTCAGTTGCCGCCTGCCAGCTGCCTCAATTGCCACCGGCCTCAGTTGCCACCAGCTTCAGTTGCCACAGCCTAATTTGCCTCCAGCTTCAGTTGCTGCCTTAGTTGCCACTTGCCTCAGTTGCAACCAGCTTCAGTTGCCACTAGCCTCATTAGCTGCCAACCTCAGTTGCAGCCAGCATCTATTGCAACCAACAAGTTGATGACAATGATATTTCACACATCCAATCCATACTGGAATTGGTTGTTTTGTTTTCGTTTCGCTACAACCTGGTCTGTATGTAAATGAAAGCCACAAAACCATTTCATAATCACACAAAATCTTTACTAAAAGCAGAATTGATTGTATGTATTTAGTGATTCATAAACACATGCTTTTGATATGGTCCGAAATATGAAATGGACTCTTCTTTTAGTAGAGATTTCTTATGATTATGGAATTGATTTTGTTGCTGTTATTTACATTCAAGTCATCAACACATCAGGGTCCCTCCACATTTTAATTTCGCCGGTGGAGGGAGTTCCATGAAGGTGTGTCGATGACTTGACATCACCTCAGGGGTCCCTCCACGTTGTAATTTTGACCGTGGAGGGAGTCCCATAAAGGGGTGATGACAATAACTTGAATGATCCAGGTCTCCTCCACAATGTAATTTCAATGGCGTAGTAAGTCTCTTCCCACCTGTCTCAGTTTCTACCAGCTGCCTTCCTCAGTTGCAACCAGCCACCGCCTCAGTTGCCACAGTCTCAGTTGCCGCCTGCCAGCTGCCTCAATTGCCACCGGCCTCAGTTGCCACCAGCTTCAGTTGCCACAGCCTAATTTGCCTCCAGCTTCAGTTGCTGCCTTAGTTGCCACTTGCCTCAGTTGCAACCAGCTTCAGTTGCCGCTAGCCTCATTTGCTGCCAACCTCAGCTGCAGCCAGCATCTATTGCAACCATCAAGTTGACGACGATGACATTTAACACATCCAATCCATAATGGAATTGGTTGTTTTGTTTTCGTTTCGCTACAACCTGGTCTGTATGTAAATGAAAGCCACAGAACCATTTCATAATCACACAAAATCTTTACTAAAAGCAGAATTGATTGTATGTATTTAGTGATTCATAAACACATGCTTTTGATATGGTCCGAAATATGAAATGGACTCTTCTTTTAGTAGAGATTTCTTATGATTATGGAATTGATTTTGTTGCTGTTATTTACATTCAAGTCATCAACACATCAGGGTCCCTCCACATTGTAATTTCGCCGGTGGAGGGAGTTCCATGAAGGTGTGTTGATGACTTGACATCACCTCAGGGGTCCCTCCACGTTGTAATTTCGACCGTGGAGGGAGTCCCATAAAGGGGTGATGACAATAACTTGAATGATCCAGGTCTCCTCCACAATGTAATTTCAATGGCGTAGTAAGTCTCTTCCCACCTGTCTCAGTTTCTACCAGCTGCCTTCCTCAGTTGCAACCAGCCACCGCCTCAGTTGCCACCAGCTTCAGTTGCCACAGTCTCAGTTGCCGCCTGCCAGCTGCCTCAATTGCCACCGGCCTCAGTTGCCACCAGCTTCAGTTGCCACAGCCTAAGTTGCCTCCAGCTTCTGTTGCTGCCTTAGTTGCCACTTGCCTCAGTTGCAACCAGCTTCAGTTGCCGCTAGCCTCATTTGCTGCCAACCTCAGCTGCAGCCAGCATCTATTGCAACCATCAAGTTGACGACGATGACATTTAACACATCCAATCCATACTGGAATTGCCCTGTTGAAAATTTGATGAATACTTCATGAAATATTCACGAACATTTCGTGAACACTTCACGAACAGTTTTCATGAACTTTTCATGAAGTTTTCGTGAACACTAAATGGCCACTTTTCACTTCACGAACTTTTTCGTGAACTAAGTTAACGAACAAGTTCATGAACTAGTTCACGATTTGTTCGTGAATAAGTTCATGAACTTTTCACGAACGAATGCATGAACAATTTCATGAACTTTTCATGAAGTCAAATGGCCATTTAGTCTTCACAAACATTATTCGTGAAGAGTTGACGAATCTTTCATGAAGAGTTCCTGAACTTTTCACGAACTCTGCAGCTGTAAAGAAACACAGTTCTGTACCATTTTCAAAACAGAAGTGTGTCTAACAATAATTTAACCAGTTGAGGGATGAAACAAGTGGCAACTTGGTTTTGCCAAGAATGATTTAAAGTGCACTTTCAAGACATCTAAAAAAGACAAACAAAAGGTATAAAATACAATCATTTATATTGTCAGCAGTACTTCAAACTCTGACATCAAGTGAGCTAATTAAGGATTGACTGTATATTTGTTTCGGTTCATTGAGGTATGAATCGAAAAACCGATGTGCAAACTGTATGAATCTGCGTAGCGGAATTTTTACAAAAGTTTGCACATCGGTTTTTCGATTCATACCTCAATGAACCGAAACAAATATACAGTCAATGCTTATAATTAAATTCGACAACGTAAAACATGTTTAATCTGCAATAGTTTAACCCAAAACAGTTGCATATATCAAAACAGACAAAAATGACGACATTGATAAACATTCCAGGTGTAGTTATACATACAGTGGCGTGACATGAAACATGTGATCGTTAATTTATGCACATAACTTGACACGCCTACAGTCAGTAGCCAATCAACGGAGAGTGGGATTAAAATAATGTTCATTGGACCTGTCAATTAAGGCAAGAGGCAAAAAGAACTGGAACAGTCAGACTGTAACGAACCGGAAGAAATATGTCCGAAATATGTCCGAGAGAAGGCGGCTGTTTCAAATAACATGGTCATTTACTGGTCATTTACTGTGTGATTCAAACATTCCTTCCCTGATTACGGTAAAACACAGATGGAGAAATGCTAGTTATAAATGAAACCCGAAGACATGAAAGTTAAACCGAGGCGAGCGGGGAAAAAAACAGTCGGGCGAGCTTGCACGTTTTTCTGTTTCATTCATTCTCGGCCTTCGGTTTCAAAGGGTAGTTTGGACAATGAATATGCATGAAGTTTCTCAATGTCCTGTGCATGACGATACACTTGAGCAGAAAGGGAATTCCCTCGACTGTAATATTGGCATTCCCCGACATTCTGCAGTAATAAAAGTAGTGCGCCGCGGTGGGCGTGGCTTATTTTTTTACATTCATTGGGAAATGAATGCAATAACACGTGACCAATTCAGCTAATCATACTGCAGGAATTTCAATGAACACAAGGAAAAGTTAAGTCACATAAACTTGGTTTTGATGGCCATTAAAATGTCACAGAAAAGTATATCACAAAAGTGTTGCATTTAAAAATATTCTTTACACAATACATTGGGAGATGATTATTTTGACGATCCCCACATTCCAAAGTTTAGATTTAAAATTGATATAAAATAAATTTATCAAAGTTCACAACTTTACTATCATATGAGAATAAAAAAATCAAGAAAACATTCTGAGTGGTCCAGATATTTACAAAGTTGATAGTTATTGAGACATTTATCAATACAAATAACTGTGAAATGGTTTCCAAAAATCTTAACTTTATTTTAATAGCCAAATGTTAAAAATGTCACTCCATACTAAATTTCTTTATAAAAATTGCCTAGGTTGACTTTGATTTTTGACTTCTTTTTTGTTTTTGCACGTTCTGAAATTTTTCCCTTATTTGGTTCCACTCGGTACCTGGCATGTGCTTCATTGCAGCTTGCTTAAATGCGTCAACCTTTGTATTATCTAACGGAGGTCTAGCAATTTCTTTGGAATGTGGGGACTTTTTCCCACTCAAAGAGCAGTCCCTCAGTTCTTCCTCAGTGAAGACAAGATGAGCCAGCTCTTTCACACACAGCTGTACATTTGTCTTTGGTAAATGTGAGATGCTGGTCACCAGTGAGTTGACTTGTGAGTTGACTGCTTCACATGGGGCACATGGGGAGGGTGTAACGGCCGACAGGTTTGCTCCTGGACTGGCCACTGGCGAAGCTAGGGGTGAAGACATTGGCGATGCCACAGGAGACACAAGTTGGGCAGATGTCTTCTGCTTCTCTGCCTGAAGCTTCTTGAAGGCTTCCTCAAGATGTCTCACTCTTTCCTTTAGTCTTGAAATGTCTTTGCACCTGTAATTGAAAAGAAAGACATGTTAATACTTTACTTTAAAAAATAGTCAAGTGAAGTATTAATTGCTCTTTCATAAATTGAAAGTGTCCTATTTTTTAATAGGACTAAATTAATATACAAGCAGAACTAAAATTGCAAGAAAAGTAAAATTTAAATTCATTCACTTACATTGTTCTTTTGAAGTAATACTGATAAGATAAATACTTAGCATATCATTTTTTCTTTTCTTTCTGAGACAAAGTTTGCTCACATTTTGAACAATTTCCAATGGATGCTTTAGAATCTAGTAGTTGTGACATACACATTTGCCACGATACAATACATATTGTGATACATGCTTTACGATATGATTCCATTATATACGTATCATGATACACATTTCAATGCTGAACATGCCTGTAAGTTGAGAAATAAAATCAAATATGCAAAATTATGCAGTTTGTTTTTTGTTTGACATTTACTGTCATGTTCATTACTTCATATCAGTAGGAAAAAATGAACAAGATCTCAATTCTGTTTTATTGTGGATAATTAAAACGAGTTTATAACCAAATATTACGCATCAAAACAGGTAGATTCAATTAATGTAATGTATCGTAAATATATCGATAAATAGAAAACGTATGGTTGTATCGTATCGCATGTTCTTGGATCGTGATACGAATACATATCGATCTAACGTCACAACTCTATTTAGAAGACCATTTCTTTTTCAAAATCTGCATGATCTATTCACTATTTGACATCCCTATTATATTGCTAGTAATTATGCATACTTTTATCCAGGTTTGTTAATGAAAATCAAAATTAATACTTTTAATAGTAAAGCTTCACCTACCGACATTGATATCTACATCTGGAACATTTTCCTGTCATGTCCAGAGATCCTTGAACACCTGAAAACAAAAAAATCCATGAATTCCAATGTAAACAACTGAGTCAGACAACACAAAGGGTTTACTGTAATACCAGGTTCTGCAACATTTTGATATTAAACCAACTGCAATGATAAAAGATAAGTTAAGGACCAAAGTCTCCGACATAAATTTTGAATGCTGAGTTTAAATAAATTATCTCAGTGCTAACCTATCAGCACTACTATCCAAAATCACTGTGCTGTTTTATTAGTTCATTTAGCCAAATATAATTTTAGCATGCAAGACACTAACAGTACTTTACACAGTGGTGCATTATATGTGATTTTATATACATTTCAGGTCATCATTTCATGATTTGGCTGCGGTTATATTCTGCTACAAAAAGCAGAATCATGGTTTCAAATTACATACATATTCTGTACATCTAAGTTTATAATCAGAGGGACAATTAGATTGCTCCTGATATCTGAATATTGATGTCATTCCACTGACTGTCTCAGGGGTAATTTAAATTAAAATCTCACCAAATGGAATCATGACTATTGCACAAAATTCGACAATGACAGTTACTGTTGCTATTACAGATAAAGATAAAAATAATGTAACTTTTATCTCCTGGTTTCATTAAGTTTAAGAGTTAAAAAGTAGGCAGCAGAATAATTTATTAATTAATTATCAATGGGTTCTCTTGTTCCAAAAGTAGGCAACTAAAACTCATCAAGAAATGACAAGTAGGTAATAATCTGTTTTGCTGGCTGCTTGTGCTTATTGAAGTCGCTGCCCATGGACTGATAATAATACTGAATTTCATCATAATTTTGACTCAACTCACCTTGGGTACTTCCAAGACTTGTTGCTTCTTGTGTGTGCGAGTCTGTCATCTAGAAGAAATGAGGTGGAAAGATAAGATACTTGGTATCTTTGCAATAATTTTATTTAAATTAAAGAATTAGTAACTGACCACATTATAGAGAATATAAGACTGTGTGTCACATTATGTAACAATATCATGATATATCAGATAGTCGTTGAAACCGCTTCCCTATTCCAATCCATTATGAACTTAATATAAATTACTGTCAAGTGATGTGTAATTGCCCATTAATTATGATGCAACGATGAACCCACCTAATGCCAGCTACAGACGTAGACTGATTTATAACTGCAGTTAGTGGCAACATCTGGTGTATTTGAAATATTCTCGCCAGAAAATTATCTAAAAATAGTTCCATGGGAATTGTAGCGACACCTGGAATACTGTGTAGTATGATACTAAACATAACAAATTTGACTTCATCTTTGCAAGCTTTCAAAATCATATAGCTGCCGTATCGGCCATTTTGAATTAATAGATAACAACAAAATAAGCAGTATAGACTTAAAGTTGTTGCCTTCATTATCCTTACAAAGTTTCAATTTCACTGCAGAATTTTCCAAGAAAAAAAAGGTCCATATTACAATATACATGTGAAATTGTGAGTGCGGCTAAGTACCAAATCATTGTAAAATTTCAAAATACACCGAACAACATCAGATATATGTTGCTTCTCAGTACAAACAAACCATGTACCAAATTACACATTATTTTCTACAAAAATGGCAAGAAATAGACTTTCCAATATGTTCAATATGGTTGCTATTGGCAACCACTTTTAATTATCTGACTGCAATTATATTCAGCATATGGCTAAACTGTTGCATCCTTGCAAAGTTTGAGCTTCATAGCATTTTGATAGCTGCAGAAACTTCCAAGAAAATGTACTTAAGGGGCTGCTTATTGGAGCAGGGTGTTTATTATGTTGAATACGGTAGGCGATTTTGAGAGCAAGGCCAAAGTGCAAAGGTCAAAATTACAGAAACCATTTGATATATGTTTAGCCCAACTACTTACTACCCAGATGCTAAATTTCACTTCAGTAGCTGCCAAATTAGCAGACTAATGCCCTAGCTTGGATTTTCAATATGGCTGCTGTGGCGGCCATATGGAAAATCGGATCTGAACCTCTTGAACAAATCTAGGTGTCATCATTGCTCGAACATGCATGCCAAGTTCTAGCTCCATTGGCCCAGTAGTTTCGGAGAAACTGTTTAAACACGACAACAGACAAGCAGACCATGGCATAAGCCCACCGGACCTTTGGTCCAGGTGAGCTGAGAAAGGGCTAAATGACAATGTAATATTTGTACAACCTCAAGAATCCTTGGTATCTTTCTTGAAGGTTCTTGTCCTTCTTGTGCCTGGCTTGATTCTTGGGCTTCATTTCTAGAACAGCTCTTTCTTTTGACACTGTCACCTACCAAAGCACACAAAAACATCTAGAAAAGAATTCATGTCATGAATACTCCCCCTTCCCACTTAACACAAAACATTTTTCCCAATTCATCTGCCATGGGCCCTTCGTAAAAAATCCTAGATAAATCCTTGTCATAAGAATCATCAGTGAACAGATATTTTTACTAAACAAAACATAAAGAATCACACTGAATATGAAGTATTACATGTATCACTCAACACTGCTCAAAGATGCATCATCACATGATTGTGATAAAACATTATTTGACGAATCTGCAAAATTGTTGATTATAGTACTGAAGATTGGCAGAGGAAAGCTTTAGAAGGAAGTAATAGGTGTATTATTCCGAGATGACCATCTGCGACCATAATTTCACAGTTTAGAAACAATTTTTTAAACTGGATTGAAGAAAACAAAAAGTCCAAATTTTTAAACAAGAAACATTAAAGCAAAAAATTACATTATTTCTGCAAAATGCTGAAAATTTTACTGAACTGATTGTGTAGATTTAACATTGTTGAATTAATATTATGTACCTTTCTTCACTTGGGTCTTCTTTAGCTCCTTAATCACTTCTACATGTACCACTTGTACATCCTCAGAAGATTCAGGCAACTGAATGTTCTCTTGAAAAAGAAGAAGAAATCAGTTAGAATTTCAAGAATTTACAAGAACATACTGCCATAATGGATATCATGATAGTAACATTAGTTACTGAAAGGCCTAATTTTAAGAAAAATGACAATTTTGATTTTTTTAAAAATATCATTGTAAAATTAATATCCTATAATATTATCAAGTTTAAGCACAAATGGATAAGTTTCGAGGATGTCAAGTAATGACCATGTTAATGGAATACACACCTGCATGGTTGTTTGCCTCTTTTTCCTTCCTAATTCTCTCTACAACTGCTTCCGCCTCCTTCGCCAATTGCACTTTGTCATCTTGAAGAGAAAATAAAAGTAGATATAGTTCAAGAAATTTCTTTAAAATCAGGCCCTACTTCTATGACATCAGCTTGATCAAATATTTCCTACATAATATGTTACAGCTGATGAACTAAGCATGCCATTGTTTCACTGGCACCAAAGGGTTTGTATATAAACTGACAAGGTTACAATTTAAAATCCATAGTGAAACGATGTAGGCTTACACCAGTAACAAAAGTGCTATCCTGTAGGCAACCTTTTTCATTTTCTATATCAAATAGCAAGTGATGAATGATTTTTCAAAATATATAAATTACAGTAAGTATTCTTAGATGATTCTACACTTCATGCCAAACATCATCAGCCTACAGATTAAAAATGAAATTCACAGAAATCTAGACATTGCGTCATAAATGATATGCGTGAAAACATCTTGCCGAAGTTAAGCTGAATCTAAAGTCTTTAAATTATTCCTTTTTTTTGGTTAGCCTATTCCATTATTCGGCCCATTATTAAAGCCATGCTGAACGGCTTACAATTCCAAATTTCGACCCCGTATTTCAAGTACATAGAGTAGAATATAAAAACTAGTGAGTTTGTTTTACATACCTGACACCCGAATAATTTCCGCGGGGAAAAGCTTTCCACGATGTTTTGCCTGGACCCTGTCCCCTTGTTGGTATTCCCACGCCTCTCTCCTTGGCACAGTGATTGTGCTGACTGACTGGACGCTGAAAGCATCTTCCAGATACCACAACAAAGCTGCGTACTGTGGTTGTGAAGACATTCTTTCTTTGAGATTCGGGCGCGTTTTAATTGTGAAAAATACGAAATACTTTATCTATATCGTCGTGTCGAGAGCCTGGTCTATGGAACCGCCAAAACTTGAATATACCGGAAGTTGCGCAGGAGACTTTAGGTAATATTAGATCCGTGGTACCGTATCCAGGTTCCAGGGTACTTCTACCTGGAATATTGGCCCTGACATCCGGTTGCCGTTTATCATTTTTTTTCAACAAAAAAGACATAATTTTATCAAGTTGTTTCTAAATAAATATTCAAGAGTTATTTCAATACTTTTGATAATGAAATATTGGAATTATTTTGAAGACAAATATATTTTTGACACAACTCTTTACACTGCCTCCGATTGGAATCCTGCAAGTGCTCTGCCAGCGATGCCTCTACTGACCATGCAAGGAACTTTTACCAATCATCGCCCGCCATTTTCGTCGACAAAGAAGAAATCTGAGACGTTTTAGTACACACAAGAAATGCCGCTCATTAAATAGTCTTAGTGACAAGAAGAAATGCGAAAATGCAGCGAAACAAAGATCATTCCTACGTGAAAACGGACGTTGATGGACAAACGAAGTTTCAGTGCTTGTTGTGCAAACGTCTTCTGTCCACTAAACAAAATGTGATACGACACCTGCACACAGCTCATGAACTCAGTAAGTTTTTTTCTTTTAGATCCAGCATGTTTAATTCTGCACACCTAAACCTGGAAGCATTGATTTTCTTTGCCATTGGGGTATGACAGCATTCAAATCTCTTCTGATAAAACTTTTCGCGAAACCGCATTATCGGTAGTTCGAGAAGGGAGCTAACTCCGTTTTCCTAATCGAAAGTTCGAGGTGGGCCCACATTCGAAAGTTGGTTGGTTGGTTTGTTGTTTAACGCCGCACTCAGCAATATTCCAGCTATATGACGGCGGTCTGTAAATAATCGAGTCTAGACAAGACAATCCAGTGATTGATATCATCAGCATCGATCCACGCAATTGAGATCGATGACATGCATCAACCAAGTCAGCGAGCCTGACCACCCGATCACGTTAGTCGCCTTTTGTTTTACGACAAGGCGACTAACGGGATCGGGTGGTCAGACTCGAAAGTAAACGCATTTGTTGTTGAGAATTTATACTCCGTAAACAAACCCGCATACAAAATAAGATGGCAATACAGCAGAACTCACTTCTTCGAACATGGCCAAATTAGGTCGTAAGGTCATTAATATTCATGAGTTATTCCTTTTATGGAACAAGTTCTGGCAAACGTTTGAGGCTTGTATCATGTACGAGATCAATTCAAGTGTAGACATATTTTCAGGCTTATATCGCCACCAACACTTATGATTAGATTGATGTGTTATATTGGAAAAAGTAGAATGAGTGGTATTGCCTCTGTAAATTTAATTGTGAAGTAGATTTAAGTTTCTTGCTTGGTAGCTATTTTTGTAAAACTAGTGTGGTCAGCTATGAGCAGTTATTCAAACTTCAAAGACTTTTGTGCCTTTCATGGAATTAAGGTCTAACGAAATGATTTATAAAGATATTTCCCATCAATATTACAAATAATGAATAATATATGATGTCACATAATGACAAACGTGAGCCCACTAGCCTAAATGGCTTCGTCAACCTAATGAAACCCATCGATTTAAAAATGTGGGCCCACCTGTTTCGATCACTATAAGACGGGAACAATGTGGGCCCACATTTTAGAAAATGGTTATAAGTAAGCCAAGCTAATGAAGCTAGCGATTTTTTAATGTGGTCCCTCCTTTTGTAATCACTATGACGGAAGAACGTCTGCCCACATTTAGGGAATGATTATCAGAACTAACGAAACAAACGAAGCAAGGCGTAATACAAATGTGGGCCCACTTGTTTCGATCACCATAGATGACGGGAAAGATGTGGGCCCACATTTTAGAAAATGGTTATCACCACTAAACCAATCTTAGAAGATGTACGGATGGAAAACATAAATATATAATGCATTCAAACATTTAATTACGCATACGTTTTACCATAGGGATAAAGCTGGGCATTTAATAGCTTGACCAACAACGTACAGCGTGGGTGACGCCATAACTTGCAAATACGAAAACAACGGAGATAGCTCCCGTTTGAAATTAGAGTGACCTCCCTTTCCCAATATGAACCACTGATAATGCGGTTTCGCCAAAGTTTTTAAATAATATCTGGCTTATGACATGGTTACAATTTACAAGGCATATCTGAAAAGTTGCCATCAAAATAAGGGACGCCAGTGATTACAGATAGCCGGAAGTGTCAGGTAACATCGTGTACAGTTGTAAAACAACAGAAATGTTTGATTTTATAATTATTCTGTGTACGTGACTCATCATGCTCATACCTCAAAACGGCAACCATATTAAATAAGTAGGTCTGAATTTACCCATTGGACTGAGTGTGCAGTTTATGTTATTGATTTTGCCGTCAAGTTTTAAACCAGGTGGTCACAAGGGCCTTGGTTAGCAGCAGTGACATGACATTGTACTTTTTAATGTTGTCATTTATAAATACCAAGTAAACATGTACAGGCATAGTTTAAATAATTTTAAATTGCATTTAGTATTTAATCATGTTAGGTCCAGTGAAAAGAATTAAGAAGAGATACTTGGATGATCCAGATGTCGGTGTTCCTCAACGCACAGCAGCAAGATGGAAGAACAAGAACATGCTTGAGGTTTCCCAAGCTTCCACATCGGATGATGTACTTCTTGAATCCAACATTATCTCGGGTGGTGATGTGTTTGATCATATGGATGGACATGATGAAGCTTCAGCATTGACTCAAACGGATTCAGTTGGTATGTTATTGTTTTTACCTGTCAGCTATGTTTGTATGAATTTTTAAATGTAAGTTTTCTGATGGCTTGGATGCATTTGGGAGCCATTCGGAAATATAAATAACTGTCTGATTTAGGCAGCTCTGACAATTCTGTCAGAAGCTTGGTGATTTGTTAATGGTTATAGGAAAGGTCCCTCTGATGCGACCCATATGATAATGGTCTAACTTTGGTGGCTGGACCATCCACATTTAGCATGTTTTGTTGATCTGGTAACAGATGAGATGTATACTTTATGACTCCATTCTTCTCTTATTCAGGTGTTGATGTTCTTGATCATACAGATGAACATGATGGACAAGATGAAGCATCAACATTGGCTCAGAGAGTGTCAGTTGGTAAGTTTTTGGAGTATTAGGATTGCAAAGGAAACAATCCAAACTATTTTAAATGTTCTTGTTTATTCTGTAGTAACTCAGCAGCACAGTGCTTCAGGTAATATTTTCAACCAATTGTACTCATTTTCATTAGGTTTGTTTGGTATTTCATAAGGTGCTCATTTTGAGCCCAACTGGCCATGGGCAATGCCCAGGAAGGCTTATTCCATATATCAAAGATTTATCCATTACATTAACTTCTCAAACAAGACTGACAAGCTAGGGTGTTGACAGGGACGTGGAACGGAAACTGCTTAATAAATGTGTTTGCCTGATTTTGACCGCTGCCGCCGATTCGTCTTTTGGCTATAACTTCATAAGGTGACTTCTATAGGATATCAAACTTTGGACGCCCCCTATATACCCCTGGGAAAACATTTACACTAGGTGGGGCAGATCTCAAAGGTCAAGGTCACTGTATGCAAATGACCACTCAGAAATCCTATGCGGGACGATTTTTCGCAAACTTTGCATTCTTCCCCTTTTGGTCAAACAGTTAATTTTTCCCAATGCAACTGCCATAGGCCACGGTTGGATTTTCCCAGATAAAACACTTTGTTAAAAGTTTCTGCCAACTGAGATAATTGCTTAAGATTTGAATCTTTTATTTTCAGTTACTGACAGTGTATCTGAAGACAGCTACTCAATGGACTACAACTGTGCATCAAGTAGCGAGTTTGTGTCAAGTGACGAAGAAACTGTGTCCTTTGAATCAGATGATACTGATGAGACAAGTAGTGACTCCGATGCTAGTAGAACTGACACAGTTGACCTCTTGTGTACTGATTCTAATCTTTCAATTCAAGAGATACAGGCTGTGAAACTACTTTCATGTTTCTTAAGGAATAACCTGTCTGCTAGCACATGTAAGGATATTATAGTCACCTTGAGAGAAGTTTATCCAGAATCAGCATCTATTCAGAAACTAACTTATGAAAATATCTGGAAATTTGTTGATGATTCCAAAATGAAGGAATGTCATTACTGCGTTCTTTGCAGCCAAGTTTTTCCTGACAATGAAGACTTTTTTGCCTGTGAAAGAGAGCAATGTGATGGCCTCCGATATAAAGGTCCTTTTTCAGCACAAATGAAAAAGGGACGTCAACCCAGACAGAGTTTTGTTTTTGCTGATGTGAAGACACAGCTGTCAAGCCTTCTTCAGAGTCCAGGTAATTGAAGTTTCTTGTATGAGAAAACAAGTAAAATAATGGAAACAATTCTTCAAAACTAATCCATTTAATGATATTACAACAGCAGTCCTTTGATAAAGCTTCTTGATTTTTTTAGCTCATCTGCCCAAAGGGCAAGTGAGCTTAAGTCAGGGCCTGTTTGTCTGTTGTCACCCGTCATAGTCAGCAATGTCGGCATGTGTAAACAATACTTTCTCTGAAACTACTGGGCCGATGAAGCTGAAACTTAGCATGCATGCTCCCACCCATGAGGCCGTTCCAGTTCAATTTTCAAACTCAAGTCATTAGTCGGCCAGTATGCAGATAATGAAGTGAAATTTAGCTGCAGCTCACCTGGAATAGCTTGCATTATGATACTGAAAAGAACAAATTGATAAAACCTATTTTAAATCAGTGGATGTTGGTATTATATTATATCTGCAGCATAGAGTTGCTCTTATTACCCTTGCAAAGTCTCAGCTTCACAGCTGCAGACATCACTGAGAACATGGAGTATGATTTGACCATTGTATTTTGCTTGACTCCCCCAGTCATTGTATGTATTGAAATATGGAATTTTTCTTGGAAATTTCTGCAGCAGTCAAGCTGAACTTTGCAAGGATATTAGTTTGCACTAAAGATTTTGTTGTGATCAGGGAATTCAAAATGGTTGCCATATCAAGCACGTTGAGAAAGATATTTTTGACCCTTACACTGCCATTTTGGCAGATAATGATATTTAATTTGGTACATGTACATGGTGACTATTGGTGAGAAGTAACAGATGTCTGATGGTGCTTGCGTTATTTTTAATTAGACCTTCATTTGACTTGAAGACATTGTTAATGTAATCAAAATCGCATATAATGCAATATATGGAAATGTAATATTTAAGTCAAAGCAGGTGAGCTCTAGTGTCGTGGCACTTTTTTTTAGTTATACCCATGGAAATATAAGACATTATCGAAAGGCTGTTGCAAGATTGAAAATATGGAAGCTGTAAAATTTGTTCATTTCAGGATTAAGTGTATGTTTTGTAATACTGGTTTCCAGATTCTTTTGTCTTTCAAGTAAAACACCTCAAATTTCACCAAAATAACTTATATTGGCTAATAGCTATAGTAAAATAGCTGTGTAATTTGCTGCAGCGTGCAAAGATAATACCCTGACAAGAACTCATAAGGTTTAAAAGCATCTTTAATGAGGTTTGACTGAGTGTCTTTATATAATCCTTTATAAAAGTTATTAGCTGAATGTTAACTTTAGGATTTCTTTCTTCAGGTATTTGGAAAGATATACAAGAAAGGAAGAAGACTCTAGCAGAAAGATGTGATGACATTCTGCGAGACATTACTGATGGGAGAGCTTATCGCAGATTGCAAGATGAGGGACAATTCCTCTCCGATCCAAACAGCTTGACAGCAGTCCTAAATACAGATGGAGTGAACCTGTACACATCTTCGAAAATAGAGTTATGGCCAATATTTCTTTCTGTAAATGAAATGACACCATCACTTAGATTTGCACGTGATAACATGCTCCTTGTTGGGATATGGCAAGGCAAAGGCAAACCTCCATTCCAACCCTACATTCATCTTCTATCCAAGCAACTCAATCCTCTCTATGAAGAAGGCATACAACTGAGCACAACAGCAGAGGAATGGATTCCTATCAAGTTATCTGTTGTATGTGGTATATTTGACCTTCCTGCCAAAGCTGGGATTCTGAATATGACCTACTACAATGGGACAGAAGCTTGCATAACTTGTGAAGAACCAGGTGTGGTTGTGCAGCAAGGAAGAGGACACTCAAGGTGTTATCCTTTCAGACCTGAGCATGAGAAGCACCCTTTCAGGAATGATACAGATGTTAGATTGTCGATGGAGAGAGGCACAGAAAGAAGGCGAAGTAAAGGATTCAAGGGAAAGTCAGGTTTGCTGTCATTGAAAGGATTTGACTTAGTCATTGGTGTTGTGCCAGACTATATGCATGGGGTGCTGTTAGGAGTGACAAAAACCCTGATGTATAAGTGGTTTTCATCTACAGAAAGTAGAAATCCTTTCTTTGTTGGCAATAAGTTAAAAGAAATTTCCAGTCGACTGCAAAGTATCAAACCAATTGAATGTATTGAGCGACTGCCAAGAGATATAGAGAAACATTATAGCAACTTCAAGGCTACAGAACTACAAGCGTGGTTGTTATACTATGCAGTCCCTTGTTTGCTTGACATACTGCCAGATGTGTACCTGAAACATTTTGCATCCTTATCAGAAGCTGTGATTTTGCTGTTGGGTGAACAGATAACACATGAAAGCCTATGTAGAGCCAGGTGCCTCCTGGAGTCTTTTTACAAGAAGTTTGGTGACTTGTATCCCCCCGGTTCATGTGGCCTTAATGTTCACAACATTGGAGAACATCTGTGCTTCTACGTTAAAGAGTGGGGTCCTATGTGGGCCTGGAGTTGCTTTGCATTTGAAGATGCCAATGCAATGCTACTTCAGTCAGTTCATGGGACAGGGAATGTCCTGAAGCAAGTTATGAGGGCACGACAAGCAAGGGTATTTTTACGTACACTTGACATCACCCAAGGTGAATGTTCAAAATGGAAGAAGTTGCAGGATGCTGCAAACTGTTCAATGGCTGGTTCACTTCAACCCGTTGCTGAAGATGACCTTACTGAAGAGATATTCAGAAGATTACCAGTGACCAACCTGAGAGAAGTGAAGAAAGTTTCAAGAGTTTTGAATGCTGATGGGAAACGACTGTATGCAGAAGCATATACAAGGATGCAAAAAAGGGACTGCAGTGTTGTACTTCTTCAAGATGGAAGCGTGGCATCGATCAAGTACTTTGCACTTTGTCTACATTCAAATGTTGTGTATGCCATCTTAAATTTATACAAAATTGAAGGACGGAATGTAGTTCATGGTTTTCCTTCTGGACTGCACATAATACCAGTCAGTAGAACCAGAGCAACTGATTGTGTCCTTGTTGAACAGATTGTAGAACGGTTGATCTTGATCAGCACAAATGCTGACAGTACACACAATTTATTTGTTGCTAGGCTCCCAAACATTCATGGACACTCCATATTTAAATAAATATCCATCATTTTCTGGACATTAGTTAGCCTACATTGCGGATGTCAGGGAGAACAGTTACTGTAACTGTAGTTTTGTCTGCATTAATTTAGTTAAGAGGCTGATATGACTGATGGTTATTTTTCATAGTTTATTTGCCATTTCTACATTTACAGTGGATGTAGTTTGATACTTTTACAGGGATAATAAGCACTGAGTGCTTTATTCAGTCACAATATTAAAATTAAATAATCAGTAATAATGGAAGTGATTCACATGATGAATACATATTATAGTTCACTACTTGATATTTTGTTTTCATCTCTTAGTTCCTAATCTTAGACACAATAAGATTTCACCTTTGTAAAGCCAAACAATTAGAAGGATAAGTATTACTTTTTTCTCTCATTGTGTTTTCCTACAGGTCATAAAACATGCGAAACATCAAAATACTTTGATGAATAGTGTCTGTCTGTTGAAAGTAATATGGAACTGCTATTCATTAGGAGAGGTTTATTATGACTTAAGTAACAATATATTGATGGCGAAAATGCAAATACAAGTAATTGTAAATTTAGATATGAAATGTTTAAGTATGAACACCATGTTTACATAAAAGTCTTATAAAAATTCCTTGAAATTCACAGTTTTGTTTCACTTAAGGTCAAGAAGTGAGGTCACGAATAGTTCATGAAATGAGTTCACGAACATTTGGTGAATCCAGTAGTTCATGAACTTCAATTATTTCATGAAGTGTATTTAATGTTCGTGAAAAGTTCGTGAACAAAGGTTCATGAACTAGGTGCGTGAACTATTGACGAACAGTTCATGAAAATTTCACGAAGGCTTCACGAACTGTTCATGAACTTTTCGTGAACTCCACTGACTTCGTGAAATATTTTCGCCGGGGTGGTTGTTTTGTTTTCGTTTCGCTACAACCTGGTCTGTATGTAAATGAAAGCCACAGAACCATTTCATAATCACACAAAATCTTTACTAAAAGCAGAATTGATTGTATGTATTTAGTGATTCATAAACACATGCTTTTGATATGGTCCGAAATATGAAATGGACTCTTCTTTTAGTAGAGATTTCTTATGATAATGGAATTGATTTTGTTGCTGTTATTTACATTCAAGTCATCAACACATCAGGGTCCCTCCACATTGTAATTTCGACGGTGGAGGGAGTTCCATGAAGGTGTGTCGATGACTTGACATCACCTCAGGGGTCCCTCCACGTTGTAATTTCGACCGTGGAGGGAGTCCCATAAAGGGGTGATGACAATAACTTGAATGATCCAGGTCTCCTCCACAATGTAATTTCAATGGCGTAGTAAGTCTCTTCCCACCTGTCTCAGTTTCTACCAGCTGCCTTCCTCAGTTGCAACCAGCCACCGCCTCAGTTGCCACAGTCTCAGTTGCTGCCTCAGTTGCCACCAGCTTCAGTTGCCACCAGCTTCAGTTGCCACAGCCTAAGTTGCCTCCAGCTTCAGTTGCTCCTAGCTGCCGGTCTAAGTTGGAGCCAGCCTTAGTTGCATCCAGCCTTAGTTGCAGCCTACCTTAGTTGCCACCTGCATCAGTTGCCACCAGCCTAAGTTGCTGCCAGCCTTAGTTGCAGCCTGCCTTAGTTGCCACCTGCATCAGTTGCCACCAGCCTAAGTTGCTGCAGCCTTAGTTGCAGCCTGCCTTAGTTACCACTTGCCTCAGTTGCCACCGCCCTCAGTTGCTCCCAGCTGCCAGCCTAAGTTGGAGCCAGCCTTAGTTGCTGCCAGCCTTAGTTGCAGCCTGCCTTAGTTGCCACCTGCATCAGTTGCCACCAGCCTCAGTTGCCACAGTCTCAGTTGCTGCCTGCCAGCTGCCTCAATTGCAACCGGCCTCAGTTGCCACTTGCCTCAGTTGCCACCAGCTTCAGTTGCCACAGCCTAAGTTGCCTCCAGCTTCAGTTGCTGCCTCAGTTGCCACTTGCCTCAGTTTCCACCTTCCTCAGTTGCTCACAGCTGCCAGCCTTAGTTGGAGCCAGCCTAAGTTGCATCCAGCCTTAGTTGCATCCAGCCTTAGTTGCAGCCTGCCTCAGTTGCCATCTGCCTTGGTTGCCACCGGCCTCAGTTGCAACCAGACTCTGTTGTCACCAGCATCAGTTACCACTAGCCTCAGATCCCAGCCACCGCCTCAGCCACCACCATCGGGAACCACGTCAGCCTGGTGTTACCTTTCCACATGCAGTAAGTAAAACTGAAGATATAAACAAATAATTTGTTCTATAGTCATATATAGTCATGTTATATCCTTTAGTGTATAACCTTATAGTTTCTACTCTATATTTTAATTGAACAAATGTCATGTTGGTGCCTGCATTTCATTGGTATTCGTCCGTCAACTATCCAACAAAACTTCAAAGAGGGTTACACACACATGTAAATTGATCGGCATGTTATGGAAGTTATTGAATACATTCTTAAATTGACAAAATGCTGTTTCCTCGTCAGGTGTGATGACAGGTTACCTTCTCCATCATCTGTGCCAGTTACACTGCTTCATGTGCAGGATTTGACACCCTCTGATATACTCACCATATTCGTGATCAAGTAATCTGGGTAAGTGTAGATGTAAACAGTTTCATTTTAACTTGGACAAGATACATTATATCTTCCTGAGGAAAGTGAGTTAACTGACTATAAAAGTCAAGTTTCCACCCTTGCCAAACTAGGCTGGAAATTCGTGGCTTGATTGTGGACCACCGGTTGCAGTTACGAGTTATGTCTCTTCTATGTCTCTCATATTGACCAATCAGATTCCACCTCTCCTTTCACTTCCATTTTCTTCAAACAAAATGACTGCGCCCAGTCCAGACAATCTGACCGCTAATCACGATCTTTATTGTTATAAAATGGGTCTTACCTTGCAGAGTACATCAAATCACTTGAGCACCTTGATTAAAAACCTGAGACATGGAAAACATCTATTGATGGCCAGTTGAAAGTATACAAGCTCTGCAAATCCTGCAATCAACTGAAATCTGCAAGGTCGTCACCATGTTGTTTATGAACAAAATGTTGATTTCGTTCCACAATTTTGATTGGACTATACTTAGTCTCGTTAGTCCAGCCAAAGTACAAGTCCATAATTCCAGCCTAGTTTGGCAAGTGTGGAAACTGGACTTTATTTTGGGAAGATGGATACATTGTCCTATCACCAAACTGAACAAAGTATTTAGGAAATCTGCGCATCTCCCGCAAAAGTAAAAGATTACAACTGAACATGCTGGTGTTTTCAGGATCTGGTTTTGTGTGTAACGATCATCCACTTCCAAGTCCCTGATGGTGTCCATGTGTACCTCCTGATAACTCGGCAGCTTTGAGGTGTTGAGGGGTGTTTTATGTTTCATGGCTCATATTCCTACTATAAACACCCGCTAACACCTTCTAGTTGAAGGATGACTCAGTTGTGTTCACAAGCATCTTCTCGGCATCTTCCTGAAGCAAAGGAGTTTAGTGAATTTTTTTTAAAATGGGAAAACTCCAGTTTCCACCTTTGCTGAACTAGGCTGGAATTATGGAGTTGGTGACACCATGTTCGAGGCACGAATTTCCGGCCTAGTTCGGCAAGCAAAATGCAATGTATCTGGTCCAAGTTAACATGAAACTGTTTATATCTACACCTACTCAGATTACTTGATCACGGATATGGTGAGTATATCAGACGATGTCAATTCCTGCACATGAAGCAGTGTAATTGGCAGAGATGATGGAGAAGGTAACCTGTCATCACACCTGACGAGGAAACAGCATTTTGTTAATTTAAGAATGTATTCAATAACTTCCATAACATGCCGGTCAGTTCACATGTGTGTGAGACCCTCTTTGAAGTTTTGTTGGATAGTGGATGGACGAATACCAATGAAATGTAGGCACCAACATAAAAGCTGTTCAAGTGAGATATAGAGTAGAAACCTTGGATATCATACATAAAAATTGGTTCCTATAGTGTTAATGATTCGTTTATACCTTCTCTAAAGTAGGGTCAAATAGGTATCAAAAGGAATCACACGCCTCATGGAAGTTGCCATTTGTTGTCTAAAAATAGGATTTACAAAAACTTATAATCAACAGGAATCAGGTAATCACGAAACGGAATCCGAACCAAGGCACTTTAAAAACTTTCTAACAGCCACCCCCAAATTTTGTTACAAATTTGAGGTGCAAAGTCATTTGACTTTATCTATTGTGTGATACATCAGTTAACATAAACAGTGAATTGTTGTCAAGGTTTGGAAGTTTGACGAGTCTTGACACGGGTCTGGTGTACTCCTTATCATCAACCCGAAATTTTGCTGTTCGAACTCTACCATCCGCGCTCACACAAGTCTCAACTACACGACCAACCGATCGTTGAGCCCGAATCTGCTGAGGGTCAACGATTTGCACCATACCATCATCACACAAGTCACTTCTTCTGGTTCTCCATTTTTGTCGAATTTGAAGAGTGGGCAAATAGTACCTCAAATATCTCTTCCAGAACTTATCAGCAATCACCTGACTGTGCCGCCAGCGTGTGGGGTCAAGCCTCCCAACAAGGAGGGAGTTTGGTGTCACAGGATCAAGGTCAGCCACATCGGTCGGGACATAACCTAGAGATTTTGAGTTCATTATGGCTTCAACTCTTATAAGAACAGTTTGCAGGACTGGCTCTGCCACTGACTGATCTCCGAGGACAACTCTAAGGCCGTGTTAAATAGACTTTATTTCACTCTCCCAGCAGCCACCAAAGTGAGGTGCATAAGGTGGATTATACTTGAAGCGTATCTTCTGCTTGGTCAACTGCTGAGCAATCTCAGGGCTCATTGAGGTAAATGCTTCAGTCAACTCAAGGTCACCATCCTTGAAATTGGTACCAAAATCTGAAAGTATTTCATAGGGTTTCCCTCTGTGGGCTATGAATTGTCTCAAAGACATGAGAAAATCATCACTGTCCATACTCTCCAGCAGATCCAGGTGAACTGCCCTGGTTGTGAGACACTTGAAGAGTTCCCCATCGCTTTTCTCTTCTGCAGCCAATCTAGACCCACATTGGTCCAAAAAAAAACAAGCCCGTCGAGTAGAATGCGGGTTTGTATGTACAGTCGAAGGCATGATGGGGGGGTGGGGGGGAGATCTGCCATCTGGGGTATCTGAGGAGATGCACATGATCTCTGACATGCTGTACAAAGTCTCTGATGACGTCTTGATTGCTTCCCATCCCCTCAGTATCCTGAACTTTCATCGAACTTCTGCGAAGTAGCATACCGGTCCATAATGGTCCAAGATTTCATCACAGTCCTTGATGATGAGTCTTGTTATGGGATGTTTAGGGTTGAGGATTTAAGGGTGTTTGACATTGTCTGGGAGTCCCTCATACTGTCTGAGTCTACCACCAACTCCTACCAATGCCATCAGATGGGTCGTATTCTGGATTGAGTTCTATAAGTCTGCTTGTACGGGTTATTGCTTTGCCTTCTCGTAATGATGCAATTCCATCAGGAAAACATTCCAGCTGAATTTGTTGAAACAACAGTGTTTCTGCTTTCTCTATGAGTTCAACTTCATCAAACTGATCACTTATGGCCACCCCGTCAAGGCACTCCATGGTAGCCTTGACTAGTGATTCCCAGTTGTTGTACTGAGAACAATCAGGAAGGTTCACAGCTGAGATATTGTCACAGAAACTTCTTCAGTTCATCTGCTACGTCAGCAGCATTAGGTATATCACATTTGACTATGAGTGTCGGACGTTTCTCAGGGGATTCTAAAAGGAAAAGAAGACCGTTCCTCCATTGGGAGGCAACATAGAGTTCCTGCAAGGTTACACCTCCTGTGACAACATCGGCTGGGTTATCCTTTGTGTTCACATAACGCCAGCTGTCTGCAGGAGTCAGGGATTGTATCTCAGAGACCCGAGTCCCAACAAACACCTTGTACCAACAGGACTCTGACTGAAGCCATGTCAAGACAGTTGTTGAGTGATTCCACAAAATGGTATCATGGATCGTCAAGCTCAGTTCTTTGTGAAGTATAGCGGCTAACTGTGTACCAGTAAGGGCAGCAGAGAGTTCTAGTCTGGGCATTGAGAGCAGCTTCTCAGGAGCCACTCTACTTCTCGCAGCCACAAAACTGACAGCTATATCACTGTTACTATCTTCACTTCTCAAATAGGCAACTGAACCATAGGCACGCTCTGAAGCATCACAGAATATGTGCAGTTGTTTCTGTGACTGAGAAGGATCATGGTTTCTAGATGTGTAGCCTCTTGGTAGACACACTTGAGGGATATCACACAGTTCAGATTCCTACTTACACCAATGATCATCAAGTTTTCCAATTTCTATCACAGCATCCCATTCATGTTTCAATCTCCTTAGGTCCTGCACCAAGATTCTGGCTCTTGACGTGAACAGTGTCAAGTAGCTGATAGGATCATACTATATGGCAAGGATCTTATACACATCACAGCTTCCTTTCCTGCCTGTAACTTAATATGGTCCGATTTTTCGTAGGAGTGGTGTTGCTTAGTGCTTACCATCGCTAACGTTCACACGCACTGTTTTAGCTTCAAGTTTGGATATAGCTTCTTGATCCTGTTTGGAACGAGTTATTTTTCGCTCATTGAAAGGCAAAATGTCAACTTGCCATAGTCTTTCACCATTGTTCATCACCTGATCTGGACTGGAAACTGCTGTGAAATGGCATTGCATGTCTTTGGGATTCATGAATAGCTGACTTGGTCCCTGGAAGGCCCAGTCCAGCTGGGTATGTACTGCCACAGAGCTTGTTCCGGATCAAACACAATTGGTTGGGTTGGCAATATGAGATCTGCATGATCAGAACCCATGAGGAAAGTAGGGATAGCTTTGTCGATCATTGGCAAAGGTGTATTTCTCAAATGAAGGTAGTGCGTCTTGAGGGCTTCCACTGGATACGAGTACTCTGACAAGCTGCTCCGATGCGAAGGAATCTAACATCTGGTCTGTCTCTGGATGAGATCAGTAAATGAGTAGGCGTTATACTGTTTTGAGATATCCTTATTCGACATCACAAATGATGGAGATCTGGAACACAGAACAGGAAACATAACTTAATGTAACACATGATTCTATCATGCAAATGTACATAATCCTCTATCCCTACCCAAGTCATTGGTAGATCTTGCAAAAGGTATGACAAGGACTAAATAAGGTAGTCAAGTCTTGACTGAGTTTTAAATGAACTGAAATGTCTTCAAGTGTGTTGATGTCATATATTATGAATGTTCCATATCTATAGAAGGGAAGGATGACAGGAATGTCATATAACACATGCATGTCTGATAATCTTTTTCAGATTTACAGCCCTTCAGTCCAGGGGTTATTCCACCCAAATAGCATGAATATAGTCATTAAGCCACGAGGGTGCAATCTTTTTCCGAGTGGAACGTCTGGGTTCAAACCTCCACTGCTGCAAGACATGGGGGTGGTAGCGTTCTTGTATTTGGTGTTGTTGTCAACGACGGTACGGCAGGTGTTAAAAGCTTGGCAGTTCCGATGACACGTCTGAAGGACTCATAGTAGTCGTTGCTGGCACAGCTTAGGATGATGGTTCCATCAAGTTTAATTCCTTCTGCAAGGGGGCAACAGGCTGATTACTGTTGGCATTGCTGGGCCTGGATGAGGCCTTCTGCAAGAAAGGACGGTATTGTGTACCATTGAGACGAGCTGGTGATGTTGAATGGATATGGCCTGGCAAATGATCAACAACTGTGACTGTTTGTGTGGGTGGATATACAGGAGTGTATTTGCGGAGGAATTTCCTGTCACTCTGCCTGAGCCATTCACACGTACAACATACTGGTCGAATTGGCGAACTTCGATGACACATCCAGTTTTGTCCCATTTCAGTGGGTGAGGGCCTGTTTGATTTTGGATTGGGTCGAGATTCCCAACAACAAGGGGTGGTAGCTGTTTGGTGTGCTCAGTAAGCCGTTCAGCCGTCGGTTTCTCAAAGCATCCTCTCTCATGGAAAGGGTATCGCGCCATGTGTCATGTGGTTTATAGCAACCAGGTAGTATGGGTATAAAGTCCTTTACCGGTCTACCGAAGACACACATCGCAGGGGATAACTTGGTGTCTCTGTCTGGAGTGTTCCTGTATTGTAGCATTGCACGTTGGAAGGCCTCAGTGTCAAGTTCCCCATTAGGTCCAGTGTTGTTCGTAATCAATCTTTTGACAGTCTTGACACCGACCTCTGCTCGACAATTGCTATGTGTGAAGGCAACAGATGATAGGCGATGATGCACACCCCATGTTCGAAGGAACTCTCTGGTAGCTGAGGCTGTGAATTCAGGGCCACCATCAGAGGATAGCTCATCCGGAATGCCAAAGGTGACAAATGTTCGGCGTAGATAATCAATCAGGGCAGGTGCACCACTGGAGGTTCTTTCAACTATAGGCCAGTTGGAGTATCTGTCGACAACCACTAAGTAGTTGATCCCTTTGTGATGAAAAAAGTCAGCACACACACATTAAAATGGGTAGACTGGGTAGACAGGTGGCGTGGGTGGGCCACAAGGTTGGGAGGGTGCAATACGGTTGCAGTGATTGTAATCGTTTCTGAGGGCTGTGATAGCTGGAGTGATTCCAGGCCAGAAGACAGATGCTTGAGCTCTTGACATCATCGATGACACGCCTTGGTGAGCGCAGTGGAGTGCAGTCAGGACATCCTGTCGTAGTGAAGGGGGAATCACGATACGATCCTTGTACATATGACAACCCCATCGACCGTATGAAGATGTTCACGCGATTGATGGTATTCACGAAGTGTTGCTGGTAATTCATGGCGGTATTCGTGCATCCCTGATTCAATCATCTCCCCCAGCTTCACCATATCCTTGTCACTACTTGTTGCTACCCGAACCTTGTCCCAGGTGATGGACTGGAGGGAGCTGATCGACGACACGGCTGAGTGTATAACTGAGTCCTCAATGCTGTCATCAGGCTTCTCGCTGCATCTTATTGAGGCTAGGATCATGTGACTGATATTTGAGAAAGCTGGGAGGTCAAGCAAGTAGTCATCATGGCAGATGGCTACGACATCATCTATTAACACCATTTTCTGAGGGTGGCCAGTTGGATGGCGGGACACAGCATCAGCAGCACGGTGTTTTGCACCTGGTACATGAACCATCTGGAATTTGCAGCGCAGTGTTTTTTCCTTTAGGTTTCGGAGTCGAGCATTGGAGATATGTTCAAGGGATCGATCGCCCAACAGCTTGAGGAGTGGTTTGTGGTCGACCGCAGCGATGAGATCGTTACAGCCGAGAACGAAGTACCTGGCTTTGTCCAGTGCATCAGCAACTGCCAATGCCTCTCCTTCCACAGGGGCGTAGCGGGATTCAGCTGCATGGGTGAATCGACTGCCAACCAGAGTGATTTTCCAACCATCGTGACAACAGAAAGGCACTGTCTTGGGGCATTTGCAATGTTTTTGGAATAGCCAAAATCCAATTCCACCTTTTAACCAGTAGTAAGGCATGTCAGCTTGCGTTTGTCAAATATTCATACCCCCTCCTCAATCTCACTGACAATGACTGCCTTTGATTCCTGAAACAACATGTCTAAGTGGTCATCCCATCGAAAAGGTGTCCCAGTCTTCAATAGCTGATGGTATGGTGACATCCTTTCTGCCATGGTGAAGGCATAAGATACCTGGTTGATTAGGCCAAACCTTGACCGCATGTCTGTAATATTTCTCGGTGTGGGAAAGTCTAAGATGGCTTGAAGGTACTTTTTACTGGAGCGAACAGTAATGTGTTATCTCAAAGCCTGCCAATTCAACCTATCCTGAGCAAAGACAAACTTCTCAGGGTTCAGTGTGATGCCGTTTCTACCACTCTGTAATGTCATCAGCCCAGAGGAGTGCATCATCTCCGCACTTGGTTTTGTTAGGTACATCAGCAACAATCTCATCGAAACGCTGGGTGTTACCATCTCCTGATGCAATGTATCCTTGGGGGGCAGTGAGGTATCTGTATCTTCCCCAGGGTGTGATGAATGTCGTCAGATGTTTGTCTTCATCCCGAATGGGTACGCTATGGTAACCATTCCAAGCATCAAATACAGTCTTCTTTTTGTTATGCGGTACAGATCTGGCTTGGTGGAATGGGGACTGTGTGTGGTGTGTTTCTCTGATTGCATGTGCGTTAAGAGCTTGAAAGTCAACAGTGCGTCTTGGTTTACCATTCTTCTTGGCATTACCATTCTATGGCACCATGTGACAGGTTCACCTATTGGTACTGGCTCGATCACACCTAGTCGGACGTCTTGATCCAAGCCAGCTTTGACATCATCTTGCCAGTGGAGAGGAACTGGTACAGGTGTGTGGTAAGCAACTGGTGTAGCATCAGGGTCAACCATAAGCTTAATGGGAGGGCCCTCCATTAGGGGGAGTGGTTGGTGCTCACAAGTGTTGAATGTGCTTGACTTGTAAAGGTCAAGAAGGTGCTGCTCTAATTTGTCTCTGTTTGCTTCGGTTGCAGGATAGGGCAGTTTAGTAGGAATGGGGGGTGGTAACTTGCGTCTTGGACACTCACATTCTACACTAAGGCAGTTCTCAATGTGTGCCTTAGTCGTAATCCCCTCAGTGTAGTCAACTGCTTCACTCATGCTTCCTCTAACTTCACCGATCATGGGGAAGTTTCTGGTAATCATGCCGAGAGCATTGAAAGCCTCTCTGCTAAGGAAGAATTTGTCAGCGTTGTCTGTAATGTATACAAGCTGGCGAGTCTCAACTGAAGTACCATCAGGGTCTTTGCCTGATAGTCGTATGATGATTGCACCGAGAATAGTGAAGTACCATCAGGGTCTTTGCCTGATAGTCGTATGATGATTGCACCGAGAATAGTGATGCCCTTGTAGTTCGCAGCATGCATCTTCATTGTCACAGGAATGAGGTCATGCTTTCTGAGCCCAAGTTGATACATAACCTTGATACCTCTGACAACTCTGACAGCCAGTATCAGCCATGACGGCAAGGGAAGCTGATTTTGGTTTAAATGTGAAGATGTGTCCAAAGTCCAGTTTCTCATAGTCTTCCACAAGAACTTTTGCAGTGAGATGAGTAAGAGGCTGGGGTCGAGAGGCTTGTCTTATCCATGTGTCAAGACAGTTGGTCATACAGGTGGTGGGCAAGGGTGATGGCTCTTTTACCACGATGCCAGCCAAGGTTTATGACTGCACATAGTGTATCAAAGATTGCACCTTCATATTCCTCTGGTATTTTACTGGGTTTCTCCAATTTTTGCTTGTTTCTGCTGCGGCACACAGAATCAAAGTGATTGGATCGACTGCACAGCGTGCAAGTATGGCCAAAGGCTGAGCATTCTTTCTTTCTGATTTTGGGGGCTGCAGACTTTCCGTGACTATGAACCGAATGGCGGCTTTTATGACTGGGGCGCGACTGATTGGAATCTTCATCAGAACGTCTGCTGTGTTCACCTGAGTGTTCACCTGGTCGTCTATTTTCTGATCTAGATGTGACTTTATGAGAATGCACTAAATGTCTCTTCGATTTTCACCATACCATCACCACACAAGTCACTTCTTCTGGTTCTCCATTTTTGTCGAATTTGAAGAGGGGGCAAATAGTACCTCACATATCTCTTCTAAAACTGATCGGTAATCACCTAACTGTGCCGCCAGCACTTCCTATCCAAAAGCCCCACTTCTGGGTACACTACCTGTGGCAGTGCGGGGTCAAGCCTCCCAACAAGGAGGGAGTTTGGTGTCGCATGATCAAGGTCAGCCACATCGGTCGGGACATAACCTAAAGGTTTTGAGTTCATTATGGCTTCAACTCTTATCAGAACAGTTTGCAGGACTGGCTCAGCCACTGACTGATCTCCGAGGACAACTCTAAGGCCATGTTTAATAGACTTTATTTCACTCTCCAAGCAGCCACCAAAGTGAGGTGCATAAGGTGGATTCTACTTGAAGCATATCTTCTGCTTGGTCAACTGCTGAGCGATCTCAGGGCTCATTGAGGTAAATGCTTCAGTCAACTCAAGGTCACCACCCTTGAAATTGGTACCACAGTCTGAAAGTATTTCATAGGGTTTTCCTCTGCAGGCTATGAATCGTCTCAAAGACATGAGGAAAGCATCACTGGCCATACCCCCCAGCAGATCCAGGTGAACTGCCCTGGTTGTGAGACACTTGAAGACTATTCCCCATCGCTTTTATCTTCTGCAGCCAATCTTGACCCACATTGTTCCAAAACAATCCACGCCAGTCGAGTAGAATGCGGGTTTGTACATTCGAAGGCATGATGGGGGGGGGGGGGGGGAGATCTGCCATCTGGGGTATCTTAGGACATGCACACGATCGCTGACATGCTGTACAAAGTCTCTGATGGTGTCTGATTGCTTCCCATCCCCTCAGTATCCATAACTTTCATCGAACTTCTGTGAAGCTGCATTCTGGTCCATAATGGTGCAAGATTTCATCAAAGTCCTTGATGATGAGTCTTGTTATGGGATGTTTAGGGTCGAGGACTTTAGGGTGTTTGACATTTTCTGGGAGTCCCTCAGCCTGTCTGAGTCTACCACCAACTCCTACCATGCCATCAGATGGGTCATATTCTGGATTGAGTTCTATAAGTCTGCTTGTACGGGTTATTGCTTTGCCTTCTCGTAATGATGCAATTCCATCAGGAAAGCATTCCAGCTGAATTTGTTGAAACAACAGTGTTTCCGCTTTCTCTATGAGTTCAACTTCATCAAATTGATCACTTATGGCCACCCCATCAAGGCACTCAATGGGAGCTTTGACTAGTGATTCCCAGTTGTTGTACTGAGAACAATCAGGAAGGTTCACAGCTGAGATATTGTCACAGTAACTTTTCTTCAGTTCATCTGCTACCTGAGCAGCATCAGGTATATCACATATGTCTGTGAGTGTTGGTCGTTTCTCAGAGGATTCTAAAAGGAAAAGAGGACTGTTCCTCCATTGGGAGGCAACATAGAGTTCCTGCAAGGTTACACCTCCTGTGACAACATCGGCTGGGTTATCCTTTGTGTTCACATAACGCCAGCTGTCTGCAGGAGTCAGGGATTGTGTCTCAGTTACCCGAGTCCCAACAAACACCTTGTACCGACAGGACTCTGACTGACATTTGTTGAGTCACTCCACAATATGGTATCTTGGATCATCAAACTCGATGCTTTGTGAAGTTTAGCGGCTAACTGTGTACCAGTAAGGGCAGCAGAGAGTTCTAGTCTGGGCATTGAGAGCAGCTTCTCAGGAGCCACTCTACTTCTCGCAGCCACAAAACTGACAGCTATATCACCGTTCCTATCTTCACTTCTCAAATAGGCAACTGAACCATAGGCACGCTCCGAAGCATCACAGAATATGTGCAGTTGTTTCTGTGACTGAGAAGGATCATGGTTTCTAGATGTGTAGCATCTTGGTAGACACACTTGAGGGATATCACACCGTTCAGATTCCCACTTACACCAATGATCATCAAGTTTTCCAGTTTCTATCACAGCGTCCTATTCATGTTTCAATCTCCTTAGGTCCTGCACCAAGATTCTGGCTCTTGACGTGAACAGTGTCAAGTAGCTGATAGGATCATACTATGTGGCAAGGATCTTATACACAACTTTCATTGTCAGCTTATCATACGTAACTGGTAGATAGTGGTAGCTAAGTTCATCAGTGTTACATTTCCAGTGCAATACAAGAGCAGGTTCTTGCTTATCATCATGTCTAAGACTTGCCCACAGCTAGAAGGTATCTGACTTGGCCTCTGCAGGCAAGTCTTCAAGTATCTCAGGTACATTGCAAGCCCACTGACCGATGTCAAAGCCACCTTCAGCAAGCACCTTTCTGATTTGTAACTTGTTTCTTTGCTTGGCCAGGATTCATCAGACTATCCAGGCAGTTGTCTTTGTAGAAAGCCTCACCAACACACTTCATAACTTCAGGGTTATGTAGGCTTCAGTAGGGCAATGGTCACACAACATTGACTGCAAGAAGTCCCGAAGGTCAGTACCTGCCATTCTAGACATCTGGATCCACATTATTGTTCAAATTGCGCCACAGGAATCTGAGAATGGGTTTGTCTTCAGGTAGGAGTTGAATCTGGTGAAACATACCCTATATATCACCTGATATTCCAACTTGGTATTGTTGAAATCTCAAGAACACACCTTGGAGGGAGGACCCAAGGGTAGGACCCACTAGAAGCTGGCTATTGGGATCTTGGCCCTTGTACTCGTAAGAGCAATTGAAGACAAAACGATGCTCCCCATTGTGTTCAACAAGGTGATGGGAGATAAATCATGATACATCGGTTAACCTCCCCTGTTCTTCACTTATGATTAGCACAAAACCTGCATCAACTAGTCTCTGAATTTGATCATTGTGGATCTTTGCAAGCTCTTGGTGATTCGGATGGTGTTTCTCAGTTCGTCTCAGGTTCGACATCACAGCTTACTTTCTGCCTGAAACTTAATATGGTCCGATTTTCACAGGAGTGGTGTTGCATAGTGCTTACCATCGCTAACTTTCACTCGCACTGTTTTAGCTTCAAGTTTGGATATAGCTTCTTGATCCTGTTTGGAACAAGTTATTTTTCGCTAATTGAAAGGCAAAATGTCAACTTGCCATAGTCTTTCACCATTGTTCATCACCTGATCTGGACTGGAAACTGCTGTGAAATGGCATTGCATGTCTTTGGGATTCATGAATAGCTGACTTGGTCCCTGGAAGGCCCAGTCCAGCTGGGTATGTACTGCCACAGAGCTTGTTCCGGATCAAACACAATTGGTTGGGTTGGCAATATGAGATCTGCATGATCAGAACCCATGAGGATAATAGGGATAGCTTTGTCGATCATTGGCAAAGGTGTATTTCTCAAATGAAGGTAGTGCATCTTGAGGGCTTCCACTGGATACGAGTAGTCTTACAGAGATAGATTCTCTGATTTCCAACGCCTTCGCCTCAGGGCAGCTAACATCTGGTCTGTCTCTGGATGAGATCAGAAGGTTCACGCTGTGACCTTTGCAGTTGAAAGGTCCTTCATGAGTGAGTGAGTGAGTGAGTGAGTAAGTGGTGCTTTAAGCCGCATCAGCAATGTTCCAGCTATTCGCGGCTAGAAAAACAAAATTACCTTCAGACAACATTATCTAAAAATGATGACGAAGATCACTAAAACTTCAGTCCTTTATCACAGTAAACAGTTAAAAACTGACATTCAAATCTAAAATCTACAGCTTGTCATACAGTTTAATTTCTTTCAAATATGCTAAAACTAAGTGGTTAGAAATGGTATTAAAAAGTTCAGAAACAGTTTGAACAGTATAAAATCGTTGCCAAATAAGTGCAAAATCCACACATTCCAACAAAAGGTGCTTGATAGTCAAAGGACTATTGCAAGGAATACATTGAGGAGGGTCCTCTCCCTTTAATTAAAAAGCATGAGTCAAATGACTGTGTCCAATGCGACATCGTCGAATAACAACTTCATCTTGACGACTTAATCCAGTAGGTGCATGATTTCCAATCAAGGGCTGTATTGCATGAAGCTTATTCAATATTTGCTTATTCCAGTTTTGTTGCCACATATTTCCAACATATTGGCAAATAGCAGGTTTTAGGTCTGTGTATGGGAAAATACCCATCGAGAACGATTTACCAAGAGCAGCTTTAGCTACAGAATCTGCTTTGGTATTTCCACTGATGCCAACATGACTGGGGAGCCAACAAAAGACGATGTCATTATTAGCCACGGACAAATTCAAGGGACATTTCAAAATTTCAACTAAAAAGGGATGGTCAGTTTTACGGTTGTTGATTTCCTGTAAACAGGATAAACTATCAGAAAAAATGATAAAGCTGGTCTCTTTCGAACATTCAATTAGTTGCAAGGCTAACAGTATAGCCTTAGCCTCTGCTGTAAAAATTGAACTTCCATCAGTTAATCGTACTGATAGAATACCGTCATGCGTGACAGCTGCAGCTGACGCCTTCTCATCATGTTGGGATTCATCAGTGTATATACTTGTGTATCCATTATATTGAAGTTTAAGTTCATGGAATGCTTGTTGATATGATAAAGAGTTCGTATCTGCCTTTTTCAAGTTTGTTAACTCCAAATTGACATTAGGCTGTATTGACTGCCATGGTGGCACTTCAGGTAGTTTATATGGTGCAATGGAAGAAATATTTAGATCCGCATGTAATATGTTGTTGAATACGGATACCAAGGGGAGGAATTGAATTAGGTTTCTTGTCATACAAAGTCTGATAAGGGGGATTAAAAACAATGTTTAATGCCGGATTTGATTGATTGGAATGAAGTTTTGTTACGTTTTGCAGTTCCAGTTTTATCTTTCTGATAGCAAGACAAGGTTCATTAGCTTCAACATATTAACATTCAGCAGGGGAAGTTCTAAATGCCCCCAGACACAATTTTAGACCTTGATGGTGAATGGTGTTAAGCTCTTTAATGTACGATTTACGGGCTGAACCATATATGAAACTGCCATAATCAAGTTTGGACCGAATCAATGTTCTATAGAGATGTAACAGAGTTTGTTGGTCTCCACCCGATTTAGCACTTGATACCACCTTAAGGATATCAAGTGCTTTCAGACATCTAGCCTTAAATCTTTTATATGAGGTATAAAAGATAACTTATTATCAAAGGTAAGACCCCAAAACTTGGTTTCTTTGACCACTTTTATTGGAGTTTTATTCAAAGTCGATTCTGGATCTTTATGTAATTTCCGTTTATTACAAAAATGAATACAACAAGTTTTAGTGTTAGAGAACTTAAAACCAGTTTCTAGAGACCATTTATGTATTTTATTGAGACAAAGTTGTAATTGTCTTTCAATGGTAGTCATATTTCTCCCATGGCAAGAAACATTGAAATCATCAACAAATAATGAACCATCAATATTATCATTTAAAACTTTTGCAAGGCTATTTATTTTTATACTAAAAAGTGTCACTGATAATATACTTTCCTGAGGGACCCCCATTTCCTGATCATATACCTCAGATAATGTGGAGCCCACTCAAACTTTAAATTGTCTATCTTCTAAACAGCGTGTGATAAAATCAGGCATATTATGGAGATCTCTTAAAATGCCATATTTCTATGTTGTATCGTACGCCTTTTCTAAATCAAAAAAGATTGATACAACATGTTGTTTATTAATAAAACCGTTGCATACAAATGACTCTAATCTAACGAGATGATCAATGGTGCTCCTCTGATGTCTGAAACCAGACTGAATATCAGTTATAAGATTATTAGATTCCAAATACCAGACAAGACACCTGTTGATCATTTGTTCCATGGTTTTACAGATGCAACTTGTTAAAGCTATTGGATGGTAATTCGAAGGATTCGTGTGATCCTAGCCTGGTTTTGGCACAGGAATGACAGTAGCCTCATGCCAAGAAGAAGGGAAATTACCCAATTCTCAAATATTATTGAAAATGTACAAGAGGGTTAAAAGAGATGACTCAGGTAGATGTTTCAATAATTGATAATGGATATCATCTGGTCCAGATGCTGTATCATGAGCTTTATGTAGTGCCTCTTGCGGTTCACTTAAGGAAAAAGATTCGTTATAATCTTCAGAATTATCGGATCTGAAATTCAGAATCTTCGCTTCCTGCTGATTTTGGTAGGTTTGAAATTTGGGGTCATAGTTGGTAGATGATGAATTTTGACTAATTGTCTCTGCAAGCTTATTAGCTATGTCCTTTTTGGATGTTAGTGTATCAGTATCAGTTTTCAAGTGTTGAACACTGCTAGAGGACCCTCTACCTTTTATTCTTCTGACCATATTCCAGACCTTATTGAGGGGAGTACGGGTATTCAATTTGGAAACAAAATGTCTCCAGCTGCTACGTTTATTGTTTTTAATCGTTCTACGAGCTTTTGCTCTTGATATCCTTAATTGGTTTAAGTTTGAGTCGGATGTTTATTGAAAACTCTTTCAGCCTTTTTCCTTTTTTCTCTAGCTGTTTTGCAATCATCATTATACCATGGTGTATTAATACGTGGAGTTGCCGAGGTCTTAGAGATAGTTTCAGTGGCAATATTTAATAAGGTATCAGAAAACAGTTTCATTTGGTCCTGGCCTTTTATGAAATGATCAACGTTCAAATGAGTGCTACACTAAGAGCTAAAAGATAGCCTATCAGCTTTTGAAAATTGCCATTTGGAAATGGAACTATCCTCAAAGGGAGATATAACTTTAAGCACGGTAGGAAAGTGATCACTGCCGCATAAATCACCATGAACTGACCATGAAAATTCATTAAAAAGTGATGGGTCAGAAATGGACAAATCCAAAGCTGAGTACGAGCCTGTTGCATGAGGGCGGTAGCTGTTACTTCCATCATTAAGAAGGCATAGACTATGCTTATCTAGTAACTCTTCTAGTACTTTTCCTTTATCATTATGATGGGATGAGCCCCATAAGGGATTATGACCATTCACGTCTCCCATAACCAAAAATGGTTTGGGAAGTTGATCAATAAGATTATCCAGATCCCTGAGTTGAAGAGCACATGATGGAGGAATATATAAAGAACACAGAGTTATTGTAATGTGCAATGTTATACGCACTGCAACAGCCTGTAAGGAAGTATTTAGTGTAATAGGGCTATGAAGTGTTCCCTGTTTCACTAGTATACTTGTGCCACCAGATGCCTTACCATTCGTCACCCTTGCAAACGAACTATAGTTGTTATACTGACGTAAAGCACATAGTTGATCATCTCTTAATAATGTTTCTTGGAGGTTAAATGCGACAGGGTTATAGTCTTTAGCTAAAAGTTTGATTTCATCAAAATTAGCTCTAATTCCTCGACAGTTCCATTGTATAATATTATTATTCATGGAGGGTGAACAGGTGATCTACCTCTACCCTCTTTCTTTTTTGAAGAGTGGCCATGTATAAGGCCACTTTTACCTGGTTCAGGAGTCACTTCCATGTCTTCCAGGAGACCAAAGCGGTTGAAAATTTGCACAGGATCTTGTAGTCCTTTTGGACATCTGTCCGTTTCTGGTTTGTTTTGAACCCTTTGTTTAATTAAAGGGCGTACTGCTTATATTGAACAACAAGCATGGCGGGTTCATAGAATAGTTTACTACGTCATCCGGTGTGGTACATGCGTGTTACATCATCAATTACGTACATGTGTATGATGTCACAGTTAACCCTTTATCTTACATCTCCCTTCCTCTGAAATTGAAAACAAACGAAATTTAACACTTTAGTGTCTATAAACATGACGTCACTGTTGACGATAGGGTTAACCCTTTATCATACATATCCCCTCTTCAGAAAGTGAAACAAACTAAATTTTAACACTTTAAAGTCCATGAACATAGAATGTTGAACTGGTAACTGAGAACATAAACAGTTCAATCTTGATATCTTCTGGGAATGTTGACAGGTCTACCAGAACTGGTCGTTACTGGCTTTGTGTTTTCCATGGCATTTTCTTTTGGACTGTCTTGGGTTTCAGACTTTTAGTGTCATCTAACTCTGGAGTGATTTCTTGCTTGTCCTTCATGTTGCCAAAGTCTTCCGCTGTTGTTCTGATGTGACATCTATTTCGTCTGTATGCTTTGCCACTGTTAGTTGTCACCTTGTATGATCTTGGTGAAGGGTCGACTGCTGTCACAACAGCAGGATTCCACCCGCTCTTCTCCTGTACTCTGACATAGTGTCCCGGATTCAGGGGAGACAACTCTCTGCTCCCTTTGTCATAGTAGTACTTTTGTAGATCTTGCCTGTATTCGAGTTGTCTTTGAAGCAGGGAGTGATCTTGTGCTTGTGGTTGGAGGAGTGCTTTTGACACAGGCAAGCGGCTCTTCAGGCGCCGGCCCATCAGCATCTGTGCTGGCGACAAGTTCACTTTGTCCACAGGTGTATTTCTGTACTCAAGCAGGGACAAGTAAACATCTCTTCCACTTGCCTCTGCCTTTTTCAACATCATCTTGACAGTCTGTACTGACCTTTCAGCTTGACCATTCGATTGTGGATATATGTTGGGCTTGATGTCATGTGGGTGAATTCCCATGCCTGTGAAAATCTGCAAAACTCAGTACTTGAAAATTGTGGACCATTGTCTGTCATGATTTCATCTGGTATTCCGTGTCTAGCATAGACTGACTTCAGTGCTGTGATAGTAGTTCTGCTTGACAAGTCAGTTAGTTTCACAATTTCTGGGTACTTTGAAAAGTAGTCCACACACAACAGGTAGTCACTGTTTTTGTATACAAACAAGTCTGCACCAACTTTAGCCCATGGTCTTTCTGGTATGTCATGGCTTTTCAATGGCTCCTTTGTGTTGCTCTTTTTTTCATTGCAGATTGTACACTGTGATACAAAATCTTCTATATGTTTGTTCATTCCAATCCAGAAGAGTACATCTCTTTCTCGTTGCTTGCATTTTGTTATTCCCAGGTGTGCTTCATGAATTTTCTGTAGCATTTCTGCTTGCAGTGCCCTTGGAACAACTAGTTTGTTTCCCTTGAAGACCAGATCCCCAACTACAGTCAGTTCATCACGAATATTCCAGAAGTCTTGTACACAAGCTGGAACATCTTTCCTGTCCGACGACCAACCAATGAGAATGACAGATTTCAATTGCTGTAGTTGTGGGTCATCTGCTGTGGCCAACTTGAATGTCTCCACCCTAGATGAAGTAAACGGTAGCTGTGATATAAAGTTCACATCAAACTCTGTCTCATCGAACCAATTGTCATTAGCTGGGAGGTATGCTCTGCTTAGAGCATCAGCAACGATAAGTTCTTTACCTGGACGGTAAGTAACCTGTAGATCATATTTCTGCAGATGGAGCCACATTCTCTGCAATCTTTGTGGAGCCTGGCACAATGGTTTTCGAAAGATTGCTTCAAGGGGCTTGTGGTCTGTTTCTACAAGGACAGGTTTTCCACATATATATTGATGGAATTTCTCACACCCATTCGGGATTCCCAGCATCTCCTTCTCGATCTGTGCATATCTCTTCTGTGCACTTGTTAGTGATCGTGATGCAAACGCAACTGTCTTTTCAGCTTGTATATGAGCATTGCTCCTAGTCCTTCGGAACTGGTTTCAACTGACGATGTTACTGGTTGAGTGACATCGAAGTACTGAAGTACCGGAGTGTCTGTCACTTGTTTCTTCAAATTCTTGAAGCATTTTCTCTGGGGTTCTTCCCAGTGCCATGCAATGTCTTTTGACATCAACTCCCTCAGAGGCGCAGTTTCACTGGAGAGATTTGCTATGAATTTTCCTAGGTACTGAATCATGCCCAGGAATCTCATCAAGTCATGTTTGTTTTCCGGCTCTGCCATTTCTCTAATAGCCTTCACCTTTTCAGGGTTTGGTCCATCTTTTGTCAGAAGATGTCCAACATATGACACTTCTGTCATTCTTAACTTGCACTTTGATCTGTTACGTTTCAGACCACTTGACTGTATCCTATTCAGGACTGCATACAGTCTCTCATTATGTTGCGGTACATCTATACCCCACACTAGCACATCATCAACGATGCATTCTGCACCATTAATGCCCTCTAGTAGCTGAGACATTGTTCGCTGGAACACCTCTGGAGCTGATTTAACTCCGAAAGGTAGTCTTGTGAAGCGATACCTACCATATGGTGTGTTGAAGGTGCACAGTTTGGAGCTTTCTTGATCCAATTTGATCTGCCAGAACCTGGACTCAGCATCCAGAACAGTGAATACTTTAGCACCAGGTAAGCGTGACATGATTTCTTCAACAGTTCTCATGGGATAGTGTTCTCTTTTCACAGCCCTGTTTAGATCTTTAGGATCTATACATATGTGTGTCTTGTGTGGTTTGACTACAGTAAACATGCTGTTTACCCAGCTGGTTGGTTCTGTCTGTTTGACAACGACACCAAGCTTCTCCATTCAGTTTTTACTTTACCCATTATTGCTGCTGGCACTTTTCTTGGTGAAGTACAACAGGTGTAACATCATCCAAAAGTTCAATGTGATGTTCTCCAGGCACACAACCCAGTCCATTGAATAGTTCTGGAAATTCTCCCAGAATATCTTTATTCACCTCTGGACTTGGTAACACAGATCTCTCAACTGCATGTATGCGTTGCACCAAGTTAATTTCTGTACATGTTTTCTTTCCCAGAATGCTAGGTCTGTCGTCTTTGACAACTTGGAACAGTATCTTGTAACCAATTCCCTTGTGTGTGCACTCTAGCTTTGATTGTCCAAGTGGGGCCGTCTTATATCCAAAATACGAAACTAGTCTTGTTTGAGATTCTGACAACTGTTCATCTACTAGTTTCAAACTGTCATACACTCGTTTGGAGATGCCATTACACTGTGCCCCTGTATCAAGCTTGAACTCTACCTGTTTCTTGTTTATTATCAGAGTTTCTTTCCAGTCCTCATTATCACAATCTGACTCCAGCATTCATATGAATAGTTGGTCAAAATCCTCAATTTCAGACTCTGAATTCTCCACAACATGTACATGTCTGTTTTTGTTGTCAGGGCGGTCTTGTCTATCTGACATAGGCTGTCTTGCTTTGCACATACTTGCAAAATGGTGTCTGCCACCGCATTTGTCACAAATTCTTCCTGCAGCTGGGCATTTATCCTTCATGTGATTATAGCCACATGCCCTACATCTTGGAAACTCTGCATTTCGCCTGTCTTCATAATGTCCTCTTTGCTTTTTGTCCTTCCATGTCTCACGTGTGCCTCCTCGTGCAGGGCCTCGTGCATAAATGGCATGAACGTTTTGACTCCCTGTTTGTTCTTCACTCAGTACTTTTAATTGTTGTGCACTTGCCTCAGTCGCCCTGCACAGGTCAACTGTACGAGTCAAAGTTAGGTCAGGTTCTCTCAATAAGCGCATCCTCATACTGTCACTTGTACACCACAGACAATTCTGTCTTTAATTAACCCTTCGGTTAAGTCATCAAACTCACAGTTTTTAGCTTTGTTTTTCAAATTTGTCACAAACTGGTCTATATTTTCCCTGATTTTCTGTGATCTCGTGAAGAATGCATGTCTTTCTATAATCAAGTTTTTCTTCGGTTGACAATATTGTTGAAACTTCTGTTTAACTCTGTCAAACTTTTTATCATCACCTTCATTCGCCCATTCAAACGAATTGAATACCTGCACGGCTGATTCTCCCGCCACGTGTAGCAAGGTCGCACACTTCACGGCCTCTGACTTCGCAGCGATTCCGCTGGCAGTTAGGTAAAACTCAAACCTTGGAAGCCATCGTTTCCAGTTCTCGGCAAGATTGCCTTCAAAACTCAGTTAATTTGGTGCTCGTAACTGCTCCATTCGGCCCAGTTTTCTGTGTTCACTTCTGACACCATGATATATATTGAACAACAAGCATGGCGGGTTCATAGAATAGTTTACTACGTCATCCGGTGTGGTACATGCATGTTACGTCATCAATTACATTCATGTGTATGATGTCACAGTTAACCCTTTATCTTACACTCGTGTTACTTCTGGTTTGGGTATACCTTCTATTGGTGATATTTCTGTTTGTTGCTGTGTTTGGACATTTGTAGGGGATGTTTGAACAGAAACCGAAGATACATTGTTAGATTGATCTGTGTTCAAAGAAAGATATGCAGGAATGTCTGCCTTGACCCATGTACAGTCTGTTTGACACATAACAGAATTTTTTGTAGGTTTTAGAGCTGATGCATAAGTTTTTGTCGTTGGTCCTGCAGGAGAATTGCCACTTACTATCTTCCTTGCATCAACGTAGCCAAGATTTTGTTCTGACTTGCACTGCTGACTCAAATTTAAACACAGGGCATTCAAGGGAAGATGCCATATGAGCTTCCTGGCAGTTAGGACATTTGATAATAGCATCACAAGCAGAGCCTTCATGGTCTCGATCTCCACAGCAATAACATACAACATGATTTCTGCATGAAATTTGACCATGACCAACATTTTTGGCATTTGAAGCAGCGGATGGGACGTGGTATGAACAAATCAATCCTCATAGCAAAGCAACCTACCTTTAAACGTTCTGGCAGTTTAGGTGCATCAAACGTCAAGAGGTAAGTGTTTGAAGGCGAATTTTCCCATCTTTCTTGAACATGAAACGTTTTGCTTCAATAACGCCCTGATCTCTGAGCTCAGAAACAATGTCATCAACTGATAGGTCATTTAAAATTCGATCACAGTCGCGGATGATCCCTTTGCAGAAGTTGAGCGATTTATGAGCGTAACTTTTGATCCTACTATCTGCCAGTTTAGTGGATTCAAGAAGGGTAGCAGCTTGTTTACAAGATTTGCATTCCACTAGAAGAGAGCCAAATTTCAGTTTCTTTACATATAGTGACTTCACCAACTTTACCTTTTAAACCAAGTAGAAAGGGTGAGTAAGATGTTAATTTGCCTTCTGGGGCGGTCGGGTAGCCTAGTGGTTAAAGCGTTCGCTCTTCACGCCGAAGACCCGGGTTCAATTCCCGACATGGGTACAATGTGTGAAACCCATTTCTGGTGTCCCCCACCGTGATATTGCTGGAATATTGCTAAAAGCGGCGTAAAACCATACTCACTCACTCACTAATTTACGTTCTTCAGTGGCCTCAAGCACAATGAACTTGGGCCAAGTGTCTCTCTCTGAATAACACAATCGACCGACTTTTTCTTCATCCGAGGAGTCAAGTTCACTTTCTGAATCAGAATGTGTTCTTTTCACCTTTTTAGAATTTGTTTTGGGTGCCATGGTTGAGAGAATAAGTTTCATCAATCCTGTTCCCAGCCCACCACGGAGCGCCTATACTGGCGATGTTAAAAGTCAGTGGATCTCCATCAGACTAACACCAAGAGGTTACAGGATAGATATACTCCAGTAGTGTAACATACTAGATTGGCCCATGAGCCTCCGCCTTCTGGGCATAAGACTCGAGGCAGGTCCTTCATGAATTGTCGTGAGCATGATATTATCTGGCGTCTTCGGAAGGTTCAACTGCTTCACCACAGAGGTCAGTATCATTGTCCTCATCGAACCAACATCTAAAACAGCATAGCTTTCAATGGCTCCTTCAGGGCCATGAAGTAGTACAGGAATAACCTTCAACATTATACTGTCAGGGCGTGTTGGATGATCAAGGTATAGTGACTGTTCCTTAAGGACTATTGAATGAATCTGAGCTCCCCCTTTCTTGGTGTCATCATGCAGGATTGTCAAATGTAGTTTCCGACAAGATAGACAGGTCTTCTCCAGGTTACACTGTGCCATCTTGTGTGCACGACCACATTGCCAACATCGCCTCTTATCCTTTATCCAGGCGATAACTTCTTCTGTTGACAGTTTCTTGAAGTCGACACAGTTGCTGACATGATGTTCACCACTGTTGGAGTATGCACAAAACCCTGTGATACCAGCAAATGACTTAGGTTTAGCAGCCTGTGTTGAATGTTTGGACTGTTCAATCTTGGTTGAGAATACTGCAGTTGGAGGATTTCGCTTCTGTGAAGGGTGAGAATTATCCTTTGCTGATCAGTTTGAGTTTCAGGTCTATACACAGCAACAGCTTGGTGTGCGATCCTTGTCGCCAGTGCTTTCATTCTCAACCAGTCGGAGAAGTGAACAAGGGTGTATCTCTGATCTTTATCAGTACTGAGGATGTTCTTGTTGATGCAGTACTCAATGAAACTATCGCCAGCTGAAGGTGGTAACTTTCCCAGAAGGCGATGAACATGAGAGCCACATCGGAGTTCATACCCATTTTCTCCTTCAAGGGATTTCAGCATTCCCACTAGAGAATGAACAGACAAGGCAAAGTTCTCGAATGTGTCACTTTCCCCAAATCTGACTGGAGCCATGTGTATAATTGTAGCCATTTCAGACTGTACAAGCTGCCACTATTTGTAACATTTGCAGTGCAGTCATTGGAAATAGGCTCAAATTCTGGGTCATGAGGATTCAGTTTCTTCGGTGACTGGGATTCAGGTGGTTCATCATTCTCTGTCAGCATAGATTCAAGAGCTTGGCTTCATGTAGTTCTCTTTCCAAATTCCGAATCTTCCTTACTTGTTGTAATTCAGCATGCATTCTCTCTCGCCTTTGGGTAGCCTTTCGTTCAACCATCTGCACCCGAATATGTGCTCTGCGTATTTCTTCTTCGGCTTATGTTGGGCTTCAATCACCTCATCTTTAGTATGCTTAAGACTTCATCTGCCTCCTGTTCCTCATGGCGCCTATGGCAAAGTTCATTAAGTTGGGCTTGCTCCTTCATACATGCAAGTTTGGCAGCCTGATGATCTGACAGCTTACTGGCAGCTGATATGTGACTACGAACCGAATGGCGGCTTTTATGACTTGAGACATGACTGGTTGGAATCTCCATCAGAATGTCTGCTGTGTTCACCTGAGTGTTCACCTGGTCGTCTATTTTCTGATCTAGATGTGTGACTTTATGAGAATGCACTAAATGTCTCTTAGATTTTCTATCCAAATTATGGGCATCAGAATGACATAACACTGAGCGATTGGAATCAGAATTGTTCGTGTAACCTACCTTACTCAAATGTCTATGGCTCTGAACGGATTTGTTTCATCCATATCAACTTGTGCCGTCTTAATGAAATGGGACTACTTTGATAACCGAGTCTGACATGTTTAGGCTGTTGTTCTCAGTTACTTGTGTTTGGAGAACGTCTTTTGTCAGGAATTGATTGAACGATTTTGAAACAGGAAATTCTCACTCGTTGAAATGAGTGTGTCAAATCTCACTGGTGTGTCTGAAGGAATATCATATTACATTTGGTTGAAGGGTCAAATTATTTCAGTTCATATTCTTGATACACGGAGTTAAGGACAGACATTCATAATCATGTGTGGTGCTCTGGTAGGATGTTGGCAGTATCAGGCAACCACTGAGATGGATGTTGAACAGAACTAAGTGACAAGGTGAGTTTCAGAGTTCATTTATTTGATGATTAAAAGATGTGAGACTCAGTTGTAGGCAGACTGTTCCAAACAACTGTCTTAAGAACTATAAGACCTCCATGGTCTAGTGGATAGAGCGTCTGCCTGGAGAGTGGATGGTTGGGGGTTTCAAACCCCAGCTGTTTCATACCAAAAGACGTTAAAAGATGGTCCTTATTGTTACCCTGTCTGGCGCTTGGCATAAAGGGGCTAAAACAAGGACTGGTGGGCTCGAAGTCAGTATACTGTGTCTAGGTGGGGTATTCATGTTAAAACCTGCTTCATGGTATCTCAGTGGGCTAGCACTTTAAAATCGGCATTAATATGAGCGTGACGTTAAACCCCGTTTCACCTCACTGCACCTAATTAATTGTTCCTGTGTGCATGCAATCTGCATGTGTACAGGTACCCTTGCTGTGATGCACACTGCATCTGTCTCCGCGCTTGTCAGGGTGAGTGTCTGCACGCTCGGCCAATGCAGCAGCATACAGGATGAAGATTACAAACCTCTAGGACACTGCTATGGTGCACAACACCATCATATATCCATAGGCAAGTAATCATATCAACATAGTAATATAGCAAATTATCAATTGGGGCAAGGATATCTGTACAAAATCCAGCAGTCGTCGTTCAGTGTCATTGCATTATGTGTTAGAGAATGAGTGACCCAACTATTTCATTCTCTACTGATCTAATTGCACACTCTCTGGGGTAGAATAGGTCTTCAGCAACCCATGTTTGCCGTGAAAGGTGACTATGCTTGTTGTAAGAGCGACTAACGGGATCGGGTGATCAGGCTTGCTGTGTGGATGGATGATCATGATGTCAATCACTGGATTGTCTGGTCTAGACTCGATTACGGTCTACTCCAAAACCAAGGGGCTGGTGGGATAGCCTGGTGGTTAAAGTGTTGGCTTGTCACACCGAAGATGCGGGTTCAATTCCCGACATGGGTACAATGTGTGAAGCCCATTTCTGGTGTCCCCCGCCGTGATATTGCTGAAAATTGCTAAAAAGAGGCGTAAAATACAACTCACTTACTACTTCTAAACCGGCATAAGAAATTTATTTAAATATATATAAAGCGTACATAGATCAAGCATTAATGGTTTGGAATTTTAGTATAGTTTGGGAATTCAAAGCCACACTGATAAAAGTTTAGTGTTTATAGCTGTGAGGGTACACATTTGTTTCTGCCATGTTTCAAATTCAGTCTGCATTTGTCATATTAATTTAATCAGGGCTCGAAATTAACAGTAGTTTGCGTGCCATCGCACGCCTAAAATGAAAATGGCACGGCTAAATCATGATCTTCGTGCCTCGATGGCACGCTTGGAAAATAGGAATTAATAACCTAACTTTGCCATATAAGGCATATTTTAATGATAAATATAAATCTCGTCAGCAATAAATTAACTCTTACAACACCGTAGGCCGGTTTTCTGGCCAAGAAGCATCGAGTCCCCAGACACCGTAGGCCGGTTAACCGACCAAGCCGTAGTCACGTCAAAATAGTATATATTTTTATGGACCTATATGTAATATCAATCATTTAATCAATCTATCACATTTCAAAATGTCTGAAATACATATTCCATTTTGTATTTTTTTCATTTTTTATCGATAAATTAAAAATTATTCACTATTTCCCGCGATGTTATTGAAAATAAAATTCTCGGACACACATTTCGACAACTGGTCCACATCGAACATGTCAAAGAGCAAAATAAAGTTGTTTTTAACAAATCTTTTAATATATTATAGAAAGTAATAAATAAAATCAACAAAAATATATCTAAAAGTAATCAAAATTACATCTAAGTTATTATTTCCATTCTTTTGTGCGATCGTGTGTAATGTAAGTCAAATGTCATCTCGGCTTTCGTCGCCTTGAATTCTCGGCTCGAACACGATGTTTAATGTAAAAATATATGCATGAAAAATCTTTGTCACTGCTCGTAACCTAGCACGATACATTCACGAAGTTCCATATTTTTAATATATATCGTGATTTCCTGCTTAAAACTTTCAGAATAACACGATTTAACAAAAATATTTCGCCAACTTCTGAAATTTATCAAACACGAACTTGGTATCACAGCTGTAATTTGATTGGCTGCCTTATGTCACATGCTCAAAATTGACCAATCACGAAACTTGTAGCAGATTTCGGCAAGAAAGCGTCATCAGAAACCAATTTTAATCTAATGAAATCTCTTGTTATAACTATGGAAAAAGACCAGGCGATGTTACGAGCGTGTAGATGAAGGAATAAGATTTCCAGCGATGTGTCATATGCCATTCTTCGACAAACGTGTTATTCATACGAAGCCTCGAAAACGGGGGTATTTCTTCATGTTACTGAGCGGTCAGAGGCTGTTATCGGGAAATGGGTGATGACAGAAACTATTTATAATTCTTTTAAAAATGAATTTCCAATTATGTAAACAATGAAAATAAAACAGAAATAGGTAGATCTAAGTGGATTTTACTTCAGATGGGGCTTGTCTGTCATAGTCATTAAATGGAAGTCAGTAAAGTAAGTTTGTAACTCACTTTAACTTGAATAAATCACTTACTATTAAGATCACAGTTGTCTCACTTACTTACAATAATTACATGAATTTATTAACATTTTGATTGAACTACTGACAGAGAGACACAAATAAACAACAAACACTTTAATGGTTGTTAAAAAATTTAATGCTGAAATGTAACAAATAATTGGCTGGGCACCCCATGATTTCCCAAGGCACACCTAAATTTTATACCTTGTGCCTTGTGGCACACTTGGCAAAAATTGCATTTCTAGCCCTGAATTTTGAAAATCTATTTCGGCCTGTCACGAGAATGGATATATACAGATGTGGTTGAGCCATGCTGCTCTGGATGTATTCATTTGATACCTAATTCTAAACAAGCCTAGGATTCTTCAAAGTAGGAGTATAGACAGTATTTTGTTAATTTAAGAATTTATTCAATTACTTCCATTACATGCCCAGGGCTAGAAATGCAATTTTTGCCAAGTGTGCCACAAGGCACAAGGTATAAAATTTAGGTGTGCCTTGGGAAATCATGGGGTGCCCAGCCAATTATTTGTTACATTTCAGCATTAAATTTTTTAACAACCATTAAAGTGTTTGTTGTTTATTTGTGTCTCTCTGTCAGTAGTTCAATCAAAATGTTAATACATTCATGTAATTGTAAGTAAGTGAGACATCTGTGATCTTAATAGTAAGTGATTTATTCAAGTTAAAGTGAGTTACAAACTTACTTTACTGACTTCCATTTAATGACTGTGACAGACAAGCCCCATCTGAAGTAAAATCCACTTAGATCTACCTATTTCTGTTTTATTTTCATTGTTTACGTAATTGGAAATTCATTTTTAAAAGAATTATAAATAGTTTCTGTCATCACCCATTTCCCGATAACAGCCTCTGACCGCTCAGTAACATGAAGAAATACCCCCGTTTTCGAGGCTTCGTATGAATAACACGTTTGTCGAAGAATGGCATATGACACATCGCTGGAAATCTTATTCCTTCATCTACACGCTCGTAACATCGCCTGGTCTTTTTCCGTAGTTATGACAAGAGATTTCATTGGATTAAAATTGGTTTCTGATGACGCTTTCTTGCCGAAATCTGCTACAAGTTTCGTGATTGGTCAATTTTGAGCATGTGACATAAGGCAGCCAATCAAATTACAGCTGTGATACCAAGTTCGTGTTTGATAAATTTCAGAAGTTGGCGAAATATTTTTGTTAAATCGTGTTATTCTGAACGTTTTAAGCAGGAAATCACGATATATATTAAAAATATGGAACTTCTTGAATGTATCGTGCTAGGTTACGAGCTGTGACAAAGTTTTTCATGCATATATTTTTACATTAAACATCGTGTCCGAGCCGAGAATTCAAGGCGACAAAAGCCGAGATGTCATTTGACTTACATTACACACGATCGCACGAAAGAATGGAAATAATAACTTAGATGTAATTTTGATTACTTTTAGATATATTTTTGTTGATTTTATTTATTACTTTCTATAATATATTAAAAGATTTGTTAAAAACAACTTTATTTTGCTCTTTGACATGTTCGATGTGGACCCGTTGTCGAAATGTGTGTCCGAGAATTTTATTTTCAATAACATCGCGGGAAATAGTGAATAATTTTTAATTTATCGATAAAAAATGAAAAAAATACAAAATGGAATATGTATTTCAGACATTTTGAAATGTGATAGATTGATTAAATGATTGATATTACATATAGGTCCATAACAATATATACTATTTTGACGTGACTACGGCTTGGTCGGTTAACCGGCCTACGGTGTCTGGGGACTCGATGCTTCTTGGCCAGAAAACCGGCCTACGGTGTTGTAAGAGTTAATTTATTGCTGACGAGATTTATATTTATCATTAAAATATGCCTTATATGGCAAAGTTAGGTTATTAATTCCTATTTTCCAAGCGTGCCATCGAGGCACGAAGATCATGATTTAGCCGTGCCATTTTCATTTTAGGCGTGCAATGGCACGCAAACTACGGTTAATTTCGAGCCCTGATGTCGATCAATTCACATGTGTGTGAGACCCTCTTTGAAGTTTTGTTGCGTAGTGGATGGACAAATATCAATTAAATTTAGGAACCGACATGACAGCTGTTCAAGTGAGATTTAGAGTAGAAACTGTAGATATTATACATAAAAATTTATTCCTAAAGTGTTAATGATTCGTTTATACCTTCTGTAAAGTAGGGTCAAATAGGTATCAAAAGGAATCACACGCCTCATGGAAGTTGCCATTTATTCGTCTAAAAATGGGATTTAGAAAAACTTGGAATCAACAGGAATCAGGTAATCACAAAATGGAATAGGAATCAAGGCGCTTCAAACACTTGAACAAAATTTGGGGGCGGCTGTGAGAAAAATTTGAGGTGCAAAGTCACTTGACATTGTCTATTGTGCGATACATCAGTAAACACAAACAATCAATTGTTGTTAAGTTTTGGAAGTTTAACTAGTATTGACACGGGTCTGGTGTATTCCTTATCATCAACCCAAACTTTTGCAGTTCGAACTCTACCATCCGCGCTCACACAGGTCTCAACTACACGACCAACCACCCGAATCTGCTGAGGGTCAATGATTAGCACCACATCATCACCACACGAGTTTTGAGTTCATAATGGCTTCAACTTCTATAAGAACAGTTCACAGGACTGGCTCAGCCACTGACTGATCTCCGAGGACAACTCTAAGGACATGTTTTATAGACTTTATTTCACTCTCCCAGCAGCCACCAAAGTGAGGTGCATAAGGTGGATTATACTTGAAGCGTATCTTCTGCTTGGTCAACTGCTGAGCGATCTCAGGGCTCATTGAGGTAAATGCTTCAGTCAACTCAAGGTCACCATCCTTGAAATTGGTACCACAGTCTGAAAGTATTTCATAGGGTTTCCCTCTGAGGGCTATAAATCGTCTCAAAGACATGAGGAAAGCATCACTGTCCATACTCTCCAGCAGATCCAGGTGAACTGCCCTGGTTGTGAGACACTTGAACACTATAATTCCCCATCGCTTTCCTCTTCTGCAGCCAATCTTGACCCACACTGGTCCAAACCAATCCACACCAGTCGAGTAGAATGCGGGTTTGTACAGTCGAAGGCGTGATGGGGGAGATCTGCCATCTGGGGTATCTGAGGAGATGCACATGATCTCTAACATGCTGTACAAAGTCTCTGATGGTGTCAGATTGCTTCCATCCCCTCAGTATCCATAACTTTCATCGAACTTCTGCGAAGTAGCATTCTGGTCCATAATGGTGCAAGATTTCATCAAAGTCCTTGATGTTGAGTCTTGTTATGGGATGTTTAGGGTCGAGGACTTTAGGGTGTTTGACATTGTCTGGGAGTCCCTCGGCCTGTCTGAGTCTACCACCAACTCCTACCATGCCATCAGATGGGTCATATTTTGGATTGTGTTCTATACGTTTGCTTGTACGGGTTATTTCTTTGCCTTCTCTTAATGGTGCAATTCCATCAGGAAGCCATTCCAGCTGAATTTGTTGAAACAACAGTGTTTCAGCTTTCTCTATGAGTTCAACTTCATCAAATTGATCACTTATGGCCGCCCCATCAAGGCACTCCATGGTAGCCTTGACTAGTGATTCCCAGTTATTGTACTGAGAACAATCATGAAGGTTCACAGCTGAGATATTGCCACAGAAACTTTTCTTCAGTTCATCTGCTACCTCAGCAGCATCAGGTATATCACATGTGTCTATGAGTGTCGGCCGTTTCTCAGAGGATTCTAAAAGGAAAAGAGGACTGTTCCTCCATTGGGAGGCAACACACAGTTCCTGCAAGGTTAAACCTCCTGTGACAACATTGGCTGAGTTATCCTTTGTGTTCACATAACGCCAGCTGTCTGCAGGAGTCAGGGATTGTATCTCAGAGACCCAAGTCCCAACAAACACTTTGTACTGACAGGACTCTGACTGACATTTGTTGAGTCACTCCACAATATGGTATCTTGGATCATCAAACTCAATGCTTTGTGAAGTTTATCGGCTAACTGTGTACCAGTAAGGGCAGCAGAGAGTTCTAGTCTGGGCATTGAGAGCAGCTTCTCAGGAGCCACTCTACTTCTTGCAGCCACAAAACTGACAGCTATATCACCGTTACTATCTTCACTTCTCAAATAGGCAACTGAACCATAGGCACACTCCGAAGCATCACAAAATATGTGCAGTTGTTTCTGTGACTGAGAAGGATCATGGTTTCTAGATGTGTAGCATCTTGGTAGACACACTTGAGGGATTTCACACTGTTCAGATTCCCACTTACACCACTGTTCATCAAGTTTTCCAGTTTCTATCACAGCGTCCCATTCATGTTTCGATCTCCTAAGGTCCTGCACCAAGATTCTTGCTCTTGACGTGAACAGTGTCAAGTAGCTGATAGGATCATACCATGTGGCAAGGATCTTATACACAACTTTCATTTTCAGTTTATCATACGTAACTGGTCGATACTGGAAGCTATGTTCGTCAGTATTACATTTCCAGTGCAATACAAGAGCAGGTTCTTGCTTATCATCATGTCCAAGACTTGCCCACAGCTCGAAGGTATCTGACTTGGCCTCTGCAGGCAAGTCTTCTAGTATCTCAGGTACATTGCAAGCCCACTGACAGATGTCAAAACCACCTTCAGCAAGCACCTTTCTGATTTGTAACTTGTTTCTTTGCTTGGCCAGGATTCATCCGACTATCCAGGCAGTTGTCTTCGTAAAAAGCCTCACCAACACACTTCATAACTTCAGGGTTCGCCGCTGATCAGCAATTGCTTCAGTAGGGCAATGGTCACACAACATTGACTGCAAGTAGTCCTGAAGGTCAGTACCTGCCATTCGTAGACATCTGGATCCACATTATTGTTCAAATTGCACCACAGGAATCTGAGAATGGGTTTGTCTTCAGGTAGGAGTTGAATCTGGTGAAACATACCCTATATATCACCTGATATAGAAATGAAGTTCATAGTTCTATGTTCACCACTGTTGGAGTATGCACAAACCCCTGTGGTACCTGCAAATGTCTTAGGTTTAGCAGCCTGTGTTAAGGTTTGGACTGTTCAGTCTTGGTTGAGAATACTGCAGTTGAAGGATTTCGCTTCTGTGGAGGGTATATTCCAATTGGGTATTGTCGAAATCTCAAGGACAAGACTAGGAGGGAGGATCCAAGGGTAGGACCCAGTAGAAGCTGGCTATTGAGATCTTGGCCCTTGTACTTGTAAGAGCAATTGAAGACAAAACAATGCTCCCCATTGTGTTCAACAAGGTGATGGGGGATAAACCATGATTCATTGGTTAACCTTGCCTGTTCGTCACTTATGATTAGCACAAAACCTGCATCAACTAGTCTCTGAATTTGAACATTGTGGATCTTTGCAAGCTCTTGGTGATTCTGATGGTGTTTCTCAGTTCGTCTCAGGTTCGACATCACAGCTTCCTTTCCTGCCTGTAACTTAATATGGTCCGATTTTCGAAGGAGTGGTGTTGCTTAGTGTTTACCATTGCTAACTTTCACTTGCACTGTCTTAGCTTCAAGTTTGAATATAGCCTCTTCATCCTGTTTGGAACAAGTTACTTTTCTCTCTTTGAAAGGCAAAATGTCAACTTGCCATAGTCTTTCACCATTGTTCATCACCTGATCTGGACTGGAAACTGCTGTGAAATGGCATTGCATGTCTTTGGGATTCATGAATAGCTGACTTGGTCCCTGGAAGGCCCAGTCCAGCTTGGTATGTACTGCCACAGAGCTCATTCCGGATCAAACACAATTGGTTGGGTTGGCAATATGAGATCTGCATGATCAGAACCCATGAGGATAGTAGTGATAGCTTTGTCGATCATTGGCAAAGGTGTATATCTCAAATGAAGGTAGTGCCTCTTGAGGGCTTCCACTAGATACGAGTACTCTGACAAGGATAGCTGCTCTAAGGTGAAGGCATTGGAAATCGGGAATCTAACATCGGGTCTGTTTCTGGATGAGATCAGAAGGTTCACGCTATGACCTTGGCAGTTAAAAGGTCCTTCATGAATTGTCGTGAGCACGATATTATCTGGCATCTTCAGAAGGTTCAACTGCTTCACCACAGAGGTCAGTATCATTGTCCTCATCGAACCAACATCTAAAACAGCATAGCTTTCAATGGCTCCTTCAGGGCCATGAAGTAGTACAGGAATAACCTTCAACATTATACTGTGAGGGCATGTAGGCTGATGAAGGTATAGTGACTGTTCCTTAAGGACTATTGAATGGATCTGAGCTCCCCCTTTCTTGGTGTCATCATGCAGGATTGTCAAATGTAGTTTCCGACAAGATAGACAGGCCTTCATCAGGTTACACTGTGCCATCTTGTGTGCCGACCACATTGCCAACAATGCCTCTTATCCTTTATCCAGGCGATAACTTCTTCTGTTGACAGTTTCTTGAAGTCGACAAAGTTGCTGACATGATGTTCACTGCTATTGCAGTATGCACAAAACCCTGTGATACCTGCAAATGTCTGTGTTGAAGGTTTGGACTGTTCGATCTTTGTTGAGAATACTGCAGTTGGAGGATTTCGCTTCGTGGAGGGTGAGAATTATCCTTTGTTGATCTGTTTGAGTTTCAGGTCTGTACACAGCAACAGCTTGGTGTGCGATTCTTGTCGCCAGTGCTTTCATTCTCAACCAGTCGGAGAAGTGAACAAGGGTGTATCTCTGATCTTTATCAGTACTGAGGATGTTCTTGTTGACGCAGTACTCGACGAAACTATCACGAGCTGAAGTTGGTAACTTTCCCAGAAGGCGATGAACATGAGAGCCACGTCGGAGTTCATACCCATTTTCTCCTTCAAGGGATTTCAGCATTTCCACTAGAGAATGACCCGACAAGGCAAAGTGCATAATTGCAGCCATTTCAGACTGCACAAGCTGCCGTGAGTGTCCATATTTGTCTCTGGTAAATGGATTCACATCATATAGACAGGCTTCTGCTAGCCTCCTAGGTGAGCCTTCTAGTTGGCCAATAAGTAACTGATACTTATATTCCTTGGAAAGGTAGGGGTGCACATTGACTGGGCTCTCTATCGCCAATTTAAGAATGTCAAGAAAACATGGGCAATGTTGGTTTAGGAATACCATATGATGAAGCAATTATCAGTTCAGTCATATCAGGCATTGTGTGTGTCATAGGGGATGGATTCCTTTTACATTGGTTTATCACATGAGTTACAGCCTCTTGTTGGGAAACAGGGTTGACTGTAGGATACGTGTTCTGGGGATCAACTGTTGCGAGTACAGGTACACATCCTGGACGAAGGGGGCTCTGGTCTACACAAGATTCACTGACCGGTTACCCATGAGTAGATTTCTGGTACGTACTTCTACCTTGTATCTTGGGGGCTTCAGTGTTATCACTATTTGTAACATTTGCAGTGAAGTCATTGGAAATAGGCTCAAATTCTGGGTCATGAGGATTCAGTTTCTTCGGTGACTGGGATTCAGGTGGTTCATCATTCTCTGTCAGCATAGATTCAAGTAGCTTGGCTTCATGTAGTTCTTTCCAAATTCTGAATCTTCCTTACTTGTTGTAATTCAGCATGCATTCTCTCTCGCCGTTGAGTTGCCTTTTGTTCAACCATCTGCGCCCGAATATGTGCTGTGCGTACTTCTTCTTCGGCTTCAATCACGTCATCTTCTAGTATGCTTAAGACTTCATCTGCCTCCTATTCCTCATGGCGCCTATGGCAAAGTTCATTAAGTTGGGCTTGCTCCTTCATACATGCAAGTTTGGCAGCCTGATGATCCAACAGCTTACTGGCAGCTGATATGTGACTATGAACCAATTGGCAGCTTTTATGACTGAGACATGACTGGTTGGAATCTTCATCAGAATGTCTGCTGTGTTCACCTGAGTGTTCACCTGGTCGTCTATTTTCTGATCTAGATGTGTGACTTTATGAGAATGCACTGAATGTCTCTTAGATTTTCTATCCAAATTATGTGCATCAGAATGACATGACACTGAGCGATTGGAATCAGAATTGTTCGTTTAACCAACCTTACTAAAATGTCTATCGCTCTGAACGGATTTTGTTTCATTTGTTTAGGCTGTTGTTCTTGGTTACTTGTGTTTGGAGAACGTATCTTGTCAGGAATTGATTGAATGATTTTGAAACAGGAAATTCTCACTCGTTGAAATGAGTGTGTCAAATCTCTCTGGTGTGTCTGAAGAAATATCATATTACATTTGGTTGAAGGGTCACGTTATGGTCAAATTACTTCAGTTCATATTGTTGATACACGGAGTTAAGGACAGACATTCATAATCATGTGCGGTGCTCTGGTAGGATGTTGGCAGTATCAGGCAACCACTGAGATGGATATTGAACAGAACTAAGTGACAAGGTGAGTTTCAGACTGCATTTATTTGATGATTAAAAGGTATGAGACTCAGTTGTAGACAGACTGTTCCAAACAAACTGTCTTAAGAACTATAAGACCTCCATGGTCTAGTGGATAGAGCCTCTCCCTGGAGAGTGGATGATTGGGGCTTCGAACCCAAGCTGTGTCATACCAAAAGACGTTAAAAGATGGTCCTTCTTGTAACCCTGTCTGGCGCTTGGCATAAAGGGGCTAAAACAAGGACTGGTGGGCTCGGAGTCAATATACTGTGTCTAGGTGGGGTATTTTCTTCATCATTTTTCATAGAAAATATTGAAAAACATGTATTTGAACTGGACGGGAGTCTGCCCAGTAGCCATCCCTCTCCCACCTGTGTGATTGTCACACTGAAGACGTAACGACAATCAGTATAATTATCGTTAGTAGAATTAGTGACCCAACTATTTCATTCTCTACTGATCTAATGGCACACTCTCCGGGGTAGAATAGGTCTTCAGCAACCCATGCTTGCCGTGAAAGGTGCCTATGCTTGTCGTAAGAGCGACTGATGGGATCGGGTGATCAGGCTCACTGTGTGGATTGATGATCATGATGTCAATCACTGGATTGTCTGGTCTAGACTCGATTATTTACAAACCATCGCCTGAGTGCAACAAACAAACTAATGGCACACTCATACCATGTATTGACTTGATGTTTGTTATCTCCTATATGTTCACTACCATTGCTTTATTTTGATACTTACATCATCAGTATGGACATGGTAGTTTGTTATTCGTGTTTTCCCGGTGTTTAGAAACACACGTTGGTTAAGCGCCTCAGACTATTGTATTCCCCGGCAGTCCAGGAGAGACTGACCTCTACATTAGTGGGTTAAATGGGACACCAATCACCATCACCACATAGCAACCAAACTCTGCTTAAGAAAATGTATCTTCCATGCTGTGTTACTGTCTACTCAAAAACCTAGGGGCTGGTGGGATAGCTTGGTGGTTAAAGTGTTGGCCTGACACACCGAAGATGCGGGTTCGATTCCCGACATGGGTACAATGTGTGAAGCCCATTTCTTGTGTCCCCCGCCGTGATATTGCTGAAAATTGCTAAAAAGAGGCGTAAAATACAACTCACTTACTACTTCTAAATCGGCATAAGAAATTTATTTAAATATATATAAAGCGTACATAGATCAAGTGTTAATGGTTCTAGCTGTGAGGGTACACATAGATTTCTGCCATGTTCCAAATTCAGTCTGCATTTGTCATATTAATTTTGAAAATCTATTTCGGCCTGTTACGAGAATGGATATATACAGATGTGGTTGAGCCATGCTGCTCTGGATGTATCCATTTGATACCTTCTAAACAAGCCTAGGATTCTTCAAAGTATGAGTATAGACAGTATTTTGTTAATTTAAGAATTTATTCAATAACTTCCATAACATGCCAATCAATTCACATGTGTGTGAGACTCTCTTTGAAGTTTTGTTGGGTAGTGGATGGACAAATATCAATTAAATGTAGGCACCAACATGACAGCTGTTCAAGTGAGATATAGAGTAGAAACTGTAGATATTATACATTAAAAAATCATACCTATAGAACAAATTATTAGTTTATATCTTCAGTTTTACTCACTGCATGTGGAGATGTAACACCAGGTTGACGTGGTCCCTGACGGTGGCTGAGGCGGTGGCTGGGATCTGAGGCTAGTGTTAACTGATGCTGGTGATGACAGATTCTGGTTGCAACCAAGGCTGGTGGCAACTGAGGCAGGCGACAACTGAGGCTGGCAACAACTGAGGTTGATGGCGTCTGAGGCTAGTGTTAACTGACGCTGGTGACGACAGAGTCTGGTTGCAACGGAGACTGGCGGCAACAGAGACAGGAAAGCAACCACAGCTGGTGGCAACTGAGACAGGCGACCACTGAGGCTGGTGGCTGCTGACAACTGAGGCTGGCAACAACTGAGGCTGGTAACAATTGAGGCTGGCAGCAACTGAGGCTGGTGGCAACTGAGGCTGGTGGCTGCTGACAACTGAGGCTGGCAACAACTGAGGCTGGCAACAATTGAGGCTGGCGGCAACATGAGAGCTGTTCAAGTGAGATATTGAGTAGAAACTATACATATTCTACATAAAAATTTAATCCTATAGTGTCGATGAGGTAACACCAGATTGACGTGGTCCCCAATGATGAAGCAGGAAGTTCTCTTTCTCTGCTGGACTGTTGACTGTGAGACCAGTGGCCTGTTGACTGTGAGACCAATAGCCTGTTGACTGTGAGACCAATAGCCTGTTGACTGTGAGACCAATGGCCTGTTGACTGTGAGACCAATAGCCTGTTGACTGTGAGACCAATGGCCTGTTGACTGTGAGACCAATAGCCTGTTGACTGTGAGACAATAGCCTGTTGACTGTGTGGCGACTGGCTACTGACACTTGTGCCGTCTTGATGAAATTGGACTACTTTGATAACCAAGTCTGACACGTTTAGGCTGTTGTTCTAGGTTACTTGTGTTTGGAGAACGTCTCTTTTCAGGAATTGATTGAATGATTTTGATATATAAGTGCAAAAGTCTTGAACGCGACGTTAAACCCCATTTCACCTCACCTAATCCATTGTTCCTGTGTACATGCAATGCCATCTGATCACAATCTGTATGTTTACAGGTACACTTGCCGTGGCAGCACACTGCACCTGTCTCCAAGCTTGTCAGGGTGAGTCTGTACGCTCGGCCACTGCAGCAGCATACACGATGAAGATTACAGACATCTAGGATGCCGCTATGGTGCACTGCACCATCATATAACAGTAGGCAAGTAATTATATCAACATAGTAATATAGCAAATTATCCATTGGGGCAAGGATATTGGTACAAACATTTACATTAATTCTCATTGAGCCAGTCAGCATGGATTAGCAATTAATATGTTTTGTAATTCCATTATCCCATTGTTTATATTATTTGCGAAGCGTCCCATAGCAATGCCACTTCCTATCAACGTATTGTTTGCATATAATTAATGACGTCATCCATTGTTTATGACAAGTAGGTTCTCCAAAATTTTCTTCATCATTTTTCACAGAAAATATTGAAAAACGTGTATTCGGTTCTGCTCCAATAATCTGTTAAATGCATGTTCAACAGTCCCATCTCTGGATTAATATAGAACAAATGTATCTTTCTCTCCAACAGGCAATTCCTCCGAATATCAATGGACTAGTTTTGGACTCCGATTCTTTCATCCACGACGGACTGAAGTGTCCCAATAGCCATGCTGCTCCCACACTGAAGACATAACGACAATCAGTATAATTCTAGTCAGCACGTTGTAGTTAACTGTATCACTTCATATCAATGTCGTCATTATCCTTGGTTACTAAGTCTTCAATTCAAATCCCTCTTCCTTGATCAGTTGTAATGTTCTTGCAAAGTCAGCTCCTGTATGTTCGCTACCTTATCCAATGTTATGAAAATGTTTTTGTAACTATGATTTTCAAACATTAGGGGAATTTATATGTACACACTGATATTTCTTATGTATTTATGATCATTGTTGCCTCCCCAATAATTGTACACAGCTTGTTGGAATCTTTAATGATACCGCTGAATAGCTTATGCTCAGTGCTTTATTTTGATATTTCGTCATCAGTATACATATGGTAGTTTGTTATTCTTGTTTTCCCCAGGTTTTGAAACACGCGTTTTTGGTTTGTTGTTTAACGCCGCACTCAGCAATATTCTAGCTATATGACGGCGGTCTGTAAAATAATCGAGTCTGGACCAGACAATCCAGTGATTGACATAATGAGCATCGATCCCGGCATTTGGGATCGATGACATGTATCAACCAAGTCAGCGAGCCTGACCACCCGATCCCGTTAGACGCCTTTTACGACAAGCATAGTCGCTTTTTATGGCAAGTAAGGGTTGCTGAAGACCTATTCTACCCTGGAATCTTCACGGGTCCGTTGGTAAAGTGCATCAGACTATTGTATTCCCTGCTGCCGGCAGTCCAGGAGAGACTGACCTCTACATGAGTGGGTTAAATGGGACTCCAATCACTATCACCACATAGCAACCCAATTCCGCTTGGGAAAATGCATCTTCCATGTTGTGTCTACTTCAAGACCGAGGTGCCGGTGGGAAAGCCTGGTGGTTAAAGCATTCGCTTGTCAAGCCAAAAACGCTGGTTCGATTCCCCACATGGGTACAATGTGTGAAGCCCATTTCTGGTGTCCCTCGCCATGATATTGCTGAAAATTGATAAAAAGAGGCATAAAATACAACTCACTTACTACTTCTCAACGGCATATGAAATTTATTACATATTTTTATAAAGCGTACATAGATCAAGTGTTAATGTTTTGGAATTTTAGTATAGTTTGGGAATTCAAAGCCACACTGATGAAAGTTTAGTGTTTCTAGCTGTGAGGGTACACATAGGTTTCTGCCATGTTTCAAATTCAGTCTGCATTTGTCATATTAATTTTGAAAATCTATTTCGACCCGTCACGAGAATGGATATATACAGATGTGGTTGAGCCATGCTGCTCTGGATGTATTCATTTGATACTTCTAAAACAAGCCTAGGATTCTTAAAAGTATGAGTATAGACAGTCATAGAGTTTCAATCGTTCGACAAATCTGGGTCACATTTTGCCTCTGTCATTGCAAATTCCAGTGACAGTAATGACAATACCATTGTATTTCATATCGATAGCCATACATTCACACATGCACTAAGTATTCAATAAGTATAACAGTGTTTTCCTTGAGGTAAGCCCAATTGCATGGATCGATGCACATGATATCAATCACTGGATTGTCTGGTCTAGACTCGATTATTTACAGACCGCCATCATTTAGCTGGAATATTGGTGAGTGCGGTGTTTAACAACAAACCAACCAACCAACCTGGGTTTGCTGGGTTGGGTTCCATTCTTCATGTCCCTGCCTCTGTGGTTTAGTGGACAGAGTGTCTCTCTCCGCAGAGCGGATGGTCAGGGTTCAATCCCTGGTTGCTTCACACCAAAAGACCAAAAAGGGGCTAAAACAAGGACTGGTTTGCTGGGAGTAGGTATACTGTGTCTGAGTGAGATTTTCATGTTAAACTGCGGTACAGTATCTCAAGTGGGTTAGCACTATAAAATCGGCATTAGTCCAGATGAGTACAAGCTCACAAACACGTGCATGCACGTCGCTGTATAAGTGCAATAATCTTGAACGACATTAAACCCCATTCCACCTCACCTTCTCACATGTCACAATGTCTGACCTGATATTCTTGAATAGTGCTGAAAGCAGTCAAAATCCACAAGCCTATGATAAATATTTTAATAGTTCTTGGCATGTGTCATATATTACCTTCATAGTCTGAGTGATTGTATACTATCATTTGTCACCGAGACCGCCTCCGTGGTCTAGTGGTGGAGCATCCGCTCGGAGAGCGGAAGGTCCGGGGTTCGATCCCCAGTTGTGTCATACCAAAAGACATTAAAAGATGGCATTTGTTGTTACCCTGTCTGTCAGTATACTGTGTCTGAGTGGGATATTCATGTTAAACTGTGGCATGGTATCTCAGTGAGCTAGCACTATAAATCGGCATCAGTCCAAACTAGTACAAGCAGCCACACAAACACACACACGGACATGCAGTCACTTGGACTGCAATAATCTTGGACACAACGTTAAACACCATTTCACCTCACCATTTGTCACCAGGTCAAGAATCTACCCTTGTCAAGGTCTAGTGACTGCACCGCTCCCCGGCTATATTTCAGACACAGCTCAGAAATGTTCATTGCATTCTCTGTTAGAGAATTAGTGACCCAACTATTTCATTCTCTTGTGATCTAATGGCACACTCTCTGGGGTAGAATAGGTCTTCAGCAACCCATGTTTGCCGTAAAAGGTGACTATGCTTGTCGTAAGAGCGGCTAACGGGATCGGTTGATCAGGCCTGCTGTGTGGATCGATGATCATGATGTCAATCACTGGATTGTCTGGTCCAGATCGATTATTTACAGACCATCGTCATTTTGCTGGAATATTGCTGAGTGCCACAAACAAACAAACTAATGGCACACTCATACCATGTATTGACTTGATGTTTGTGTGACTTAAATGGCTGTCTATGCATCTGGTCGGTATCTTGTTAGAACAGAACAGCACATTGTTTCCCTCGGCATATGAGGTACAAACAGTATTTTACAATGCGGTGGACAGAGGTTAACCGGAACTTTTTACAATTTAATTTTATGTTAACAAATTTACATTGTTTCTTTTGGACAGATATCTTGTGGCAGTTAAATACTTGTTGGAGTTGTAATATATTTGGTCTTTTCGAATAGTGTTTTGGGATGTACTTGTCCCTTTGTTCATCGGGATATTGACATTGGAGATGAATTCCAGTATACCTTCAAATGTAAACACAATCACACAACTTGCATAAATTGTTTATTCAACGGAGTGTTTTTCCATCTTCCGGTTTCTATTTGCAGACAAGATATCCTACAGAATAGCAATTTCAATTATATATTTGGGGAGGTATGTTTCTTAAATATGTTTCAAGTTTATAGGCGATTTTAAAAATATGGTATGAGGAGCATTTTCTTGAATTTGAAATATCCACTTTCCAAGATGGCCAGTATATATCGGAGAGAGTTTTAGAGACATATGATTTCAACCAGGAGGATGATATAAATGGTTGTCTTTTATCAAAACTATTTTGGATGAATCGTGTATTTCCAAAGTGTTGTTTTAGCTGCTCTCATTTTATTACTGTAATACAGTTGCTTAGCTCAGCCGCTTGTGCATTTGCTCTGATTTAATTAATCAGATCTTTGTCAGTGCAGATTTGGCTCATTTGATCATTTTTATTGTCGTCTATTGGTAGAATTGGTTGTTAGTAATGAACCTGTGAACCTATTACTATATTTTCATTATTACTTTTCCTTGTTTAATGACACCCCTTATTATTGGAGCATTTGGGAATAAATAGTTGTTTAAACGATTACTTGGTGCTTTACCTCATAACGTTTGTAAATTTGTTTTGAATAAAGTTTTATAATAATAAGCTTTATCATGTTGTCAACTTGTCACCTGGCTTGTAGGAACCACGTCGGTGCTGACTGGTTTCACCAGTGATGAACCTGTACCTGCATCACTTTCCTTTCCTCCCACATGAAGTTGATACCCCGTGATTTAACTGAAATGTTCAAAACGGCGTCCACTTCCTCAGAGGGACCCTTGACTGCAATGGAGCGTGGTTTTCACTTTAAAAAACAAATGGAAAGATCAATACGCCAAATTCCTTTCCTATATACAGCATAATAGTATTGTTACTTATGCCACGTACAGCGATGTAAAATTGTTACTCACTCACTATGCCACGAACGGCGATGTAAAATTGTAAATCACTCACTATGCCACTTACGGCGATGTAAAATTGTTACTCACTCACCATGCCACGTACGGCGATGTAGTATTGTAAATCACTCACTATGCCACGAACGGCGATGTAAAATTGTAGCTCACTCACTATGCCACATACGGTGATGTAACATTATAACTCACTCACTCACTATGCCATGTACGGCGATGTAAAATTATAGCTCACTCACTATGCCACGTACGGCGATGTAAAAGTATAACTCACTCACTCACTATGCCATGTACGGCGATGTAAAATTATAACTCACTCACTATGCCACGTACGGCGATGTAAAATTGTAACTCACTCACTATGCCACGTACAGCGATGTAAAATTATAAATCGCTCACTCGCTATGCCACGTACGGCGATGTAACATTATAACTCACTCACTTACTATGCCACGTACGGCGATGTAAAATTATAACTCACTCACTATGCTACGTACGGCGATGTAAAATAATAACTCACTCACTCACTATGCCACGTACAGTGATGTAAAATTGTAACTCACTCACTATGCCACGTACAGTGATGTAACATTATAACTCACTCACTATGCCACAAACAGCGATGTAAAATTGTAGCTCACTCACTATGCCACGTACGGTGATGTAAAATTGAAACTCACTCACTCATCATGCCACGTACGGCGATGTAAAATTATAACTCACTCACTCACTATGCCACGTAAGGCGATGTAAAATTATAACTCACTCACTCACTATGCCACGTAAGGCGTTGTAACATTATAACTCACTCACTATGCCGCGTACAGCGATGTAAAATTGTAACTCACTATGCCACGTACGCCGATGTAAAATAATAACTCCCTTACTATGCCACGTACGGCGATGTAAAATTGTAGCTCACTCACTATGCCACATACGGTGATGTAACATTATAACTCACTCACTCACTATGCCACGAACAGCGATGTAAAATTGTAACCCGCTCACTATGCCACATACGGTAATGTAACATTATAACTCACTCACTCACTATGCCACGAACAGCGATGTAAAATTGTAACTCACTCACTATGCCACATACGGTGATGTAACATTATAACTCACTCACTCACTATGCCATGTACGGCGATGTAAAATTGTAGCTCACTCACTATGCCACGTACGGCGATGTAAAATTATAACTCACTCACTCACTATGCCATGTACGGCGATGTAAAATTGTAACTCACTCACTCACTATGCCACGTACGGCGATGTAAAATTATAACTCACTTACTATGCCACGTACGGCGATGTAAAATTATAACTCACTCACTATGCCACGTATGGCGATGTAAAATTGTAACTCACTCACTCACCATGCCACGTACGGCGATGTAAAATTATAAATCGCTCACTCGCTATGCCATGTACGGCGATGTAACATTATAACTCACTCACTTACTATGCCACGTACGGCGACGTAAAATTGTAAATCACTCACTATGCCACGTACAGCGATGTAAAATTATATATCGCTCACTCGCTATGCCACGTACGGCGATGTAACATTATAACTCACTCACTCACTATGCCTCGTACGGCGATGTAAAATTGTAACTCACTCACCATGCCACGTACGGCGATGTAAAATTATAAATCGCTCACTATGCCACGTACGGCGATGTACAATTGTAACTCACTCACTATGCCACGTACAGTGATGTAAAATTGTAAATCACTCAGTATGCCACGTACGGCGATGTAAAATTATAAATCGCTCACTCGATATGCCACGTACAGCGATGTAAAATTATATATCGCTCACTCGCCATGCCACGTACGGCGATGTAACAGTATAACTCACTCACTCACTATGCCTCGTACAGCGATTTAAAATTGTATCTCACTCACTATGCCACGTACGGCGATGTAACATTATAACTCACTCACTCACTATGCCTCGTACGGCGATGTAAAATTGTAACTCACTCACCATGCCACGTACGGCGATGTAAAATTATAAATCGCTCACTATGCCACGTACGGCGATGTACAATTGTAACTCACTCACTATGCCACGTACAGTGATGTAAAATTGTAAATCACTCAGTATGCCACGTACGGCGATGTAAAATTATAAATCGCTCACTCGCTATGCCACGTACAGCGATGTAAAATTATATATCGCTCACTCGCCATACCACGTACGGCGATGTAACAGTATAACTCACTCACTCACTATGCCTCGTACAGCGATGTAAAATTGTATCTCACTCACTATGCCACGTACAGTGATGTAACATTATAACTCACTCACCATGCCACGTACGGCGATGTAAAATTATAAATCGCTCACTATGCCACGTACGGCGATGTACAATTGTAACTCACTCACTATGCCACGTACAGTGATGTAAAATTGTAAATCACTCAGTATGCCACGTACGGCGATGTAAAATTATAAATCGCTCACTCGCTATGCCACGTACAGCGATGTAAAATTATATATCGCTCACTCGCCATGCCACGTACGGCGATGTAACAGTATAACTCACTCACTCACTATGCCTCGTACAGCGATGTAAAATTGTAACTCACTCACCATGCCACGTACGGCGATGTAAAATTATAAATCGCTCACTATGCCACGTACGGCGATGTACAATTGTAACTCACTCACTATGCCACGTACAGTGATGTAAAATTGTAAATCACTCAGTATGCCACGTACGGCGATGTAAAATTATAAATCGCTCACTCGCTATGCCACGTACAGCGATGTAAAATTATATATCGCTCACTCGCAATGCCACGTACGGCGATGTAAAAGTATAACTCACTCACTCACTATGCCTCGTACAGCGATGTAAAATTGTATCTCACTCACTATGCCACGTACGGCGATGTAACATTATAACTCACTCACTCACTATGCCTCGTACGGCGATGTAAAATTGTAACTCACTCACCATGCCACGTACGGCGATGTAAAATTATAAATCGCTCACTATGCCACGTACGGCGATGTACAATTGTAACTCACTCACTATGCCACGTACAGTGATGTAAAATTGTAAATCACTCAGTATGCCACGTACGGCGATGTAAAATTATAAATCGCTCACTCGCTATGCCACGTACAGCGATGTAAAATTATATATCGCTCACTCGCCATACCACGTACGGCGATGTAACAGTATAACTCACTCACTCACTATGCCTCGTACAGCGATGTAAAATTGTATCTCACTCACTATGCCACGTACAGTGATGTAACATTATAACTCACTCACTATGCCACGTACGGCGATGTAAAATTGTAGCTCACTCACTTTGCCACGTACGGCGATGTAAAATTATAACTCACTCACTATGCCACGTACGGCGATGTAAAATAATAACTCACTCACTCACTATGCCACGTACGGCGATGTAAAATAATAACTCACTCACTCACTATGCCACGTACGGCGATGTAAAATTGTAACTCACTATGCCACGTACGGCGATGTAAAATTATAACTCACTCACTATGCCACGTACGGCGATGTAAAATTATAACTCACTCTCTATTCCACGTTCGGCGATGTAAATTAAATAATTCACTCACTCAGTATGCCACGTATGGCGATGTAAAATTATAACTCACTCACTCACTATGCCACGTACGGCGATGTCAAATAATAACTCCCTTACTATGCCACGTACGGCAATGTAAAATTGTAACTCACTCACTCACTATGCCATGTACGTATCCCAAGTATAGTTGAGGCAGTGATGTCGTAGTGAGGTCAGACTGACCATATGGGATCGAACATAAGACATAATAAGTCTTATTGTATGAAGAGCCTTTATCACACAGACTCTGGTAGGAATCGACCAAGAGTTTGACTGGGGGATCCCAGGACCATACAGTGTTATGGCACTATGTTTTATGAAGTCCTCTTAACTTATCATATGTTGCCAACAAGGTAAAATATATCTTATAACTGTCTCTCTGTTGATACAGGTTGTGCTCGGGGAAGATAAAACCTGTTCAAGTGCCAAGTTGGAAATAAGCTGGAAAGTTTAACACAAAAGTACATGTAAGAATATTTTATATATATATGTCTATGTTAGCTTATGGTCTGCAATATTATGATGGGTTTGAGTTGCTCATCTGGTGGAGACATGAAAAGTATAAAATGGTCAACTTAATAAACAGTACTAAGGTGGTAAGAGTGAGAGAGTGACCATGTGATTTAGTTTGGTTTGACGCCACTTTTAACAGTATTCCAGTTATATCATGGCGTGTCAGTTTAATGTGGGAGAAAAACACGAATTGATGCAGGTCTTAGATGTTTATAACTGCACAGCTTATTGGGGCGCGTTTGACAACTGGCCCTCCCGTGCCCCGTGAAGACACACACTTAGCCACAGTTCTGGACAAAACTAAAACAGATTTCTGGTCAGTATTGTCAGATGATTTGGTCCCTGACAACCAGGGCAAATACCACAAACCTTCTTATTGCTCATCACAAGCTTTGCTAAGGTATAGATTTGAAATTGTGAGGTTAATTGGCATATTGTAAATATTGTAGCTTTCTTCAAGAACCTTTTCTGGCTTATCGGGTAGAAGAAGTCCTTATCACCCACGACTTTCAGGACGAAATGACTTTAAAGAGTGCAAATGATTTGCCTGACTGTCTGTGTATCATTGTACTCAGTCTTATCCCATGTATCTTTTCTTACACTTCAGAGTGGTCACAGATTACCGTGTGTGGACATGAAGGAAGCTATTGCATACATTCTGATGGATATGCTGAACACAATATCTATGAAGAAGTCCAATATGGATGTCCGTGAATGGGTGTTCACATTAAGTATATTGTGTATATCATAGTGTAAATGTTCGCGAGCCCTTGTGACCTGGCATTTGTGCCTTTCACATACAATTGCAGGAGTAGTCTTTGCAAAACCTTTCAAAGAGATCAAACAGTGTGCAGGGCACAAGGTTTCCACATGTTCTCCCCAAACAAATTTAGTATATGAAATACAAATGTCATCATTTGTTTACTAAATTTTGCATTTTATTTCTTATGCTGAAATCCTGTCTTAAGGGAGATGTCATTTAAACTGATTACTTACTTTGACATCTTTGCACTATTGTTGTGGTTGTAACTTTTGTCTACCTCCTCAAAGGAGAACTGTGTTTGCACCATATCTGTCCATATATTTGTAATTTGACGCATATGAATCAATGATGCCATTCCAATTTGCTTTGCCTTCTCAACCTTATTGTGATATTTGGCACATGCCACATGTGTGTTGAGATGGTATATATTTGTACATGTGGATATTTTACGATATTATGACCATTGAGTGTATATAGCAATGCCTCATTGTCTTACATTTCCTCTATAGCATTAACCACATGTATTTTGTGTTTGTGTTCACAGTAGGTGAATCATTATCACTGCACACAATTGCACACCAAATCTGTTGGTAATGCTGCTTTGTCTCACAACTCTGAAACTTCTTTTGGTAATTAATCATGCAGTGAGAATGTCTTGTGTGTCTTGTAGTAGATTCTACAAAGCCTTGTTTCCCTTTTTATCACCCTGGCAAATAATGCCTTGGCTGTCTGTCTGTCTGCACGTCTGTGCGTCTGTAATCATTTTGTTTCCGGAGCCTTACTCGAAAACCATTCAATATTTGTTTTAACAGATCCTGAAGTTGTGCCTTTTGCTATTTGCAGACTTTTTAGCATTTTTCTTTCTCGATTTCTATGGAAACACTTTCTACTTAGTCTCAAATAGATGTGGTAAGCGTTTCCGCAGCACAACTTGAAATCTGTGAAACTTTTCATCCAAACCTGGTATATAATTATATTAACCAAGGACTGAAATGGTGCCTAAATTCTCTATTCAAAATTTGATTTTGCCCTGTTTTATTGAAACAAGTTGCGACTTAGCTTAAATGGAGGTCGGTGTCGTTTCCGGAATAGTACAAAAAACAAATCAACATTTTTCATCCAAACTTGGTTCATGTACCGGTATTAGTCAAGGGCTGAAGCCTTTTGCTATTAAGAATTTGTTTTCATGTTTCCATGGCAAAAAGTTTGACTTTGACTCTGTTCATAGTGGTGTGTTTGTCCGGACCATATCTCTAAAACTAGAGGTACATGTACTCTGTGCGTGCATAGTTTCCAGAAAAAGATCAGGTTGTCAACTGGTGGCTTTTGCTATTAAGGGATGTTTTGAATTTATTTATTTTTTCTGTTTCTATGTCAAAAGTTTGATTTTGATTTTGTTCATATTGATGTGTACCTGACATAGAATCCCATTTCCTTGATATTGATTTGATAGTTCAATAACGTGTATACTGAGACACAGATTAGATAGAAGTTCTCTCATCAAGTTGGACTTAAAGTAACAGTCAGATGGCAGGGGGATTTGTCATCTTCTGATGACTCTTGTTTATAATGTTCTACCATAATCATTGTACGTTTTACTTGCCCCAGCAAACCCTTATCCAACCCCAGATGTTGGCATTACCCTACCCTACCCGGGTCACAAGAGATAGGTACAAAATGTCCGATTGGGAATTTTTTACCATAGTCCTGGCAAAACATATTTAGATACATGTATTAAACAATCTGGTCGTGCACACACTGAAGTTGACTTAAGTTATATCTTGATTCAAAAATATGAAAAATCAGAAGGAATGGATGCATAGTCAGAAAGAAATGCGAACATTAATGACAAAAATTATCTAGAATTCTATGGTTACACTTTAAGTCACTAAACAATATATCACGTGACTAACCACGGGTCCTGGTAGTCCTGTGGGTACCCGGGTCCTACTCGGTACCCACCCGACCCGAGTACCCGATTTACCTGTCCCAGCCCTTGTTGGCATGTACGTAACCTGTGATATTCTTATCACATTTTTTAAAAGTTTATTTTCTCTACACCTTTTCTAAAACAATTATGTTTACTGTCAGTCTCATTTAGCTAACAGACATGGAAGTTAATACACTTGGTCCATGTGGTATTGGTTGTATGATAGTTACAATTGTTCAAAGAGGCATTTTGTCTTTTAGTTTATGTTTGTTTACTTTCCAGAATCATTATTAATGAGTATTCTGTAGATTATTCATGTTATGTTCTCATTCAATGTTTGGTAGCCAAGGACTAGTTAGCCAAGTTAGTTGACATTACATTTGGATTATGTAAGATTCTTTTACTGACTTATTGTTTTTCTACAGGCATAAATATACTTATACTGAATGTTGTTGTATGTTACCTGGTTCAGAATAGGTTCCCAGGAACCAATGTATGATGTTAGAGATGATTGAATTGATCCGGTGGTCAGACTCAGTGACTTGATTCATTACGTGTCCTTGTACCTTGATCTGTAGGACCATTGCTCATAATATTTCATCATATAATTGTCTTGTCTGGTCGAGACTTGATTATTTACAGCCTGTATGATCATTTCTTATACAAAATTGATAAAAGGTTTCTTTGTTTTTAAGGAATAAAATGTCCTAACTGAAAATAATTTGTTTTGTCATTTTAAACTCAAATATCAGCATAGTTTCTCTGTGTTGTATGGTGCCATTTTCTGCTCTACAACTTATCTGAATACAGGAACAACTTACACCTTGAGTCAATGGATGTCTACAATCTGGCTTCACAGTCCGTTTTCATCTTGACCATGATCATGTATATTTATGGCCAGTTACCTAAACACTGCATGAATGTCCAATTGATCATCTTTGGTCTACAAAACTCCAAGTGAGTGTTAAGTTTTTTATCATCAATAATTTCATAAAAGTGTTTAGTTCCCCCATACGAACAAGAGCAGAGCATGTTTTTCTTTCTTCACACTTGAACATGCAAGCATCATGAACGTAAATTCTAGTGTTAATAACATCTTCATTTTATGTCCCAGACAATATTGAGACATGTCCCTTTTACTGTCCTGTACTAGTTTACACAGATGCTGTGGTGTTGGGCATGTAAGTGAAGCCAAGGACCCAAGTTCCATCCACTGCATATGGAAACAATATGTGCAGCCCATTCTTGCAGTGATTTGACTTGTATAGAATTAATATTAATATTAAATTTTCTCATTAAAACCTGTTATTACTCATTTAACAGCTGCAACACTTCATTTTACTATATTTTGATGGAATAACCGAAATATTTGCATCATCTACTTATGTTTCAAGGGACACATACGTACATAAGCTTAAACTGTACAAAAGGTATCATGTATAACAAAACGCCCCATGCATACCAGAAACACAAACATAAGAGAGTAGTCTGCCTGCCTGCGTGTGTGCCTGCCTGTCTGCGTGCCTGTCTGCCTGTCTGCCTGCCTGCCTGCCTGCCTGCCTGCGGGTTTGGGGGAATGGGGATGGGTGGGTTCAATAAATACTCATTGATAAACATTGGGAGGTATGGAAGGGTGACTGGCACTCATTCACTCATTTACACACCACCATCCCAATAAAACATTGTTATTATTTATGATACCTGTGGGGTCAATCTTCATCCCAATAAATGTGTGAAGCCCATTTCTGGTGTCCCCCGCCATGATATTGCTGGAATATTGCTAAAAGCGGCGTAAAACCATACTCACTCACTCACTCATCCAAATAAAACATTGTTATTATTTATGATGCCTGTGGGGTCAATCTTCATCCCAATAAAACATTGTTATTATTTATGATGCCTGTGGGGTCAATCTTCATCCCAATAAAACATTGTTATTATTTATGATGCCTGTGGGGTCAATCTTCATCTCAATAAAACATTGTTATTATTTATGATGCGTGTTGGGTCAATCTTCATCCCAATAAAACATTGTTATTATTTATGATGCCTGTGGGGTCAATCTTCATCCCAATAAAACATTGTTATTATTTATGATGCCTGTGGGGTCAATCTTCATCCCAATAAAACATTACTATTATTTATGATGCCTGTGGGGTCAATCTTCATCCCAATAAAACATTACTCAATACTCTAGACAATATCAAGTGTAAGATATATACAAAAAATCGTGATACATCATATACCAGCTAAAACATCATAAAATACAATATCATGAATATGACAATCCGTGACATACATATCAAGACAATATTGACAGTTCAAACTTTCTACCCGATTAAGATCCGGGTTAGAATGGGTCTTCAGCAACCCATGCTTGCCGTGAAAGACTATGCTTGTAAGATGCGACTAACAGGATCGGGTGGTCAGGCTCGCTCACGTCGTTAATATGTCATCGAATCCCAATTGCGTGGGTCAATGCTCATGATGTCAATCACTGGATTGTCTGGTCCAGATTCGATTATTTACAGACAACCGCCATAAAGCTGAAATATTGGAGAGTGCAGCGTTAAACAGAAAACAAACAGTTCGAACTTTCCAAGTGATAGCCAAGAGTTCTAGTTTTTGTGCGGGGTAGTCTTGTTTTAATTCCCACGACTTGCATAACTGATTCCTCGCTTCTCTCCATCTCGAGTTTGGTCAAAACTGCTCCTAAACCCTTCTGGATAGCATCTACATGCAAATCTAAAGGAAGAGAATACACAGAAACCGGTGGTGAAAGTAATCTGGCACTCAACTCACATGATAATTGTTCCTGCTCTGGTCCTCATTCCCATATTCTCTCCGTAATCTTACGTTTCCATTTTCCTTTTCGTGGGGAATGAGGTAGAGGTTTACCCCAAGGTCTGCAAAATTGGCAACAAAACGTAGATAGTAACCAGCAGAGCCTGGAGACGTTGGTCTGGGCCGTGAAGATATCATCTCTAACTATTCTGGATCCGGTCCTGGCCGTTGTCTGAAACTACATGTCCTTCATAGCAGACTTTCCTTTTGACGAAATTATGTGTTTCAAACAATCCAAGTGCTTTGGAAGAGTCTTCGAATAAACAACAATGTAATCAATGTATACCAGACCAAATTAAGCGAAAAATGTAAACAATCTAAATATTCTCCCCCAACCTTTGATACGCTGACGGCTGTTGCGGATGCACTTATGTTGGGGAAGTGAGCTGGGATTTTAGCGAAAATATGACATTGTACCTAAAAGTTTTCGAAAAAACAGACTTCAGACTCTCAATAAAAATAAATGACCTGCCACCAAATTGTTGTAAGGTGGTTCTTAAATAAAATCAGGCTCATAGTTTGAAATATGAAAATAGTCTGGTTTTGTAGCTGAAAAGATCCCACCCCCAGTCTCACCAATGAAATATCTCAGAAAATGTATAATACTAACTGTAGGGGCAAGGGTGGAGGAGATGTATAATACTAACTGTGCGGGTTAATAGGGGCAAGGGTGGAGGAGATGTATAATACTAACTGTAGGGGCAAGGGTGGAGGAGATGTATAATACAAACTGTAGGCGCTAATGGGGGCAAGGGTTGAGGAGATGTATAATACTAACTGTAGGGGCAAGGTTGGGGGAGATGTATAATACTAACTGTAGGGGCTAATAGGGGCAAGGGTGGAGGAGATGTATAATACTAACTGTAGGCGCTAATAGGGGCAACTTTGGGGAGATGTATAATACTAACTGTAGGGGCAAGGGAGGGGGAGATGTATAATACTAACTGTAGGGGCAAGGGTGGGGGAGATGTATAATACTAACTGTAGGGGCTAATAGGGGCAGGGATTGAGGAGATGTATAATACAAACTGTAGGCGCTAATGGGGGCAAGGGTTGAGGAGATGTATAATACAAACTGTAGGCGCTAATGGGGGCAAGGGTTGAGGAGATGTATAATACTAACTGTAGGGGCTAATAGGGGCAAGGGTGGAGGAGATGTATAATACAAACTGTAGGCGCTAATAGGGGCAAGGGTGGAGGAGATGTATAATACTTACCATAGGCGCTAATAGGGGCAAGGGTGGAGGAGATGTATTATATTAACTGTAGGGGCTAATAGGGGCAAGGGTGGAGGAGATGTATAATACTAACTGTAGGGGCTAATAGGGACAAGGATGGAGGAGATGTATAATACTAATTGTAGGAGCTAATAGGGTCAAGTGTGGAGGAGATGTGTAATACTAACGGCGAAACCGCATTATCGGTGGATCGGGAAGGGAGCTAACTCCGTTTGCCTAATCGAAATTTCGAGGTGGGCCTACATTCGAAACTAAACGCACTTGTTGTTGAGAATATATACTACGTAAACATCACGAACTTGAAATTGTCTGTCTGTTAATGACTGTGATACAAATTGAGGTAAGCGGCCTCTTAAACCAAAGTCATGTAAATCTTTTAGAATACAATCCTCCCAAGTGGTATCATAAGCTTTTTCAAGATCGAAAAAGATAGTTACAGCATGCTGTTTATTTACAAATTTAGCATTTTTATTACTTGATTCTAAACGAATCAAATGGTCAATTGTACTTCGGTTTTTACGGAAACCGCATTGGATGTTACTATTCAGATGATTGGTTTCTAAAAACCAAACTAATCGATTATTTACCATGCGCTCCATGGTTTTACAAACACAGGTAGTTAATGAAATAGGTCGATAATTTGAAGAAACTGTATGATCCCTCCAAGGTTTTGGTATGGGTACAACTATCGCATTTCTCCATGAAGGAGGAAAATGTCCTGTTGTCCAAATATCATCAAAAGTATTCAGTTGTGTTGTGAGACAAGATTCAAGTGTTTTAAGAGCTGATAATGAATATCATCAGCACCAGTTGCAGTACCATGAGCTTGTGCTAAAGCAGTGTGTAGTTCATGTAGTGAAAAAACTTCATTATAATCTTCGCCATTGTCAGAATTACAAGTAACGTTCTTCTTCTCTTGTTGATGTTTATACTTCTGAAACTTTGGATTATAATTTGACGACGAAGAATGTTTAGCTAAAGTTTCGCCCAATTTATTTGCAATATCTGATTTTTCAGGCAATAAATTATTGTCATCTTTTAGATGACGAATACTAGTTTTGACTTTTTTCTTTGATTTTTTTATCATGTTCCATACCTTTGACATAGGCGTGCGTGAATTTATTTTAGAAACATAATTCTTCCAAGACTGACGTTTATTGTGTTTAAATGTTCGTCGAGCCTTGGCAGAATTGATTTTCACATTGTTTAAATTATGTACAGTAGGATGAAAATATTTCTCTCCCTCCTTCCTACGCTTCCTAGCTTGTTTGCATTCGTCAGTAAACCATGGTTTCCGAATATGTGGGTCCACAGAGGACTTAGGAATAGTTTCATACAGTTGTAATTACAGTCGGAAAATGATCACTTCCACAAAGGTCATCATGGATTGACCATTCAAATTCATTATATATGTTAGAATCTGTGATTGACAGATCTAATGCAGAATAGGTACCAGTTGCAGGATGTAAATATGTCTCCCCGCCGTCGTTGAATATGCATAGATTATTATTAGAAATAAAATCTTCAAGGATTTACCCTTTATTGTTAGTATTGGAACTTCCCCATAGAGGGTTATGTCTATTAAGATCACCCATGATGATACATGGCCTAGGGAGCTGGTCAAATAAATCCTGAAGATCGGACTGCTGAAGATTCGAGGATGGAGAAATATATAATGAACAAAGAGTGAAGGTTATGAGTAAGGTAAGACGGACTGCAACAGCCTGAAGATTACAGTTAAGAGAACCAGGGCTGTGGATAATGCCTGCCTCATCAAAATTGAAGCACCCCCAGTGGCTTTATCACCTGGTGGGGAAGAAGAATGATATGAATTGTACTGACGCATTTCAAATTTATCAGTATTCTTAAGATAAGTTTCCTGCAAGCTAAATGCTGATGATTTGTTAGTAAAACATAAGAGAGCAGTCTACATTCCGAAAGCCAAATGTCGGAAGGGTCATGTTTACACGTTACTGTCTGACCAAGCCTTTGACATTGACATGCTGATAGTGTCTCCCATTACTCAAATATCTCGCTCACACGCAACATTAAGGTGACAGTTATTTTGTCTTCCCGAAACAGTAGCAGACTGTAGAACGTGTAGACAATAAGAAATATGACATGCCTTTAAAATACTCAGACACAGTTAAATTAATTTTGAAACGGAAGTTAGGACTTTTGTTGTATAGATGGCAGATTAAAGGCTATTGTTGTATAGGGAATCGACATTGAGGTGCTTTTAACTGCCCTAGAGCGCTTGCCTTGGCCAGGTATAACAACTAGAGCACAGGACAAATTCATACGGCTAGGTCACTTACGTGGAAGAACCATCACAATCACCCCTACAACAACGGCAATACCAGGATTGTGTAGATTATCAGTCCAGATAGTGTGACAGACGGTCGACCTCTTTTACTACTGGAGCACAGAATTGATTCATACGGCTATCACGGCCACTTCTACAATTAGAATATTCGCCCAGAGAGCAAGGATCCGTTAACGTTCTCGAGGTATTCGCGCAAGACGAGCAGTTCGAAGTGTCATTTGGACGGAAATGCATCGTCGGCTGTGACGTCATTTGTCTCAAGGACACAGAGTATGGCTACAACTGTGATGGAGAAAAGTGTGGTTTAGTAACGGGTCACGTTTTATGCTTCGGCGTGCGGATGGTAGACGTCGTGTTTACAGGAGTCGTGCTGAACGTCAGAGCGAAACTGCATACAACAAGTAGACAGATAAGTGTAGGTAGTGTGATTATGTGGGACTTGGTACAAATGTTAGGGCGTAACGTTACACGGATGAGATACTTCGACCCAACGTCCTTCCCATTATGAAACAAGCAAACGGCATTTCCCAACAAGACAATGCCCGACCTCACACGGCAAGACTGACAACAGCCTTTTTCAGGAATGAAAACATCCAGGTCCTGTCATGGCCCTCCAGGTCTCTAGATTTAAACCCAATCGAACATTTATGGGATGCACTGGGTCAGTTCGGACAAGCGCTCCAGGCAGAGTGGGTGAAAATTCCCAAGATCACAATTCGGACGCCTATGCCAATCAGTGTAATACTCTAATGGTTGCCATACAAGATATTGTTTTGTTTGTTTGTTGTTTAACGCCTCACTCAGCAATATTCCAACAAAATTACGTCGGTTTGTAAAAGTTCGAGTCTGGACCATACAATCCACTGATTGACATCATGAGCATCGATCCACGCAATTGGCATACGAGTACATGCATCAACCAAGTCAGCGAGCCTGACCTACCGATCCCGTTAGTCGCCTCTTACAACAGTAAATACAGTCGTCTTTTACGCCAAGCATGGGTTGCTGAAGACCTATTCTACACCGGATCTTCACGGGTCTCATACAAGACCTTCCCCTTGTACATCTACTGTCCCATGTATGCCATATGGAACTGTGTCAATGAAAATGATGTGTGCCAATTTCGAACTATCGATTACCATCTTTTGAATATTCATATGACATATGATATATACATCTAAAATACCTTTGCGTTTCTTTTTGTGCAGAGTATATGTTGGATCGGGCCCCTAATCTCCAGAATATATACAGGTAGATATGTATTGCTTAAACCATGTAATGACTTTATAGATGGGGCAACATGCCGGGATTCAAGTGCGTTCTTTCGGAAGAGGATTTGTGGACAGCCAGCCAAATCTGCCGGAGGACGGGCGGTCGCTGCAATTTAACTGATTTCTGTCACTTCCTTTATATGTCGAATCCTTCTAAATAGAATGTATTAAACTATGAATCAAAAAGCCAACTAAAATGAATACTAGTTCATAAACAATTATGTATTGTCAACAAAGACTAGTGAGACCAGTGATAGTGTATTACTTTTCTGGGTCTAACAACGTTGCATTGTATGCTATAATATAGAAACATATGCTGTGTTAACAATGTTTCATCTCTTGGGCGTAGGGATATGCCAAGTATTTCAATAGGTTGCCTATATATGTAGCTTAATGCTACACTCTGGTATGTATCATGTTGCATATTGTATTCCCATTTACCAGGAAATATTTTAACAATATATTGTTGTGAACGAAGATATTAATAATTAGTATATGATGACTTAATTGGCATCGAACAGCTTCTTGAGAATACGAGCTACCAACCATAGCCTTCAAGATATGTCAAATGGTTGTCAGTGTACAATGTGTATTTCTGCAATATTATGTAGTCGGATAAGATCGTGTTTACGTCTTAAAATGATATAATGATCTATAAGCCTGCTAAAGCCTGGCAAAACATCAGACGATGCATTTCGACGACGTTATTGCGTTTGCCAAAATGTCGCCATTGTTTGTTTCCAGCAATCAAAGATTTTTCAATACTGTGTTTTTTTCTTTAAACACTCACCAGAGCTAATGTAGCAAGCTGTGATAATTATATTGAGCACGATGAAATACATATACGCGGGTTCACTCGTGAATAGGACCAAATGAAAATCAGTAACAGTACATTGGTATGTATTTATGCTAGTCTAGGCATGTAACATGTGAACAAATTGGTTGGCATACGTCTTTCAAACATTTTAATGTCATCATTATCAAGGAACTTACGACTTACAATATATATACACAGCTAATATTTTGAATCCACCTGAGTTAACTTCTCATTCATGCAGAATTTCAACTAAAAACAAAACCATGCAGCAAATATATGCAGGCATCAAGTGACCAGTATTCTCTGCTTATGAAAATGGACAAAACTGGCTACCGTGCCGTCATCAAGTGTCTCCAACTAAATGAAAGGGCTAATTCCAGCAGTATTCAACATACTGTCAGCGATGATGTATAATGGTGTGATTGCCGAGCAACAACAAGAACAGATCCCGATTCTTCCATCTTTCTCCAGTATAAGCAGTGCAGTCTACCGTCAGTGTAGGGAGACCAGCCTTGCCTCAGACCAAAGTTGAAGTTGATCTCCTTTGGGAGTGGAGACAGCGCTCTCTTCTCTTCGGCGATAGAGAAGAAAAGAAGACCCAACCCTTCTCCACACAAGATAAGTGGCAAGCACTTCAGGCAGCAGATACAATATACATGGATGAAACTTTACCCTCTTGTCAAGCGCTTTGGGAAATCAGGTTGATATAATTCATGCTTTGAGTGGGTGTGCTTCTTATGCATAAGAATACATACTCTAACGTGATCGTCAGATTGCAATCTATATGTACCGTAGATTGTTCAGCTTTCTTAAGACACGCGTACAGCAGAAGCTCGGTTGTAAATTTGCTTTTGGCACGAGTTGGGTTGAAGCTATGGATTCTTGCCCGATTTTCCCCGTGCCAAGGCATTCAAAGACGTCATGATCACGAACTGGGTCGACATGCAACTTTTTCCATTTCACGTATGGAACCATAACCAGACAAATGGCCCACGCACTGACAACATCCTTGAAGGGTTCCACCAGATCGAACCGTCTCTTAGCATACTATCATCCCAACACCTACAGATTCAGCAAGGTCGTACAACAGATCAAGGCTACAGACAAGGCAAAACTGACACAACTGAACTTCAGTGCAGCACCACCTTGCCGGATGAAGGTCTACAGACCTTGGAAATTGTATCTGACGCCTAAAAGACCAGCTCTCCAACAGGAACAAAGTTACCAATGCAGCACCTGGATGCCACTGGTCATCTGCTGAAACGTGTTTGAGAGAGATTGTGATGTTGTATGTCACTGTTTATTATTATGAATATCAATATTTAGGATAATGTTATATAATGTTGTGTCCAATAATATTGTATGTCTCTGGATTAAAGATAGTGTAATATAATAAAGGGATGAATAAAAATATTCAAGATAAGGTAAGATAATCAATTAAAATAAAAAAAATTTGCATGTCAAACAATCTGGTGTTGTATTGTTCTGCCTGGATCATTCTTTTTTAACGGTGAGCTAAGTGGAAGGGATTAGCCCGTCAGTCACCCCTGTCCTATTTTGTTTTATGGTGTGTGAAAGATGGCATGTGTGACAAATTGGTGTGTGTGGTGGGGGGGGGGGGGGGGGGGGCTCTGATTGGTCGGATGAAAGATCGTTCTGACGTGACCCCTAATGGGATGTCCTCAGATCTTTGTTTAGTGGTAGCGAGAACTAAGATCTGATTTTAATGAGATTGATGTCAGTGTACAGAGGAAACTGCACGCCATGAAATACAGTGCTTACTGAGTTGGTTGCACTATATGATACCGTAACCGACGTGATCATGAATCCACGAAGTTTTCATTTCTGCGTCCAGAAACAGCCATAATTCCAAGGACACAGGGGGCACGGGTGGCCCAGTCGTCTAAGGCGCCGCGATTCGCTGTGCAGAGTTGCGTCCCTTGGGCACGCCAGAAACCTATGATTGTGGGTTCGAATCCCGGTTCACCCCAATTATGTTTCTAGGTTTGTCAGCACCATACCCGTGCTCGTGGGTTTCACCGAAGTGGTAAACGTCTGAGACCTGCATCACTTCGGGCTTTCCTTCCACATTTAGCTGACACGCCGTGATATAACTGGAATAATGTTAAAAGCGGCGTTAAACCCAACTCACTCACTCACTCACTCCAAGGACACAACTTCGTTGTTGCTGTGGCACAGACACGGTGGTTTCAATATGTTTGGGTTAAGCCGGCACCATGTCAGATATGGTTAACCATCATCTTGCCATATTTCTTCCCAGGGAATACTATTTGGTTATTCGACAAGGTAAATAAAATTCTCCGATCTATTATTAATGTGTATGCGCCATCTTGATTGACAGTTATGACAGAACGATGTTGCCATGAATACGTTAGATACGGGAAGGTAATTTGAACAGCGTCATAAGGTCAGACAGGTATCACGTAACTCAAAAAGGGTATTTATACGCTGGATAAAGTACAATCGGCGCCTTGGACTGTTACCGAAGCATCTTAGAAGTTGTATTAATAATGTATCAGCGAGAAGCCGATCAACGTTATTTCACACAAATATCTCACTGAAGATGGACAATGTATTTTTTTCTGAAGTTTATCATGGAAACTGACCAATGTATTAATAGAAGATATTTGTCTGTTTGGGTCAAATAACGTGCTTATCTCACCTTGGTGATTTTGCCATGATTGGCGCAAGTCATCAGATGAGATAAACACGTTTATTTAACACGAAAAAAACTGTTTCAGTTGTTATGTATTTTATTTCATGATTTTCATCTGTAATGATTGTCTTTGAGGAAGTAGTTCCAGAATAAAGCGTTATATGTCACTCGACTCAAATATCGATTTGTATATGGGAGTAAACAGTTTTTCAACACTTACTTAATAATATTAACTGATATTTCACAAGGAAGCATGTAGCTATAGTACTGCTAATAACATTTATTTCATGAAAACTAGACCACGTTTCACCCTTATTTTGAGTCACTAGGTGTAGGGATTTTTTTTGAAAACGTAGGGTCAGTGGTTGAAATAATATTAAAATATTAAATCATACTTTAAGTGTTTTCAGGAAGATATTGTCCCCATGATGAAATAAAGAAAAAGGCAAAGAAAAGGTGATTGTTAGTTCTTCCTATAGTCACCGTCTTTAAGGTTTATTTATTACTTAAATAACTTACGCAGAAGAAAAATGTTTGGTCGTCGAATAAGTACACAAAGTAAAAATAAAAGCCTTACAGCATTACTATATCTCTTTTGTGGTATTGCCAATTTATGTGGATGAAACTCGTCAAAACAGGATATATTTTTGATGAGCCGCCATATATTATCGAAAATGTAACACAGGAACTTTTCAACGCATCGTATATGTATACACAGCAACGCTTAAAAACATACATTGTTTGTTGGATCAAACATGCATTCCTTCCAATTAGCAAGTTAATGCTTTATAAAGTCTAAAGATAACAAAATAGGAAGGCATTATGTATTCCTTCCCGTGCATACTAAACATTCATCAACAACAATATATATCTTACAGGGGAAAAAAATATTCCTATCCGTTATCACTGAGCATAAAACGTTTATTCCGCGAAGTAGTGACGTCATCCACTCATTTTACAAACTCCACGCATTGTGCACGGCGAAATAGCAGCTACAGTCACTGTAAGGAGCTTGGCATAAACAATGTATTTGAGCGAGACAGTTCAACTGTTTCTGAACGCATGTGTCATGTATCAGTTCGGATCAATTAGACCAATTTGCCATCAATCAAAGATGGTCAATAACTCCGATAACACTTTTATCTTTAACTCATTAATAATTTGAGTCAGTTCGCGTTTTCAAACAGCAGTTTAGCTTGAAATACGAACAAGAAACACAGAGGCATGAACATTGTCTGATGTCCAAAACACAACCACGGAGCAAGTCGAAACATGCCCACCACGACAAGTCTCGGCGAGATACCATTGATCGCCCCTCGGCCACTATAAAAGCTGACCGGCTCGCTGAGTAAGATCAGTCTACACACAAGTCACTCGCTAGCAGTTGGAAGGCGTTGGTATATCTAAAACGGCATTAAATAGCACCGGAGAAATAAAAAACAACAACTAAATATCTACTGTCATCATTCAAAAAAGGTAACTTGTGGAACACATTCCACAATAACTATTTTTAAAGAAAAAGATCAATTATTTGATAAATTTACGTAACGTAACGTAAACACATGTTTGCTGCATATAATACAAATAGTTATAGTATGCAAATTAAATTACCTTGAATAAGAAAAAACAAAAAGATTGTGATTTCTCAATAAACCTTGACAGGAAAACTTTCAATGTCTTCTTTTAGGATAACCTTAAAATGAACAAGACAATTAATGTAATTACTTCAGCATTTCCGCTGCAAGGGTTAGTAATGAAACTGAATCGATATTACAAATATACTTTCATGTATGTATGTATTAATGTAGTTGTGTTTTCATTTTCCACAGGTTCAACATGGCTTTGCTTCCTCCTGGTGGACTTCCGGAGATTGTTTTCTCCTTTGACACTACTGGCTCCATGTGCGACTGTCTCGCCGAAGTCAGAGGTCGACTCCAGGACATGATACAGCGGCTCCAGGCTGACATCCCCGCCGTCAGAATCGCCGTCTTCGCACACGGTGACTACTGCACCAAATCCACATATGTCACAAAATGGATCGACTTCTCCACTGACGTCAAAGGGCTCTGCGACTTCGTCATGAACGTTGAAGATACAGGAGGCGATTACGACTACGGCGAGTGTTACGAGCTTGTTCTCCGACAAGTGAGGGAGGAGTTGTCATGGACACCAGGATCTAACCGTGTTCTCGTCGTCGTCGGGGACGACAAGCCCCACGAACCAAACTTCAAAGCCAATAAACTAAAAATAGACTGGCAAACGGAGACACAAACTCTGAATGAAATGGTGTGTTGGATTTCTATTAATTTCCAGGTTGTGGTCATTTTCAGACATAAGTCAAATAATAAGAACACGACACTCACCAGTCAAACACCTTTGAGTCGACGTTGAAGGGACTCACGTAAATGTATCCGAGTAAAGTTATTCGGGCTTCAACTAAACCGAAAATGATGAATGAATAAGAAAGGTGCAGGGACCTTTTTTTACTTCGCGACAACTATCGTAAATTCGACACAACGATGTTAATTCACTTATTCCATTTATTGATTTTGATTTCAGGGAGTAAAAATCTATGGAGTTCAGTGCGACACGAACAATACGACGTTCTACGAAACCATTTCCAACAAAACAGGAGGTCGGCATCTTAAATTGGAAAACTTTACAAACATCTTTGACTTCCTTATGGCCATCTGCTACAGGGAACAGGGGGCAGAGATTCTTCATGTAAGTTGAAATAACTGCACCACTTTAACATCCGAAGAGCGGCTGTCATTTTAATTCTATGATATTCGTCATAATAAAACTCCTTTCATCAATGATTATTTGCCCTCATCAGGTGTACGAGAAAGAGGTTAGAGCCCGTTGCGCTGATGGTGCCCTCAGCAAAGACATGGAAGGAATGTTTACATCCCTACGTGATGGAATTGTCTCCCCTTCTCAACCAAAGACAGCGATTACAATCAGTGCCGCTAAGAAAGATGTGAAGGTTCCCACCTTGACGAAAATAACATCCATCCAAAGAGTCAGAAAGGCCAAACCTAAATCCATCAGAAAGCCAAGAAAGAAATCGTTCAAGGTAAAATATTCTCTCAATTGTTTTTAAATGCGCGATCACAGTGTTTAATTCTTGATTTCATTGTGTTAGGCTATGATCATGTCAAGGAGTCTCATGATACATTATATTATTCCAGAAATCAACAAAGTTTGTGACACCTCTTCTGAGAAGAGAGGAAGTTTTTGAGAACAACTTCAGCTTGAGAAACATGGACTGGTCACCGTGGGTCAAAGTTGTCTCCCCTGACGTTCCACTCAAACAGGATGCACAATGGGAAAAAAGACGGGGTGCCAACCCTGGATTCAGAAAGAAGACAATCTTCAAGTCTGAGAACAATAAGCCAGCTCTCTATGAGATCGGTGTTCAGTCCATCCGGTACGCACGAAGGTGTGTGGTATTCAGTAAATTCTGTCACTATATTCCCGATAATGTTAATTGGGAAACACGGCTTCTTGGAAACAAAATTGTCAGAGCTCAGGTGAACAACGTTGTGTCTCAGGACTGCAGTGTCTATGTGCGGAGGGTGGTGCATAGAAGAGCATTAAACCACGTCAAAACAGCCTCCATGATAAAGTCCTATGACTACGCATGGAGGCGTCTGAGGAGATCACGATCAACTGCTCGACATGTGTTCAAACAAGGCAGCACAATTTCATCAGACAAAGTATAGAATGTTTCTGAACATTGACACACATTCTTTGATATATGCTAACAGATACAGAGATATGGACGTTTTTCTAACATGCCATATATCAAAGGACACTCTGGAAAACACTGGCACATAAGAGGCCAAATTCATAAGTATATAACTTTAAAAAAACATCGAGATCGAATCTCATATCATACAACTTGCCAGATATTTTATGTGAATGAGAGGGCATGATGTGTCATTAAAGTGCGTGACTGAGAATGTGTGTGCTCTACCGAATGATGGACAGATGAACGTTATTTTCTGTTATGTGAAACGCTGTATATATTTGATTGTTCATATTACGATGTATATATATTCATATCATTCATTGACCTACAATCTATACTTCATTTTAACATGTGCAATATCAGAATAGGAATGAATAAAACAAACTAAAAAGACTTGCATATACTTTTTTTTCTTTGAAAATGTCTACTTACAAGAGTGCATCCTCCTACCCAAAACGTGGCCTTTGTTTCACACAGAAGAAGGCGGTCGGGTAGCCTAGTGGTTAAAGCGTTCGCTCGTCACGCCGAAGACCCGGGTTCGATTCCCGACATGGGTACAATTTGTGAAGCCCATTTCTTGTGTCCCCCACCGTGATATTGCTGGAATATTGCTAAAAGCGGCGTAAAACCATACTCACTCACTCACTCACACTGAAGACATAAACTTTCCCTTTTCTCGATTCAGTTTCATTTATTGCGCCCTGACATAGACATATAGCAACATTCACTCATATCACACACACACAGGGGCCAAAATACATATTGTGTATGTTCGTAATTCACATACTTTTAACTTACATAGTCAAAAGAATATAGAATGTACTCATGTTTCATCTCAATTGTGTACAATGTATTTACTGCACATTTTGCATGCATTATTATAGTCAAATTTTGCAGTGATTTGCTATTCCTTTTCGCTTATAATGAAATACTTATGTTAACATCCACGATCTGAAATGCATTGGGCTGTCCCCCACCTTGAGATGATGCGCAGTTTTATAATCTTGCAAATATAAATACCCGAATACATGCATTAGGTTAAAAAAATAACGTTATGACATAAATAATAGGACCAAATTGCATCTTATGTATGTTCGTAATTCACATATATTCTTTAAAATATATTCATGTTTCATCTCAATTTGTACAATGTATCTATCGCACATTTTGCACGCATAATTCAGTCAAAAGTTGCTGTGATTTGCTTTTCTTGTTTTCTGCATCTAATATATTGAGTTTGAAAATTATATCGGTGTGTAATATTGTTGCATTGACAGTAGAACTGCTGAGTGAGCATAACAACCCGCGTAGTAAATGTTATTTTGAATAACTTGGTTTATTGATATATATTTTAAAACGTATTCTCGGGGGTGGAAATAAAAGTAAGTATATTTTACATGTAAAGAAAGAAAAATTTCTGAAAAGTATTATCAGCTGCCGTCTCGTGAAATATTAAGAAAATTAAATGTGTCTCTTCATTTTACAAAAAGTTACTTCGCATCCTATATTGATTATGAAAACAACTGTTTCTATTACTAAAATAAATTGACAGACACTGCCAAATTCAATCAGTGTGTAATGTTGTAGTATTAACAATAGAACTGATGACTGAACATAACAATCCGCGAAGTAAAATCGTCACACATTCTTCCTAAACTCGCTTCACTACACTGCGCTACTCAATGAAACCGAGTCCTAGACTCGCGTGTGAGGAGCAACGAAGGTAAACAACGTGTTTGAGAGATATGTTCCTCAAGTTGTGAACGCTTTTCCTGAATGTACAATCACCACCTTTCCATGTCGGAAGATGTATATCAACATATTATAAATCATACGTTTTATAACTTTTAAAGGACCAGAAAGTGTTCATGCTAAGAAACGGAGCAACATTTATTTTGTTTCCGATAGATATCATGGAAAACACTGCTTGTTTCAAAATCGCAACTGGTATTAATGTTCTTACGAAACCCCTTTATTTTATACAAAGCGACATGTCCATACTGAAATACAGAAACTGAAATCGATAATCTAATAACATGTTTTGTAACTGTTCTGTGGAAATAATTATTTGACTACCCTTTCAATTGCTTCATCAACTTCCTTGTATCTTACGATATGACATTCTCTTGAACTAACTGCATAGCAGACATCGGCGTTTTCTTCAACTTTCATCAAAATGAAATCAATGTCATGTGTAGATATTTCCTAAAGATGAACGGCAGTTCAGGATATATGAAAACATGAAACATGTAATGCTTAAATTCTTTTCCAGGTGTATATATCAAGGAAACTGGCCCCGGTAATACAGCTAATACTTCACATCAAATCTGGTCGCAAGAGCATTATTAATATATGTCATGAAAACTGGTCAATGTTGTTATCATGAATAACAATTTATTGATATATTTTTAAAACGTATTCTCGGGGATGGAAATAAAAGTAAATATATTTTACATGTAAGGAAATAGAGCTTTCTGAAAAGTATTATCAGCTGCAGTCTCGTGAAATAGAAAGAAAATTAAAGGTGTCTCTTCATTTAAAAAAAAGATACTTCGCGCGTCCTATATTGATTATGAAAACAACTGTTTCTATTCCTGAAATACATTGACACACACTTTCAAAGATACAAACATCATGGGTTTTTATATGTGTTAAAAATGGCCTGCGAATCCGTGCACAAAGTAATTAAAAACGCCCTATAGTACAAAACTATCATAGAGAAAGTGTTCATTGTTGTGATACATATCAAATAGTGTTTTTCATTTAGGACCGACATATATTCTCGAAATTACAACAAAGCAACGCTTCTCGGGGAATGTTTGACACGACAAAGTATTCTCCAAATGGAACACAACAATGTGTATTCACACCTCATGATGGTTTACACAATCACAGAATAATCAACTGGAAGGGATGATGATTTCCAGCATAGTACATACACCCTATCAATTAACGACAATAGTTATGCCACCGAAACATCAACAAGATTCATGTGCTTTATTACTGAGAATATTATCGATATTTTGCTGCGCGAGTAAATCATTCCGCGAAGCAGTGACGTCATTTACAATATACAAACTCTGTACATTGCGGCTATATACCGTCTTCCGACAGACAGTGTAAGGAGCATTGATATAAATAATGTGTTTGAGAGAGTATGTTCATCTGTTTCTGTACGTATGTTTCACGTGTCGATTCAGAATATGAGACATTCAAAGAAAGCGCGTTTCCCAAAGTCCAAGGTGCTTAATAATTCCCCGATTACATGTATCTTCAACTGATTAATCAGTTGATTTTGTTTCTTTCCAAAAAGAAGCATGTATTGAAACGCATAGACATGAACATAGCCTGCTCGTCTAAACACAACCACGGAACAGGTCTCAGCCAACCAAGACAAGTCTCAGCGAGCTCCCATTGATCGCCTCTCAGCCAGTATAAAAGCTGGCGGGCTGCTGAGTAAGATCAGTCTAGTGACACACACTACAGTTGAAAGACTTGAATAGATATAAACTACGTCTGACAGCAGCGTGGAAATATAGCACAAGAACTATATAACTACTCTCACCATTCAAAACAGGTAACTTGAGGAACATATTAACAGTGATGGTGTATATAGTACTGGTCTGATAGCGAGGAAATCGTCTCCAAATAACTTACACATCTATATCTTTTTTATAAGAAAAGCGTAAATTATTAAATCATATGTATTTATAACGTGAAAACATTTTTCTATATCTATAAAAATAAATTATAGCATACTTACGGAAATAACCTTTGCAAATATTTTAAAGAAACCAACATTCTTGTTTCTAAATTGACTTTGTTAAAAATTGAAATATATTTTTTTACTTGAGAATATAAACATTAAAACTAACATTCAAAACATTTTTATAAGTATTTACACTGCCAGAATTAATGGGTATAAAGCTGTATCAATTTCAAAAGTAAAACTTCTTGTATACATGTACACTCAATTGTTCTGAATATTTCAACAGATTCAACATGGCTTTGCTTCCTCCTGGTGGTCTTCCGGAGATAGTCTTCTCCTTTGACACAACCGGCTCCATGAGCAGCTGTCTCGTCGAAGTCAGAGGTCGACTCCAGGACATGATACAGCGGCTCCAGGCTGACATCCCCGCCATCAGAATTGCCGTCTTCGCACACGGGGACTATTGTGACAAACACAACTACGTCACAAAGTGGATCGACTTTTCCACAGACGTTAAGGAACTATGTGACTTTGTAAACAACGTCAGCAGCACTGGAGGCGGAGACTCGGACGAATGTTACGAACTCGTTCTCAGACAAGTTGGGGAGGAGTTGTCATGGACACCCGGATCCAATCGTGCCCTCGTCATGATCGGGGACGCCAGCCCCCATGAACCAGACTACCCCGACAACAAACTCAAGATAGACTGGAGGGAGGAGATTCAAACTCTCAATAAAATGGTGAGCTAATTTTACTTTAGCCAAATTAAATTCTAAACATCACTAAGAAATGCTATTTTCAAGACATTCAAATTCTCAATACAATGTCGAATTGCATTTTGAGTTTGATTGTCAGCTGGGGATAATACAAATCGAGTTCATTCAGAATTGCATCATACTAACAAAAGTCAAATGTACAGTAAATACATTGAAACATCCCATTCGTTTCCAGGGAGTGAAGATATATGGGGTAGAGCGCGGATGTGGCAGCATGGAATTCTACAAGAGAATGTCACAGGAGACAGGGGGACGCCATCTTCAACTCGACAGCTTTTCCAATGTCTTCGACTTCCTCATGGCCATCTGCTACAGGGAGCACGGGGCAGATATGTTTGATGTAAGTTTGCTCTTCGATTATATTCTTCATAAACATATACTTTTCTCATAATAAAGTTATATTTAGTTTACTTTCCTTACCGAATATGTTTTCCGTGTATTCCTGTTTTGACATTTGTATATGTCATTTCAGGTGTACGAGAAAGAAGTTCGAACTCGTTGTGGTGAAGGTGCCCTCAGCGAAGACATGGAAGGAATGTTTACCTCACTTCGTGATGGAGTAGCCTCACTTTCATCGCCAAAGAAGACCATAGCAGGTTGCAGTAAGAAAGATGTAAAGATCCCCACCTTAAAGAAAACTACATCAATCACAGCTGTTCGAAAGGCCAAACCTAAATCCATCAAGAGACCAGGAACTAAATCACTGAAGGTATATTTCAGACATGTTTCTTTCCAAGCAATAATGACATATACAGTTGTTCATTTCTTTCTCATACTGCTGATAACGATCGCATTTATCGATTAAAGCTATACCCTTTTGGAACCTTAAAGGTATGACCATATCTAAATAGACTCATTATATATAATGTATTATTCCAGAAACCTACAAAGTTTGTGACACCTCTTCTGAGAAGAGAGGAAGTCTTTGAGAACAACTTCAGCTTGAGAAACATGGACTGGTCACCGTGGGTCAAAGTTATCTCCCCTGACGTTCCACTCAAACAGGATGCACAATGGGAGAAAAGACGGGGTGCCAACCCTGGATTCAGAAAGAGGACAATCTTCAAGTCTGAGAACAATAAGCCAGCTCTCTATGAGATCGGTGTTCAGTCCATCCGGTACGGACGAAGGTGTGTGGTATTCAGCAAGTTCTGTCACTATATTCCCGATAATGTTAATTGGGAAACACGGCTTCTTGGAAACAAAATTGTCAGAGCTCAGGTGAACAACGTTGTGTCTCAGGACTGCAGTGTCTATGTGCGGAGGGTGGTGTACAGAAGAGCATCATACCATGCCAAAACAGCCTCCATGATAAAGTCCTATGACTACGCATGGAGACGTCTGAGGAGATCACGATCTACTGCTCGACATGTGTTCAAACAAGGTAGCACAATTTCATCAGACAAAGTATAGAATGTTTCTGAACATTGACACACATTCTGTGATATATGCTAACAGATACGGAGATATGGACGTTTTTTTCTTAACATGCCATATATCAAAGGACATTCTGGAAAACACTGGCACATAAGAGGCCAAATTCATAAGTATATAACTTTGGAAAACATTGAGATCGAATCTCATATCATACAACTTGCCAGATATTTTATGTGAATGAAAGGGCATGATGTGTCATTAAAGTGCGTGACTGAGAATGTGTGTGTGTTCTACCGAATGATGGACAGATGAACGTTGTTTTCCTGTTATGTGAAACGCTGTATATATTTGATTGTTCATATTACGATGTATATAAATTCATATCATTCATTGACCTACAATCTATACTTCATTTTAACATGTGCAATATCAGAAAAGGAATAAATAAAATAAGACTTGCATATACTTTATTTTCTTTGAAAATGTCTACTTACAAGAGTGCGTCCTCCTACCCCCGAGGGGTTTCACACTGAAGACCTCAACTTTCCCTTTTCTCGATTCAGTTACATTTAATGCGCCCTGGCATGGACATATAGCAACATTCACTCATATCACATAGCTATGAACACTCACGTGCATTTATTCATATTCACACGTCATATGAGTTTACACTCCTATATTGTAACTCGCATATAATGAAACACTTATGTTAACATTCACGAACTGAAATGCATTGAGCTGTCCTCCCACCTTGAGATGATACGCAGTTTTGTAACATTACAAATGTAAATACCCGAATACATGCATTAGGTGAAAAAATGACGTTATGCCATAATTCATAGGACCAAATTGCATCTTATGTAACAGCTTTAGTTATTATGTATTTTGTTTCATGATATTAATCTGTAATGATTGTCATTGAGGAAGTTCCAGCGTAAAGCGTTATATGTCACTCGACAGAAATATCGATTTGTGTATGGGAATAAACAGTTTTTCAACACTTACTACATAATAATAACTGATATTTCATATGGAAGCATGTAGCTATAGTACTGCTAATAACATTTATTTCATGAAAACTAGACCACGTTTCGCAGTTATTTTGAGTCACTAGGTTTAGGGTCTTTTTCAAAACGTAGGGTCGGTGGTTGAAATAAAATTAAAATATTTAATCAATATTTAAGTGTTTTCAGGAAGTTATTGAAAAAAGCAAAGAAATGGTGATTGTTAGTTCTTCCTATATTCATCATCTTTAAGGGTTTTTTATTACTAAAATAAGTTACGCAGAAGAAAATGTTTGGTCGTCGAATAAGTAAACAAATAAAAGCCTTATAGCATTACTATATCTCTTTTGTGGTATTGCTAATTTATGTCGAAGAAACTCGTCAAAACAGGATATGTTTTTGATGAGCCGCCATATATTCTCGAAAATGTAACACAGGGATGTTACAATGCCATGCATATGTGTACACAGCAACGCATATATGCATACATAGTTTGTTTGCTCAGACATGTATTTCCTTCCAATTAGCATTCAGTTAATACTTTATACCTCCTAAGATGACAGGCATTATGTATTCCTTCATTGTAACTCGCATATAATGAAACACTTATGTTAACATCCACGAACTGAAATGCATTGGGCCGTCTCCCCACCTTAAGATGATGCGCAGTTTTATAATCTTGGAAATGTAAATACCCGAATACATGCATTAGGTGAAGACATAACGTTATGAATTAAATAATAGGACCAAATTGCATCTTATGTATGTTCGTAATTCACATACTTTAAACATACATAGTTAAAAGAATATAGAATATATTCAGGTTTCATCTCAATTTGTACAATGTATTTACCGCCCATTTTGCAGGCATAATTCAGTCAAAAGTTGCTGTGATTGGCTTTTCTTGTTTTCTGCATCTAATATATTGAGTTTGAAAATTATATCGGTGTGTAATATTGTTGCATTGACAGTAGAACTGCTGACTGAGTATAACAATCCGCGAAGTAAATGTTATTTTGAATAACTTAGTTTATTGATATATTTTAAAACGTTTTATCGGGGGTGGAAATAAAAGTAAGTATATTTTACATGTAAAGAAGAAGAGTTTTCTGAAAAGTATTATCAGCTGCCGTCTCGTGAATAAAAAGAAAATTACCGTGTCTCTTCATTTTACAAAAAGTTACTTCGCATCCTATATTGATTTTGAAAAACAACTTTTTCTATTACTGAAATAAATTGACGGACACTGCCAAATTAAATCAGTGTGTAATGTTGTAGTATTAACAATAGAACTGATGACTGAGCATAACAATCCGCGAAGTAAAATCGTCACACATTCTTCCTAAACACGCTTCACTACACTGCGCTACTCAATGAAACCGAGTCCTAGACTCGCGTGTGAGGAGAAGCGAAGGTAAACAACGTGTTTGAGAGATATGTTCCTCAAGTTGTGAACGCTTTTCCTGAATTAACAATCACCACCTTTCCATGTCGGAAGATGTATATCAACATATTATAAATCATACGCTTTTAAAGGACCAGAAAGTGTTAATGCTTAGATTAATGTTATGAAACGGAGCAACATTCATTTTGTTTCCGACATATAGCATGGAAAACACCGCTTGTTTCAAAATCGCATCCGGTATTAATGTTCTTACGAAACCCCTTCATTGTTTACAAAGCGATGAGCCCATACTGAAATACAGAAACTGAAATCGATAATCTAATAACATGTTTTGTAACTGTTCTGTGGAAATAATTATTTTAACTACCCTTTCATTTGCTTCATCAACTTCTTGGCATCTTACGATATGGCATTCTTTTGAACTAACTGCATAGCAGACATCGGCGTTTTCCTCAACTTTCATCAAAATGAAATCAATGTCATGTGTAAATATCTCCCAACGATGAACGGCAGTTCAGGATATATGAAAACATGAAACATGTAATGCTTAAATTCTTATCCAGGTGTATATATCAAGGAAACTGGCCACGGTAGTACGGCTGATACTTCACATCAAATCTGGTCGCAAGGGCATTATTAATATATGTCATGAAAACTGGTCAATGTTGTTATCTTGAGTAACATTTTATTGATATATTTTTAAAACGTATTCTCGGGAGTGGAAATAAAAGTAAAAACTATTAGTATTATCAGCTGCAGTCTCGTGAAATAGAAAGAAAATTAAATGTGTCTCTTCATTTTAAAAAAAGATACTTCGCATCCTATATTGATAATGAAAAGAACTGTTTCTATTCCTGAAATACATTGACAAACACTGTCAAAGATACAAACATCATGGGTTTTTTTTACATGTGTTAAAAATGGCCTGCGAATCTGTGCACAAAGTAATTCATAACGCCCAATAGTACAAAACTATCATAGAGAAAGTGTTCATTGTTGTGATGCATATCAAATAGTGTTTTTCATTTAGGACCGACATATATTCTCGAAATTACAACAAAGCAACGCTTCTCAGGGAAAGTTTGACAAGACAAAGTATTCTCCAAATTGAACACAATAATGTATATTGACACCTCATGATGGTTTACACAATCAAAGGATAATCAACTGGAAGGGATGATGTTTTCCAGTACAGTACATACACACTATCAATTAAAGACAATATATTCCACAGAAACATCTACAAGATTCCTATGTGTTATTGCTGAGAAAATTATCGATATTTTGCTGTGCGAATAAATATTCCGCGAAGCAGTTACGTCATGTACAATATACAAACTCTGTACATTCCGGCTATGTACCGTTTTCGACCAAAATATCTTCCGACAGACAGTGTAAGGAGCATTGATATAAATAATGTGTTTGAGAGAGTATGTTCATCTGTTTCTGTACGTATGTTTCACGTGTCGATTCAGAATATGAGACATTAAAAAACAGCACGTTTCCCAAAGTCCAAGGTTCTTAATAATTCCCCGATTACATGTATCTTCAAATGATTAATCAGTTGATTTTGTTTCTTTCCAAACAGAAGCATGTATTGAAACGCATAGACATGAACATCGCCTGCTCGTCTAAACACAACCACGGAACAGGTCCAAACATGCCAACCAAGACAAGTCTCAGCGAGCTCCCATTGATCGCCTCTCAGCCAGTATAAAAGCGAGCGTGCTGCTGAGTAAGATCAGTCTACTGACATACACTACAGTTGAAAGACTTGAATAGATATAAACTACGTCTGACAGCAGCGTGGAAATATAGCAAAAGATCTATATAACTACTGTCACCGTTCAAAAAGGTAACTTGAGGAACATATTAACAGTGATGATGTATATAGTACTGGGTCTGAAAACAGCGAGGAAATCGTCGCCAAATAAAATACACATCTATATCTATTTTATAAGAAAAGCGTAAATTATTAAATCATATGTGTTTATAACGTAAACACATTTTTTATAAAAAAATAAATAAATTATAGCATACTAACGGAAATAACCTTTGCAAATATTTTAAAGAAACCAACATTCTTGTTTCTGAATGGACTTTGTTTAAAATTGAAATATATTTTTATTACTTGAGAATATAAACATTAAGATCGAAATGAACAAAAAGTTGGATTTGCAAAAGATTTTTATGAGTATTTACACTGCCAGAGTTAATGGTTATAAAGCTGTATCAATTTCAAAAGTAAAACTTCTTGTATACATGTACACTCAGTTGTTTTGAATATTTCAACAGATTCAACATGGCTTTGCTTCCTCCTGGTGGTCTTCCGGAGATAGTCTTCTCCTTTGACACAACTGGCTCCATGAGCAGCTGTCTCGTCGAAGTCAGAGGTCGACTCCAGGACATGATACAGCGGCTCCAGGCTGACATCCCCGCCATCAGAATTGCCGTCTTCGCACACGGGGACTATTGTGACAAACACAAATACGTCACAAAGTGGATCGACTTTTCCACAGACGTTAAGGAACTATGTGACTTTGTAAACAACGTCAGCAGCACTGGAGGCGGAGACTCGGACGAATGTTACGAACTCGTTCTCAGACAAGTTGGGGAGGAGTTGTCATGGACACCCGGATCCAATCGTGCCCTCGTCATGATCGGGGACGCCAACCCCCATGAACCAGACTACCCCGACAACAAACTCAAGATAGACTGGAGGGAGGAGATTCAAACTCTCAATAACATGGTGAGCTAATTTTACTTTAGCCAGATTAAATTCTTAACATCACTAAGAAATTCTCTTTTTCAAGACATTCAAATTCTCAATACAATATCGAATTGCATTTTGAGTTTGATTGTCAGCTGGGGGATGATACAAATCGAGTTCACTCAGGATTGCATCATGCTAACATAAATCAAATGTACAGTAAATACATTGAAACGTCCCATTCGTTTCCAGGGAGTGAAGATATATGGGGTAGAGCGTGGATGTGGCAGCATGGAATTCTACAAGAGAATGTCCCAGGAGACAGGGGGACGCCATCTTCAACTCGACAGCTTTTCCAATGTCTTCGACTTCCTCATGGCCATCTGCTACAGGGAGCACGGGGCAGATATGTTTGATGTAAGTTTCCTCTTCGATTATATTGTTCATAAACATAAACTTTTCTCATAATAAAGTTATATTTAGTTTACTTTCCTTACCGAATATGTTTTCCGTGTATTCCTGTTTTGACATTTGTATATGTCATTTCAGGTGTACGAGAAAGAAGTTCGAACTCGTTGTGGTGAAGGTGCCCTCAGCAAAGACATGGAAGGAATGTTTACCTCACTACGTGATGGAGTAGCCTCACTTTCATCGCCAAAGAAGACCACAGCAGGTTGCAGTAAGAAAGATGTGAAGATCCCCACCTTAAAGAAAACCACATCAATCACAGCAGTTCGAAAGGCCAAGCCTAAATCCATCAGGAGACCAGGAACTAAATCACTGAAGGTATATTTCAGACATGTTTCTTTCCAAAAAATAATGACATATACAGTTGTTCATTTCTTTCTCATACTGCTGATAACGATCGCATTTATCGATTAAAGCTATACCCTTTTGGAACTTTAAAGGTATGACCATATCTAAATAGATTCATTATATATAATGTATTATTCCAGAAACCTACAAAGTTTGTGACACCTCTTCTGAGAAGAGAGGAAGTCTTTGAGAACAACTTCAGCTTGAGAAACATGGACTGGTCACCGTGGGTCAAAGTTATCTCCCCTGATGTCCCACTCAAACAGGATGCACGATGGGAGAAAAGACGGGGTGCCAACCCTGGATTCAGAAAGAAGACAATCTTCAAGTCTGAGAACAATAAGCCAGCTCTCTATGAGATCGGTGTTCAGTCCATCCGGTACGGACGAAGGTGTGTAGTATTCAGTAAGTTCTGTCACTATATTCCCGATAATGTTAATTGGGAAACACGGCTCCTTGGAAACAAACTTGTCAGAGCTCAGGTGAACAACGTTGTGTCTCAGGACTGCAGTGTCTATGTGCGGAGGGTGGTGTACAGAAGAGCATCATACCATGCCAAAACAGCCTCCATGATAAAGTCCTATGACTACGCATGGAGACGTCTGAGGAGATCACGATCTACTGCTCGACATGTCTTCAAACAAGGGAGCACAATTTCATCAGACAAAGTATAGAATGTTTCTGAACATTGACACACATTCTGTGATATATGCTAACAGATACAGAGATATGGACGTTTTTTCTTAACATGCCATATATCACAGGACATTCTGGAAAACACTGGCACATAAGAGGCCAAATTCATAAGTATATAACTTTGGAAAACATCGAGATCGAATCTCATATCATACAACTTGCCAGATATTTTATGTGAATGAGAGGGCATGATGTGTCATTAAAGTGCGTGACTGAGAATGTGTGTGTTCTACCGAATGATGGACAGATGAACGTTGTTTTCCTGTTATGTGAAACGCTGTATATATTTGATTGTTCATATTACGATGTATATAAATTCATATCATTCATTGACCTACAATCTATACTTCATTTTAACATGTGCAATATCAGAAAAGGAATAAATAAAATAAGACTTGCATATACTTTATTTTCTTTGAAAATGTCTACTTACAAGAGTGCGTCCTCCTACCCCCGAGGGGTTTCACACTGAAGACCTCAACTTTCCCTTTTCTCGATTCAGTTACATTTAATGCGCCCTGGCATGGACATATAGCAACATTCACTCATATCACATAGCTATGAACACTCACGTGCATTTATTCATATTCACACGTCATATGAGTTTACACTCCTATATTGTAACTCGCATATAATGAAACACTTATGTTAACATTCACGAACTGAAATGCATTGAGCTGTCCTCCCACCTTGAGATGATACGCAGTTTTGTAACATTACAAATGTAAATACCCGAATACATGCATTAGGTGAAAAAATGACGTTATGCCATAATTCATAGGACCAAATTGCATCTTATGTAACAGCTTTAGTTATTATGTATTTTGTTTCATGATATTAATCTGTAATGATTGTCATTGAGGAAGTTCCAGCGTAAAGCGTTATATGTCACTCGACAGAAATATCGATTTGTATATGGGAATAAACAGTTTTTCAACACTTACTACATAATAATAACTGATATTTCATATGGAAGCATGTAGCTATAGTACTGCTAATAACATTTATTTCATGAAAACTAGACCACGTTTCGCAGTTATTTTGAGTCACTAGGTTTAGGGTCTTTTTCAAAACGTAGGGTCGGTGGTTGAAATAAAATTAAAATATTTAATCAATATTTAAGTGTTTTCAGGAAGTTATTGAAAAAAGCAAAGAAATGGTGATTGTTAGTTCTTCCTATATTCATCATCTTTAAGGGTTTTTTATTACTAAAATAAGTTACGCAGAAGAAAATGTTTGGTCGTCGAATAAGTAAACAAATAAAAGCCTTATAGCATTACTATATCTCTTTTGTGGTATTGCTAATTTATGTCGAAGAAACTCGTCAGAACAGGATATGTTTTTGGTGAGCCGCCATATATTCTCGAAAATGTAACACAGAGATGTTACAATGCCATGCATATGTGTACACAGCAACGCATATATGCATACATAGTTTGTTTGCTCAGACATGTATTTCCTTCCAATTAGCATTCAGTTAATACTTTATACCTCCTAAGATGACAGGTATTATGTATTCCTTCATTGTAACTCGCATATAATGAAACACTTATGTTAACATCCACGAACTGAAATGCATTGGGCCGTCTCCCCACCTTAAGATGATGCGCAGTTTTATAATCTTGGAAATGTAAATACCCGAATACATGCATTAGGTGAAGACATAACGTTATGAATTAAATAATAGGACCAAATTGCATCTTATGTATGTTCGTAATTCACATACTTTAAACATACATAGTTAAAAGAATATAGAATATATTCAGGTTTCATCTCAATTTGTACAATGTATTTACCGCCCATTTTGCAGGCATAATTCAGTCAAAAGTTGCTGTGATTGGCTTTTCTTGTTTTCTGCATCTAATATATTGAGTTTGAAAATTATATCGGTGTGTAATATTGTTGCATTGACAGTAGAACTGCTGACTGAGTATAACAATCCGCGAAGTAAATGTTATTTTGAATAACTTGGTTTATTGATATATTTTAAAACGTTTTATCGGGGGTGGAAATAAAAGTAAGTATATTTTACATGTAAAGAAGAAGAGTTTTCTGAAAAGTATTATCAGCTGCCGTCTCGTGAATAAAAAGAAAATTACCGTGTCTCTTCATTTTACAAAAAGTTACTTCGCATCCTATATTGATTTTGAAAAACAACTTTTTCTATTACTGAAATAAATTGACGGACACTGCCAAATTAAATCAGTGTGTAATGTTGTAGTATTAACAATAGAACTGATGACTGAGCATAACAATCCGCGATGTAAAATCGTCACACATTCTTCCTAAACTCGCTTCACTACACTGCGCTACTCAATGAAACCGAGTCCTAGACTCGCGTGTGAGGAGAAACGAAGGTAAACAACGTGTTTGAGAGATATGTTCCTCAAGTTGTGAACGCTTTTCCTGAATTAACAATCACCACCTTTCCATGTCGGAAGATGTATATCAACATATTATAAATCATACGCTTTTAAAGGACCAGAAAGTGTTAATGCTTAGATTAATGTTATGAAACGGAGCAACATTCATTTTGTTTCCGACATATAGCATGGAAAACACTGCTTGTTTCAAAATCGCATCCGGTATTAATGTTCTTACGAAACCCCTTCATTGTTTACAAAGCGATGAGCCCATACTGAAATACAGAAACTGAAATCGATAATCTAATAACATGTTTTGTAACTGTTCTGTGGAAATAATTATTTTAACTACCCTTTCATTTGCTTCATCAACTTCTTGGCATCTTACGATATGGCATTCTTTTGAACTAACTGCATAGCAGACATCGGCGTTTTCCTCAACTTTCATCAAAATGAAATCAATGTCATGTGTAAATATCTCCCAACGATGAACGGCAGTTCAGGATATATGAAAACATGAAACATGTAATGCTTAAATTCTTATCCAGGTGTATATATCAAGGAAACTGGCCACGGTAGTACGGCTGATACTTCACATCAAATCTGGTCGCAAGGGCATTATTAATATATGTCATGAAAACTGGTCAATGTTGTTATCTTGAGTAACATTTTATTGATATATTTTTAAAACGTATTCTCGGGAGTGGAAATAAAAGTAAAAACTATTAGTATTATCAGCTGCAGTCTCGTGAAATAGAAAGAAAATTAAATGTGTCTCTTCATTTTAAAAAAAGATACTTCGCATCCTATATTGATAATGAAAAGAACTGTTTCTATTCCTGAAATACATTGACAAACACTGTCAAAGATACAAACATCATGGGTTTTTTTTACATGTGTTAAAAATGGCCTGCGAATCTGTGCACAAAGTAATTCATAACGCCCAATAGTACAAAACTATCATAGAGAAAGTGTTCATTGTTGTGATGCATATCAAATAGTGTTTTTCATTTAGGACCGACATATATTCTCGAAATTACAACAAAGCAACGCTTCTCAGGGAAAGTTTGACAAGACAAAGTATTCTCCAAATTGAACACAATAATGTATAGTGACACCTCATGATGGTTTACACAATCAAAGGATAATCAACAGGAAGGGATGATGTTTTCCAGTGTAGTACATACACACCATCAATTAAAGACAATATATTCCACAGAAACATCTACAAGATTCCTATGTGTTATTGCTGAGAAAATTATCGATATTTTGCTGTGCGAATAAATATTCCGCGAAGCAGTTACGTCATGTACAATATACAAACTCTGTACATTGCGGCTATGTACCGTTTTCGACCAAAATATCTTCCGACAGACAGTGTAAGGAGCATTGATATAAATAATGTGTTTGAGAGAGTATGTTCATCTGTTTCTGTACGTATGTTTCACGTGTCGATTCAGAATATGAGACATTAAAAAACAGCACGTTTCCCAAAGTCCAAGGTTCTTAATAATTCCCCGATTACACGTATCTTCAAATGATTAATCAGTTGATTTTGTTTCTTTCCAAACAGAAGCATGTATTGAAACGCATAGACATGAACATCGCCTGCTCGTCTAAACACAACCATGGAACAGGTCCAAACATGCCAACCAAGACAAGTCTCAGCGAGCTCCCATTGATCGCCTCTCAGCCAGTATAAAAGCGAGCTGGCTGCTGAGTAAGAACAGTCTAGTGACATACACTACAGTTGAAAGACTTGAATAGATATAAACTACGTCTGACAGCAGCGTGGAAATATAGCAAAAGATCTATATAACTACTGTCACCGTTCAAAAAGGTAACTTGAGGAACATATTAACAGTGATGATGTATATAGTACTGGGTCTGAAAACAGCGAGGAAATCGTCGCCAAATAAAATACACATCTATATCTATTTTATAAGAAAAGCGTAAATTATTAAATCATATGTATTTATAACGTGAAAACATTTTTCTATATCTATCAAAATGAATTGCAGCATACTTACGGAAATAACCTTTGCAAATATTTTAAAGAAACCAACATTCTTGTTTCTGAATTGACTTTGTTTAAAATTGAAATATATTTTTATTACTTGAGAATATAAACATTAAGTTTAAAATGAACAAAAAGTTGAATTTTTTAAAACATTTTTATACGTATTTACACTGCCAGAGTTAATGGTTATAAAGCTGTATCAATTTCAAAAGTAAAACTTCTTGTATACATGTACACTCAGTTGTTTTGAATATTTCAACAGATTCAACATGGCTTTGCTTCCTCCTGGTGGTCTTCCGGAGATAGTCTTCTCCTTTGACACAACCGGCTCCATGAGCAGCTGTCTCGTCGAAGTCAGAGGTCGACTCCAGGACATGATACAGCGGCTCCAGGCTGACATACCCGCCATCAGAATTGCCGTCTTCGCACACGGGGACTATTGTGACAAACACAACTACATCACAAAGTGGATCGACTTTTCCACAGACGTTAAGGAACTATGTGACTTTGTAAACAACGTCAGCAGCACTGGAGGCGGAGACTCGGACGAATGTTACGAACTCGTTCTCAGACAAGTTGGGGAGGAGTTGTCATGGACACCCGGATCCAATCGTGCCCTCGTCATGATCGGGGACGCCAACCCCCATGAACCAGACTACCCCGACAACAAACTCAAGATAGACTGGAGGGAGGAGATTCAAACTCTCAATAAAATGGTGAGCTAATTTTACTTTAGCCAGATTAATTCTTAACATCACTAAGAATGCTCTTTTTCAAGACATTCAAATTATCAATACAATGTCGAATTGCATTTTGAGTTTGATTGTCAGCTGGGGGATGATACAAATCGAGTTCACTCATGATTGCATCATGCTAACATAAGTCAAATGTACAGTAAATACATTGAAACATCCCATTCGTTTCCAGGGAGTGAAGATATATGGGGTAGAGCGTGGATGTGGCAGCATGGAATTCTACAAGAGAATGTCACAGGAGACAGGGGGACGCCATCTTCAACTCGACAGCTTTTCCAATGTCTTCGACTTCCTCATGGCCATCTGCTACAGGGAGCACGGGGCAGATATGTTTGATGTAAGTTTGCTCTTCGATTATATTCTTCATAAACATATACTTTTCTCATAATAAAGTTATATTTAGTTTACTTTCCTTACCGAATATGTTTTCCGTGTATTCCTGTTTTGACATTTGTATATGTCATTTCAGGTGTACGAGAAAGAAGTTCGAACTCGTTGTGGTGAAGGTGCCCTCAGCAAAGACATGGAAGGAATGTTTACCTCACTTCGTGATGGAGTAGCCCCCCTTTCATCGCCAAAGAAGACCACAACCGGTTGCAGTAAGAAAGATGTAAAGATCCCCACCTTAAAGAAAACTACATCGATCACAGCAGTTCGAAAGGCCAAGCCTAAATCCATCAGGAGACCAGGAACTAAATCACTGAAGGTATATTTCAGATACGTTTCTTTCCAAGTAATAATGACATACACAGTTGTTCATTTCTTTCTCATACTGCTGATAACCATCGCATTTATCGATTAAAGCTATACCCTTTTGGAACCTTAAAGGTATGACCATATCTAAATAGACTCATTATATATAATGTATTATTCCAGAAACCTACAAAGTTTGTGACACCTCTTCTGAGAAGAGAGGAAGTCTTTGAGAACAACTTCAGCTTGAGAAACATGGACTGGTCACCGTGGGTCAAAGTTATCTCCCCTGACGTTCCACTCAAACAGGATGCACAATGGGAGAAAAGACGGGGTGCCAACCCTGGATTCAGAAAGAAGACAATCTTCAAGTCTGAGAACAATAAGCCAGCTCTCTATGAGATCGGTGTTCAGACCATCCGGTACGGACGAAGGTGTGTGGTATTCAGTAAATTCTGCCACAACATTCCTGATAATGTCAACTGGGAAACACGGCTCCTTGGAAACAAAATTGTCAGAGCTCAGGTGAACAACGTTGTGTCTCAGGACTGCAGTGTCTATGTGCGGAGGGTGGTGTATAGAAGAGCATTATACCATGCCAAAACAGCCTCCATGATAAAGTCCTATGACTACGCATGGAGACGTCTGAGGAGATCACGATCTACTGCTCGACATGTGTTCAAACAAGGCAGCACAATTTCATCAGACAAAGTATAGAATGTTTCTGAACATTGACACACATTCTGCGATATATGCTAACAGATACGGAGATATGGACGTTTTTTCTTAACATGCCATATATCAAAGGACATTCTGGAAAACACTGGCACATGAGAGGCAAAATTAATAAGTATATAACTTTGGAAAACATCGAGATCGAATCTCATATCATACAACTTGCCAGATATTTTATGTGAATGAAAGGGCATGATGTGTCATTAAAGTGCGTCACTGAGAATGTGTGTTTTCTACCGAATGAAACAGACTGATGAACGTTATTTTCCTGTTATGTGAAACACTGTATATATTGTTCATATTACGATGCATATAAAACTCATTCATTGGCCTGCAATTTATACCTCATTTTAACATGTGCAATATCAGAATAAGAATGAATAAAACAAACTAATAAGACTAACATATATCTTATTTTCTTTGAAAATGTGTACTTACAAGAGTGCGTCCTCCTACCATCTAAACGTGGCGTTTGTTTCACGCTGAAGACCTCAACTTTCCCTTGTCTCGATTCAGTTACATTGAATGAGCCCTGACATGGACATATAGCAACATTCACTCATATCACAACCCCCCATATCAGGCCCCGACTTCCATATCTCTTTGAGTAAAGACATCGTAAGGAACAAAACGAACTTCCATTCTTGTTACGATTTCCAGCCTGATATTTCACTGACAACATTATTGGGACTTGGAAGCGCCTGTCAATACCTTACTCCATTTCTAGCTCAAAGGTGCAGTGATGTGCGGCTACAGGATATAGATCCATGAAATTATTGATCAAGTACTATTCAGCAGTTTTCTTATGGATATTGAAATAGGTTGTTTCTTTCGCTATTATTTAAAGTCCTTGTCAGGATCGTCTGGTCAGTGCCGTTACCATGCTCGTGTGTTTCACCAAATACTAAACGTCAACGACCTTCCACATTAAGCTGACGTGCTGGAATGTAGAGTCACCAGAAACAAACAGAAAATCATATATATGACGTGTGAATATGAATAAATTCACGTGAATTTATTCATATTCACACGTCATTTGAGTTTAAACTCTTATATTGTAACTCGCATATCTGAAATGTATTGGGCTGTCCTCCCACCTTGAGATGATGCACAGTTTTACAACCTTACAAATGTAAATACATGAATACACGCATTAGGTGTAAAATAACGTGATGACATGATAAATACAGTAAAGTACGGTTATAACGAACTCAAAGGGACTACTAATTTTAGTTCGTTTTAACCGTAGTTCGTTATAAGCATATATACAGCATAACTACAGCAAATAGTCGGGACCAAAAAAGAAGTTCGTTTTATCCGTCAGTTCGTTATAAGCGTGTTCGTTATAACCGTAGGACCAAAATACATCCTATGTATGTTCGTAATTCACATACTTTTAACTTACATAGTCAAAAGAATATAGAATGTATTCACGTTTCATCTCAATTGTGTACAATGTATTTGAAAAACTTATGTTAACATCCACGAACTGAAATGCATTGGGCTGTCCTCCCACCTTGAGATGATGCGCAGTTATATAACCTTACAAATGTAAATACCCGAATACATGCATCAGGTGAAAAAATAACGCGATGACATAATTAATAGGACCAAATTGCATCTTATGTATGTTCGTAATTCACATTCTTTAAAATATATTCATGTTACATCTCAATTTGTACAGTGTATTTACCGCACATTTTGCACGCATAATTCAGTCAAAATTTGCTGTGATTTGCTATTTCTGTTTTCTGCATCTAATGTATTGAGTTTGAAAATTAAATCGGTGTGTAATGTTGTCGCATTGACAGCAGAACTGCTGACTGAGCATAACAATCCGCGAAGTAAATACGTCACACATTCTTTCTAAACTCGCTTCACTACACTGCGCTGCTCAATGAAACCGAGTCCTAGACTCGCGTGTGAGGAGAAACGAAGGTAAACAACGTGTTTGAGAGACATTTTCCACAAGTGGTGAACGCTTTTCCTGAATTAACAATCACCTTTCCATGTCGGAAGATGTATAATCAACATAATTATTATTAATCATACGTTTTATAACTTTTAAAAGACCAGAAAATTTTCATGCTTAGATTAATGTTATGAAACGGGGCAATAATTGTTTCTGACATATATCATGGAAAACACTGCTTACTATATTTCCATAGAGAAGAGCCATGTTTCAAAATCGCATCCGGTATTAATGTTCGTACGCAACCCCTTTATTTTCTACAAAGCGACAGACCCATACTGAAATACAGAAACTGAAATCGATAATCTAATAACATGTTTTGTAACGGTTGTGTGGAAATAACTATTTGACTACCCTTTCAATTGCTTCATCAGCTTCTTTGCATATTATGATATGGCGTATTCGTGAGCTAACTGCATAGCAGGCATCGGTGTTTTCTTCAACATTCAAAAAAATAAGATCAATGTCATGTGTAGATATTTCCAAAAGATAAACGTAAGTTAAGGATATATGGAAATATAAAACAGGTAATGCTTAAATTATTTTCCAAATGTATATATCAAGGAAACTGGCCACGGTAGTACAGCTGATACTTCATATCAAATCCGGTCACAAAAGTATTCTTTATATATGTCATGAAAACTGATCAATGTTGTTATTTTAAATAACTTGGTTTATTGATATATTTTAAAACGTATTCTCGTTGCTGAAAATAAAAGTAAATATATATTAGATGTAAGGAAAAATTGTTGTATATAAGAGCTTTCTGAAAAGTATTATCAGTCTCGTGAAATAGAAAAAATACGCAATGTGGCTCTTGATTTTACAAAAATTTACATCGCTTCCTATATTGATTTCTAAAACAGCTTTTTTCTATTCCTGAAATAGAAGTTGAAGTATAACAAGTTTATTCTTCCATAAGGAACATGTTTGATACAGAATAATCTCGGGTATCGGTATTTAGCTATATATCATAAACATCCGGACAAAAGAAAGTATACACTTGATACAAGTTGATTTTACCCCAAAACTACAAAAGTTATGAAAACAGTCGGAATCATGCAACCTCGAACATTTCAACACAGGGTATTCAGAATGATAGTTACGGGTTTAACGACCGAATCCATACAATCTCGACCATCTATTACCCATTCCAGAATATTCTTTTGTTCAGGTTTCAAATTTGTGATGGAGAATTTGTCAAAATATGTTTCGAAGCATAGTCGCCAATTTGAAATTAGTGCCGTTAAGCTGGAGAAAGCTGCCTTCTGGTTGGTCATTCCATTGGTCGATCAAAGTTCGCGCAAGGTCGGTCTGACGTGACCCGTAATGGGATGTCCTCAGATCTTTGTTTAGCGGTAGCGAGAACTAAGATCTGATTTTAATGAGATTGATGTCAGTGTACAGAGGAAACTGCAAGCCATGAAATACAGTGCTTACTGAGTTGGTTGCACTATATGGTACCGTAACCGACGTGAATCCACGGCATTGGGCGTGATATTGCGTCGCGGCCGCCATGGGACGATATTGCGGAGGAAGAGCAGCAGTGTCCGTTTTGTGTGAATGTTGGTATGTTGCTAAACGCCCTACACTGAACAACAGGTATTCATATGTTTTTGAAACTGTTCAAGAAGTTTTCATTTCTGTGTCCAGAAACAGCCATAATTCCAAGGACACAACTTCGTTGTTGCTGTGGCACGGACACAGTGGTTTCAATATGTTTGGGGTAAGCCGGCACCATGTCAGATATGGTAAACCATCATCTTGCCATATTTCTTCCCAGGGAATAATATTTGGTTATTCGACAAGGTAAATAAAATTCTCCGATCTATTATTAATGTGTTTGCGCCATCTTGATTGACAGTTATGACAGAACGATGTTGCCATGAATACGTTAGATACGGGAAGGTAATTTGAACAGCGTCATAAGGTAAGACAAGTATGGCGTAACTCACAAAGGGTATTTAATCGCTGGATTAAGTACAATCGGCGCCTTTGACTGTTACCGAAGCATCTTAGAAGTTGTATTAATAATGTATCAGCGAGAAGCCGATCAACGTTATTTTACACAAGTTTATCATGGAAACTGACCAATGTATTAATAGAAGATATTTGTCTGTTTTGGTCAAATAACGTGCTTATCTCACCTTGGTGATTTTGCCAAGTCATCAGATGAGATAAACACGTTTATTTAACACGAAAAAAACTGTTTCAGTTGTTATGTATTTTATTTCATGATTTTCATCTGTAATGATTGTCTTTGAGGAAGTAGTTCCAGAATAAAGCGTTATATGTCACTCGACTCAAATATCGATTTGTATATGGGAGTAAACAGTTTTTCAACACTTACTTAATAATATTAACTGATATTTCACAAGGAAGCATGTAGCTATAGTACTGCTAATAACATTTATTTCATGAAAACTAGACCACGTTTCACCCTTATTTTGAGTCACTAGGTGTAGGGATTTTTTTTGAAAACGTAGGGTCAGTGGTTGAAATAATATTAAAATATTAAATCATACTTTAAGTGTTTTCAGGAAGATATTGTCCCCATGATGAAATAAAGAAAAAGGCAAAGAAAAGGTGATTGTTAGTTCTTCCTATAGTCACCGTCTTTAAGGTTTATTTACTACTAAAATAACTTACGCAGAAGAAAAATGTTTGGTCGTCGAATAAGTACACAAAGTAAAAATAAAAGCCTTACAGCATTACTATATCTCTTTTGTGGTATTGCCAATTTATGTGGAAGAAACTCGTCAAAACAGGATATATTTTAATGAGCCGCCATATATTATCGAAAATGTAACACAGGAACTTTTCAACGCATCGCATATGTATACACAGCAACGCTTAAAAACATACATTGTTTGTTGGATCAAACATGCATTCCTTCCAATTAGCAAGTTAATGCTTTATAAAGTCTAAAGATGACAAAATAGGAAGGCATTATGTATTCCTTCCCGTGCATACTAAACATTCATCAACAACAATATATATCTTACAGGGGGAAAAAATATTCCTATCCGTTATCACTGAGCATAAAACGTTTATTCCGCGAAGCAGTGACGTCATCCACTCATTTTACAAACTCCACGCATTGTGCACGGCGAAATAGCAACTGCAGTCACTGTAAGGAGCTTGGCATAAACACTGTATTTGAGCGAGACAGTTCAACTGTTTCTGAACGCATGTGTCATGTATCAGTTCAGAATATCGCCTGATCAATTAGACTAATTTGCCATCAATCAAAGATGGTCAATAACTCCGATAACACTTTTATCTTTAACTCATTAATAATTTGAGTCAGTTCGCGTTTTCAAACAGCAGTTTAGCTTGAAATACGAACAAGAAACACAGAGACATGAACATCGTCTGATGTCCAAAACACAACCACGGAGCAAGTCGAAACATGCCAACCACGACAAGTCTCGGCGAGATACCGTTGATCGCCTCTCAGCCACTATAAAAGCTGACCGGCTCGCTGAGTAAGATCAGTCTACACACAAGTCACTCGCTAGCAGTTGGAAGGCGTTGGTATATCTAAAAAGGCATTTAATAGCACCGGGGAAATAAAAAAACAACAACTAAATATCTACTGTCATCATTCAAAAAAGGTAACTTGTGGAACACATTCCACAATAACTATTTTTAAAGAAAAAGATCAATTATTTGATAAATTTACGTAACGTAACGTAAACACATGTTTTCTAAATATAATACAAATAGTTATAGTATGCTAATGTAAATTACCTTGACTTAGAAAAGACAACAAGATTGTGATTTCTCAATAAACCTTGACAGGAAAACTTTCAATGTCTTCTTTTAGGATAACCTTAAAATGAACAAGACAATTAATGTAATTACTTCAGCATTTCCGCTGCAAGGGTTAGTAATGAAACTGAATCGATATTACAAATATACTTTCATGTATGTATGTATTAATGTAGTTGTGTTTTAATTTTCCACAGGTTCAAAATGGCTTTGCTTCCTCCTGGTGGACTTCCGGAGATTGTTTTCTCCTTTGACACTACTGGCTCCATGTGCGACTGTCTCGCCGAAGTCAGAGGTCGACTCCAGGACATGATACAGCGGCTCCAGGCTGACATCCCCGCCGTCAGAATCGCCGTCTTCGCACACGGTGACTACTGCACCAAATCCACATATGTCACAAAATGGATCGACTTCTCCACTGACGTCAAAGGGCTCTGCGACTTCGTCATGAACGTTGAAGATACAGGAGGCGATTACGACTACGGCGAGTGTTACGAGCTTGTTCTCCGACAAGTTAGGGAGGAGTTGTCATGGACACCAGGATCTAACCGTGTTCTCGTCGTCGTCGGGGACGACAAGCCCCACGAACCAAACTTCAAAGCCAATAAACTAAAAATAGACTGGAGAAAGGAGACACAAACTCTGAATGAAATGGTGTGTTGGATTTCTATTAATTTCCAGGTTGTGGTCATTTTCAGACATAAATCAAATAATAAGAACACGACACTCACCAGTCAAACACCTTTGAGTCAACATTGAAGGGACTCACGTAAATGTATCCGAGTAAAGTTATCCGGGTTTTAACACGAAAATGATGAATGAATAAGAAAGGTGCAGGGACCTTGCTTTTGCTTCGCCACAACAACCGTAAATTCGACACAACGATGTTCATTCACTTATTCTATATATTAATATTAATTTCAGGGAGTGAAAATCTATGGAGTTCAGTGCGACACGGGCAATACGACGTTCTACGAAACCATTTCCAACAAGACAGGAGGTCGGCATCTTAAATTGGAAAACTTTACAAACATCTTTGACTTCCTTATGGCCATCTGCTACAGGGAACAGGGGGCAGAGATTCTTCATGTAAGTTGAAATAACTGCACCACTTTAAAATCCGTAGAGCGGCTGTCATTTTAATTGTGTGATATTCGTTGTTATAAAACTCCTTTCATCAATGATTATTTGCCCTTATCAGGTGTACGAGAAAGAGGTTCGAGCCCGTTGCGCTGATGGTGCCCTCAGCAAAGACATGGAAGGAATGTTTACATCCCTACGTGATGGAATTGTCTCCCCTTCTCCACCAAAGACAACGATTACAATCAGTGCCGCTAAGAAAGATGTGAAGGTTCCCACCTTAAAGAAAATAACATCCATTCAAAGAGTCAGAAAGCCCAAACCTAAATCCATCAGAAAGCCAAGAAAGAAATCGTTCAAGGTAAAATATTCTCTCAATTGTTTTTAAATGCGCGATCACAGTGTTTAATTCTTGTTTTCATTGTGTTAGGCTATGATCATGTCAAGGAGTCTCATAATACACTATATTATTCCAGAAATCAACAAAGTTTGTGATACCAGTTCTGAGAAGAGAGGAAGTCTTTGAGAACAACTTCAGCTTGAGAAACATGGACTGGTCACCGTGGGTCAAAGTTATCTCCCCTGACGTTCCACTCAAACAGGATGCACAATGGGAGAAAAGACGGGGTGCCAGCCCTGGATTCAGAAAGAAGACAATCTTCAAGTCTGAGAACAATAAGCCAGCTCTCTATGAGATCGGTGTTCAGTCCATCCGGTACGGACGAAGGTGTGTGGTATTCAGTAAGTTCTGCCACTATATTCCCAATAATGTTAATTGGGAAACACGGCTTCTTGGAAACAAACTTGTCAGAGCTCAGGTGAACAACGTTGTGTCTCAGGACTGCAGTGTCTATATGCGGAGGGTGGTGTACAGAAGAGCATCATACCATGCCAAAACAGCCTCCATGATAAAGTCCTATGACTACGCATGGAGACGTCTGAGGAGTTCACGATCTACTGCTCGACATGTGTTCAAACAAGGTAGCACAATTTCATCAGACAAAGTATAGAATGTTTCTGAACATTGACGCAATACTAACAGATACGGAGATATGGACATTTTTCTTAACATGCCATATATCAAAGGACATTCTGGAAAACACTGACACATAAGAGGTTAAATTCATAAGTATATAACTTTGGAAAACATTGAGATCGAATCTCATATCATACAACTTGCCAGATATTTTATGTAAATGAGAGGGCATGATGTGTCATTAAAGTGCGTGAATGAGAATGTGTGTGTTCTACCGAATGATGGACAGATGAACGTTATTTTCCTGTTATGTGAAACGCTGTATATATTTGATTGTTCATATTACGCTGATATAAATTCATATCATTCATTGACCTACAGTCTATACTTCATTTTAACATGTGCAATATCAGAATAAGAATGAATAAAACAAACTAATAAGACTTGCATAAACTTTATTTTCTTTGAAAATGTGTACTTACAAGAGTGCGTCCTCCTGCCCCCGAAACGTGGCGTTTGTTTCACACTGAAGACCTCAACTATCCGTTGTCTCGATTCAGTTTCATTTAATGCGCCCTGGCATGGACATATAGCAACATTCACTCATATCACAACCCCCCAAATCCAGCCCCGACTTCCATATCTCTTTGAGTAAAGACATCGTAAGGAACAAAACGAACAGCCGTTCTTGTTGTTACGCTTTCCAGCATGATATTTCACTTACATAGTCAAAAGAATATAGAATGTATTCATGTTTCATCTCAATTGTGTACAATGTATTTACTGCACATTTTGCATGCATTATTTAGTCAAAATTTGCAGTGATGTGCTATTCCTGTTCTCTGCATCTAATGTATTGAGTTTGGAAATTAAATTGGTGTACAATGAAAATCATATATATATAATAAGATCTAGCTATGAGCACTCCTTTGCATTTATTCATATTCACATGTCATATGAGTTTTAACTCCTATATTGTAACTCGCATATACTGAAACACTTAATATGTTAACATCCATGAACTGAAATGCATTGGGCTGTCCTCCCACCTTGAGATGAGTTTGATAACATTACAAATGTAAATACCCGAATACATGCATTAGGTGAAAAAATAACGGTATGACATAATTAATAGGACCAAATTGCATCTTATGTAACTGTTTTAGTTATTAATATGTATTTTATTTCATGATATTAATCTGTAATGATTGTCATTCAGGAAGACTTAAAGTAGTTCCAGCATAAAGCGTTATGTGTCACTCAACAGAAATATCGATTTGTATTTGGGAGTAAACAGTTTTTCAACACTTAATACATAATAATAACTGATATTTCATATGGAAGCATGTAGCTATAGTACTGCTAATAACATTTATTTCATGAAAACTAGACCACGTTTTGCAGTTATTTTGAGTCACTAGGTTAAGGTTGTTGTTTTTTAAAACGTAGGATCAGTGGTTGAAATAAAATTAAAATACTAAATCATAATTTAAGTGTTTTCAGGAAGTTATTGTCCTCGTGATGAAATAAAGAAAAAATGAAAAGAAATGGTGATTGTTAGTTCTTGTTTTATTCATCATCCTTAAGGGTTTTTTATTTCTAAAATAAGTTACGCAGAAGAAAATGTTTGGTCGTCGAATAAGTAAACAAAGTAATAATAGAAGCCTTACAGCATTACTATATCTCTTTTGTGGTATTGCTAATTTATGTTGAAGAAACTCGTCAAAACAGGATATGTTTTTGATGAGCCGCCTTATATTCTCGACAATGTAACACAGGGATGTTACAACGCCATGCATATGTGTACACATCAACGCATATATACATACATCGTTTGTTGGCTTAGACATGTATTTCCTTCCAATTAGCATTCAGTTAATACTTTATACCTCCTAAAATGACAGGCATTACGTATTCCTTCATTGTAACTCGCTTATAATGAAACACTTATGTTAACATCCACGAACTGAAATGCATTGGGCTGTCCTCCCACCTTGAGATAATGCGCAGTTTTATAACCTTGCAAATATAAATACCCGAATACATGCATTAGGTTAAAAAATAACGTTATGACATAAATAAAAGGACCAAATTGCATCTTATGTTTGTTCGTAATTTACATACCTTAAAATATATTCATGTTTCATCGCAATTTGTACAATGTAATTTATCGCACATTTTGCACGCATGATTCAGTCAAAATTTGCTGTGATTTGCTTTTCCTGTTTTCTGCATCTAATATATTGAGTTTGAAAATTAAATCGGTGTGTAATCATTGTTGCACTGACAGTAGAACTGCTGACTGAGCATAACAATCCGCGAAGTAAATGTTATTTTTAATAACTTGGTTTATTGATATATTTTAAAACGTATTCTCGGGAGTGGAAATAAAAGTAAGTATATTTTACATGTAAGGAAAAAGAGTTTTCTGAAAAGTATTATCATCTGCCGTCTCGTGAAATATAAAGAAAATTTAACGTGTCTCTTCATTTTACAAAAAGTTACTTCGCATCCTATATTGATTATGAAAACAACTGTTTCTGTTACTAAAATAAATTCACAGACACTACCAAATTAAATCAGTGTGTAATGGTGTTGTATTAACAGTAGAACTGATGACTGAGCATAACAATCCGCGAAGTAAATACGTCACACATTCTTCCTAAACTCGCTTCACTACACTGCGCTGCTCAATGAAACCGAGTCCTAGACTCGCGTGTGAGGAGAAACGAAGGTAAATAACGTGTTTGAGAGATATGTTCCTCAAGTCGTGAACGCATTTCCTGAATGTACAATCACCACATTTCCATGTCGGAAGATGTATATCAACATATTATATATCATACGTTTTATAACTTTTAAAAGACCAGAAAGTGTTCATGCTTAGATTAATGTTATGAAACTGAGCAAAATTTATTTTGTTTCCGACATATATCATGGAAAACACTGCTTGTTTCAAAATCGCATCCGGTATTAATGTTCTTACGCAACCCCTTCATTGATTACACAGCGACAAGCCCATACTGAAATACAGAAACTGAAATCGATAATCTAATAACATGTTTTGTAACTGTTCCGTGGAATTTGACTACCCTTTCATTTGCTTCATCAACTTCCTTGTATCTTACGATATGGCATTCTCTTGAACTAACTTCATAGCAGACATCGGCGTTTCTTCAACTTTCATCAAAATGAAATCAATGTTATGTGTAGATATTTCCTAAAGATTAACGGCAGTTCAGGATATATGTAAACATGAAACATGTATTGCTTAAATTCTTTTCCAGGTGTAAATATCAAGGAAACTGGCCACGGTAATACAGCTGATACTTCAAATCTGGTCGCAGGAGTATTATTAATATATGTCATGAAAACTGGTCAATGTTGTTATTTTGAATAACTTGGTTTATTGATATATTTTTAAAACGTATTCTCGGGAGTGGAAATAAAAGTAAATATATTTTACATGTAAGGAAATAGAGCTTTCTGAAAAGTATTATTATCTCGTGAAATAGAAAGAAAATTAAATGTGTCTCTTCATTTTACAAAGAGATACTTCGCGTCCTATATTGATTATGAAAACAACTGTTTCTATTCCTGAAATACATTGACAAACACTGTCAAAGATACAAACATCATGGTGTTTTTTACATGTGTTAAAAATCGCCTGCGAATCCGCGCACAAAGTAATTAAAACGCCTTATAGTACGAAATTATCTCAGAGAAAGTGTTCATTGTTGTGATACATATAAAATAGAGTTTTTCATTTAGGGCCGACATATATTATTGAAATTACAACACAGCAACGCTTCACAGGGAAAGTTTGACACGACAAAGTATTCTCCAAATGGAACACAACAATGTATATTCACACCTCATGATGGTTTACACAATCATAGGATAATCAACTGGAAGGGATGATGTTTTCCAGTGTAGTACATACACACGATCAATTAACGACAATAGTTATGCCACAGAAACATCTACAAGATTCATGTGTTTTATTACTGAGAATATTATCGATAGTTTGCTGTGTGAGTAAAGCATTCCGCGAAGCAGTGACGTCATCTACAATATACAAACTCTGTACATTGCAGCTATAAACCGTCTCCAACCAAAATATCTTCCGACAGACAGTGTAAGGAGCATTGATATAAATAATGTGTTTGAGAGAGTATGTTCATCTGTTTCTGCACGTATGTTTCACGTGTCGATTCAGAATATGAGACATTTCAAAGAGGGCACATTTCCGAAAGTCCAAGGTGCTTAATAATTCCCCGATTACATGTATCTTCAAATGATTAATCAGTTGATTTTGTTACTTTACAAACAGAAGCATATATTGAAACGCATAGACATGAACATCGCCTGCTCTTCTAAACACAACCACGGAACAGGTCTTAACATGCCAACCACGACAAGTCTCAGCGAGCTCCCATTGATCGCCTCTCAGCCAGTATAAAAGCGAGCTGGCTGCTGAGTAAGATCAGTCTAGTGACACACACTACAGTTGAAAGACTTGAATAGATATAAACTACGTTTGACAGCAGCGTGGAAATATAGCACAAGAACTATATAACTACTGTCACCATTTCAAAACAGGTAACTTGAGGAACATATTAACAGTGATGGTGTATATAGTACTGGTCTGAAAGCGAGGAAATCGTCTCCAAATAACTTACACATCTATATCTATTTTATAAGAAAAGCGTAAATTATTAAATCATATGTATTTATAACGTGAAAACATTTTTCTATATCTATAAAAATAAATTATAGCATACTTACGGAAATAACCTTTGCAAATATTTTAAAGAAACCAACATTCTTGTTTCTGAATTGACTTTGTTAAAAATTGAAATATATTGTTTTACTTGAGAATATAAACATTAAAACTAAAATGAACAAAAACTTGGATTTTTAAAACATTTTTATAAGTATTTACACTGCCAGAATTAATGGGTATAAAGCTGTATCAATTTCAAAAGTAAAACTTCTTGTATACATGTACACTCAATTGTTCTGAATATTTCAACAGATTCAACATGGCTTTGCTTCCTCCTGGTGGACTTCCGGAGAATGTCTTCTCCTTTGACACAACCGGCTCCATGAGCAGCTGTCTCGTTGAAGTCAGAGGTCGACTCCAGGACATGATACAGCGGCTCCAGGCTGACATCCCCGCCATCAGAATTGCCGTCTTCGCACACGGGGACTATTGTGACAAACACAACTACATCACAAAGTGGATCGACTTTTCCACAGACGTTAAGGAACTATGTGACTTTGTAAACAACGTCAGCAGCACTGGAGGCGGAGACTCGGACGAATGTTACGAACTCGTTCTCAGACAAGTTGGGGAGGAGTTGTCATGGACACCCGGATCCAATCGTGCCCTCGTCATGATCGGGGACGCCAACCCCCATGAACCAGACTACCCCGACAACAAACTCAAGATAGACTGGAGGGAGGAGATTCAAACTCTCAATAAAATGGTGAGCTAATTTTACTTTAGCCAAATTAAATTCTTAACATCACTAAGAAATGCTATTTTTCAAGACATTCAATTCTTAACATCACTAAGAAATGCTATTTTTCAAGACATTCAAATTCTCAATACAATGTCGAATTGCATTTTGAGTTTGATTGTCAGCTGGGGATAATACAAATCGAGTTCATTCAGAATTGCATCATGCTAACATAAGTCAAATGTACAGCAAATACATTGAAACATCCCATTCGTTTCCAGGGAGTGAAGATATATGGGGTAGAGCGCGGATGTGGCAGCATGGAATTCTACAAGAGAATGTCACAGGAGACAGGGGGACGCCATCTTCAACTCGACAGCTTTTCCAATGTCTTCGACTTCCTCATGGCCATCTGCTACAGGGAGAACGGGGCAGATATGTTTGATGTAAGTTTGCTCTTCGATTATATTGTTTATAAACATATATACTTTTCTCATAATATATTTAGTTTACTTTCCTTACCGAATATGTTTTCCGTGTATTCCTGTTTTGACATTTGTATATGTCATTTCAGGTGTACGAGAAAGAAGTTCGAACTCGTTGTGGTGAAGGTGCCCTCAGCAAAGACATGGAAGGAATGTTTACCTCACTACGTGATGGAGTAGCCTCACTTTCATCGCCAAAGAAGACCACAACCGGTTGCAGTAAGAAAGATGTGAAGATCCCCACCTTAAAGAAAACCACATCAATCACAGCAGTTCGAAAGGCCAAACCTAAATCCACCAGGAGACCAGGAACTAAATCACTGAAGGTATATTTCAGATACGTTTCTTTCCAAGTAATAATGACATACACAGTTGTTCATTTCTTTCTCATACTGCTGATAACGATCGCATTTATCGATTAAAGGTATACCCTTTTGGAACTTTAAAGGTATGACCATATCTTCATAGATTCATTATATATAATGTATTATTCCAGAAACCTACAAAGTTTGTGACACCTCTTCTGAGAAGAGAGGAAGTCTTTGAGAACAACTTCAGCTTGAGAAACATGGACTGGTCACCGTGGGTCAAAGTTATCTCCCCTGACGTCCCACTCAAACAGGATGCACAATGGGAGAAAAGACGGGGTGCCAACCCTGGATTCAGAAAGAAGACAATCTTCAAGTCTGAGAACAATAAGCCAGCTTTCTATGAGATCGGTGTTCAGTCCATCCGGTACGGACGAAGGTGTGTGGTATTCAGTAAGTTCTGCCACTATATTCCCAATAATGTTAATTGGGAAACACGGCTTCTTGGAAACAAACTTGTCAGAGCTCAGGTGAACAACGTTGTGTCTCAGGACTGCAGTGTCTATGTGCGGAGGGTGGTGTACAGAAGAGCATCATACCACGTCAAAACAGCCTCCATGATAAAGTCCTATGACTACGCTTGGAGGCGTCTGAGGAGTTCACGATCTACTGCTCGACATGTGTTCAAACAACGCAGCACAATTTCATCAGACAAAGTATAGAATGTTGCTGAACATTGACACACATTCTGTGATATATGCTAATATATAGTGAGATATGGGCGTTTTTATTAAGATGTCATATTTCAAAGGACTTACTGTAAACTACCGTGTTATAAGTGATCATGAGTATTTGACTCGAGATCAAATCGAAAACATCGAGATCGAATCTCATATTATGCCACTTGCCAGATCCCTAGTGCGAATGAGAGGGCATGATGTGTCATTACTGTTATGTGACTGTAAAATGTGTTTTACCGAATGATTGAGACTGATTAACGTTATTGGTCTGCTTTGTGAAACGTTGTGCATATTTAATTGTTGATATTATGGTGTCTATGAAACTCATTCATTGCTATTGTCCCACTTTGTTACATGTGCAATATTAGAATAAAATGAATAAAACACACTACTAAGACTTGCGTGTGGTTTATTTTCATTGACAATGTATTCTTACAGGAGTATGTCGTCGTACCCCCAAGACATGACACGGTTCACGCAACTAAGACTATTGGTTGTCTTGTTTCGTTTCAATATCATTAAAGGCACCTTGACTTATTCCCGAGGCAACATTCACTCATATCACAACCACACGCACCCTCGTCTGAGTAAAGACATTCGCTAAAGATTGTTTTCAGCATATGTGGATAGACACACAAATAATCAAATGTTACATTAATAACATTATTGCATCGAACATACATTCATTTTGAAAGAAACACATATCACGTAATTGTGTTGTACTGTGGACATACATCCTCTCAGTTTCCCCATGAATACACAATTTTAGTAAAGACAACACAACGAATATTAACACAACCACAATATCAATACGATATTTCGTTGAAAAAAAGCAAGGACAACAATGACATCAATAAGTAACAACACCTGTAGCTTAAAGGTGCGGTGATGTTCGGTCGCAAGATGTTAAGGAAGTCATTGATTCTGTTCTGTTTAATGTTCACACTGGGTACCAGTACGTCATGATCTTCTGCTCGTTTATATGGATTCAAGATTCGTCCTGATTATGACCCTTGGTCTCTCAGCACCGACCCCATGCTTGTTTGCTTCATGATTGACCAAATGGTAAGAGTCCACTAACTCCCACATTAGGCTGACCCGTTGTAACATAACAAGAAAACGAAAACAATCATGATGACACAAAAATTAGCGCGGTGGGTGCATTTATCGTTATTCGCAGGTCATATAAATTTAAACTATCATAGTAATGAGAATTGAATAAAACAGTTATGTAAACGAACAGTAGTACACTGGACTTTACTCCACATTGAGAAGATGCGCAGTAAAAGAACCATAAAAATGTTAATACCTTATAAAAAGTACCATAATCAGCTGCAAAACATAAAGATTAATAATATGCATTTAATGGATGTTCGTATGTGAAATAATTTAATCTTATATAGTACAAGCAATGTAATTAGACTATCGGGTAACAATGGTCGTTATATATATTAATGTTATAACTTAATTTGCACGATGTAGCGAATCCGTAAAGTAAGTATGGCACATATTGTTTAAACTCTCTACACTTCACTGCGCCACTGAAATTGAGCCTTCGACGCACGTGTGGGGAGAATCGTACATAAATAAAACCATTTTTTCATAATCATGTTAAGAAAATGTCCACTAAAAGCAAAGTCCACTGATGAATCCAGCAATATCATAACCATGTGTTTATGAGTCTGTTTCAAATGTTGAGGATACCAGGTGTTCGCGAAATATTGAGTATGTCCTGCTTCGCAGGTGACACCCGTCTCAAACACATGTAAAGGCAAGTCACGGGAACATATCGTACAATTTAAAATAGAGAACTGCATCGGACTGCATCGGACATCACTGATTCGTCAAATTTGGACGTGCCCTCCACATGTCTACCATAAAATCTTTTGAAAGCTTTACTAAGGTTTTGAATGTTTGAATTTAAGCAAGAGTTGTATGACGTTCTATGAATATTTCTTGGAAGGAACACGCTCGATTATACCTAAAATTTCGCGAAATGTGGACACCAAAGGCTAGAGCTACTGGAATATTTTTCGACATAAAGGGAAAGTTGACTATTTGAAAGTTGAAATCATCCCTCTTATCATACGGTCTTTTGCAGAATTTTTCTCACTCTAAATATGAAATAGGGGCGGTCGGGTAGCCTAGTGGTTAAAGCGTTCGCTCGTCACGCCGAAGACCCGGGTTCGATTCCCGACATGGGTACAATGTGTGAAGCCCATTTCTGGTGTCCCCCGCCGTGATATTGCTGGAATATTGCTAAAAGCGGCGTAAAACCATATTCACTCACTCACTCACTCACTAAATATGAAATAAATGAGGCGGCTTCACACTCCTCTTTAGGTTCTCACTCAGGTGGGTAAATCAGTGGAAGGGAATTAGCTATATGAGAATTATTGAGAGATATCATCAGATCATAGACAAACCCGAGGCTGAAATTGAACTTCTTGGTGGATTGCCTTGTTTAAATTTGACAATCGGAGACGAAAATCTGAAGCGTAAGTATGAAGAAACAGACGAGCAAGAAGGGGATCACAATTGGTGCCTATGGGGATGCCCACTTCTTGCCCGAATGTCCTAATCCCGCACTTCACATGGATGTCATCTGAGAGAAAGCGCAGTTTTCACATATTGTTTTCTCAGGAAACTTTAATGTCAATTGCTATAATTTTTGACAATTTCCTGAACCTTTGGAGATATATCTATGGTCACTTAGTTCAGTGCAAAATACCCAATAGAATTAAACTTTTATGTTTGTCATACGGATAGTTGTGTACAAAGTCAAATGTTTTGACATTATTGAACTTGGTTCTTTTGTGAGATTCAAGTAATTAATTTGAGATTTTGAGAATCCACATGGTTTTAATTCCTCCTGTTTCAAATACTGTCTGTGAATATGTAGAAAGTCATTCCATGATGGTATTTAGACCTATGGTTTATCTTTGCGAAAAGTAGTTGGTGGTATATTTGATGGACCCAGCAATAAATCTCTCTTTGTATGGAATTTTATCTAGTCAAGCACAATAGCAACAAGCTACGAAGTACGAAGTATTACGAAGAACGCAGCAGCTCGAAACAATACGAAGCATGAAGCAGTATGAATCATTAAGCAGTACGAAGCATGAAGCAGTACAAAGCATGAAACAGTACGAAGCTCGAAGCAGTACGAAAGATAAAGCATAAGCACGAAGCATGAAGCTTAACCAACAAAGAGGCAGTACGAAGCTCGATGCAATACGAAGCAAGAAGCATGAAGCAGTACGAAGCACGAAGTAGTACGAGCATGAAGCAGTACGAAGCAAGAAGCATGAAGCAGTATGAGGCACAAAACAGCGAGACGCACGAAGAAGTATCACGTATGAAGCAACACGAAGCGCATAGAATTACGAAGCATGAAGCAGTGCGAACCATTAAGCAGTATGAAGCAAGAAGCAGTACGAAACATGAAGCAGTACAAAGCAAGATGCAGTACAAAGCAAGAAGCACGAAGCAGTACGAAGCATGGAGCAACACGAAGCACGAAGCAGAACGAAATACGAGGATGTACGAAGCATGAAGCAGAACGAAGCGCGAAACTGTACGAAGCATCAGGCAGCACGAAGCATAAAGCAGTACCAAGCAAGAAGCAGTACGGAGCATGAAGCAGAACGGAGCATGAAGCAGAACGAAGCATGAAGCAGTACGAAGTTTGATGCAGTATGAAGCAAGAAGCAGTACGAACTTATTGTGGGTTAATTCGTCTCTTATCCCTTTGTCTAACGCTTTGTGTAGTTGTTTCTGTGTCTATTCTGTATCAGCAATATTCACTGTGGTCTGAGAATAACAAAGCAATCGAACCCTATTTCCTAACGGCGTTGCTACAAATGATATACTGGGTAACGACTCGACTCTGAATCCCATTGGATGCAGTCTAGCTTGCAACAAGGTAATACATATATACGTTCCATTTCATATAATGTTCATGGCTATTTTGCATTTTACGCAAACAGGAATCTGTTTCGACTGATATTCTAGACTGGTTATTCTCTTGCGTTCGCGTTTTATAGACTATGCTTGTCGTAAGAGGTGACCAACGGGACCGGGTGGTCAGGATCGCTGACTTGGTTCATGCATGTTATCGTATCCCAATTGCGTGGATCGATGCTCATGATGTCAATCACTGACTTGTCTGGTCCAGACTCGTCTATTTACAGACGGCCGTCATATAGCTGAAATATTGGTGAGTGCGGCGTTAAATAACAAACAAACAAATTCACAAAACATATCTCCATCATCACATTCGCGACAGTTCGTGTTTAACACATTGCGTCGCTTGCCTCGTGACCGCCTCCGTGGTCTAGTGGATAAACAGTCTGCCCGGAGAGCGTAAGGTCGATGACTTGATACCCGGCCGCGTCATACCAAATACTAAGTACGTTAAAAGACGGCACATGTTGTTACCCTACCTCGCGCTCGGCATTAAGGTGATTTTAAACTGGTCGGCGCCCTGTCTGGCGCTCGGCATTAAGGGGCTAAAACAAGGACTGGTCGGCTCGGAGTCAGTATACTGTGTCTGAGTGGGGTATTCATGTCAAACAGCGGCATGGTATATGAGTGAGCTAGCACTATGAAACCGGTATTAGTCCTGGCTAGTACAAGCAGACGTTAAACCCCACCTCACCTCACCTCACTTCACCTCACCCCATCTCACCTCACCTCACCTCGAGCCTACGTGTTACGTTATTATCCATCTCGCTGTAATGCCTTACTGTAACGGTTTATTCCAATGAGTGAGTGAGTTGGGTTTGACGCCGCTTTTAACATTATTCCAGTCATATCTCGGCGTATCAGCTTAATGTGGGAGGAAAGCCCTAAGTGATGCAGGTCTCAGACGTTTACCACTTCGGTGAAACCCACGAGCACGGGTATCGTGCTGACAAACCTAGAAACATAATCGGGGCGAACCGGGATTCGAACCCACAATCATAGGTTTCTGGCGTGCCTAAGGGACGCAACTCTGCACAGCGAATCGCGGCGCCTTAGACGACTGGGCCACCCGTGCCCCCTTTATTCCAGTGAAGTAGACCTGGCGAGAGGTGCAAATAACAGTGACCGACCTGAAGGGGATAATGTCTTGGTCCTTGTTAACTCGAACGAAAGGTCAGGTGTGATTAGGTTAAACACAACCAATTTTTTTATATCTATTTTCATAGATTTCTGTAGTAACGGTTTATATGTTTTTGAATAACGAGGCATTCATCAGCCATGACGTGTATACGTGTTCTCAGTCTGGCCATGAAGCTGCAATAAAATCACAAAGTTTGGCTTGCTTAGCCAGCTCTTTTTCTGAGTACAGGAAGCTAACACACCAACCCCAGTTTCACACCAAATGTCACAAACTTTATACAAACTGTGGTCTGGTCATATTCAGCATAAGTCACAAAAAGACTATATATTTAAAAAACTTGATCGCTTTTTGCAATTTAACAAACATATAAAACTTTCACAATATCATCCAATCAATCTTAAACTATTAAAAACCATATTAAACTCGTAGTAAACTCACTGATACCCATACACTTAACATTAATTTGTAAGCAATAAAACATGACGACCTGACTATTCAGAAATATTTAATCTCAGTAATGACATGTCATTGTGTGCTAGTAGCAGGATCTATTTTACCCAAATCCACTACTGAGTTGGAATAATACAATAATACAAAAATTCGGAATAATATACACAGAGTGTCCACATTGCCATCGACCCAACAACATTACCGCTGTCGGCTGTAAAACTGCTGATTGAGCATTGGGTAATCAGCCACCTCCAAGCGCTATTGCTAGATATTCCGCGAAGCAGTGACGTCATGAACTATTTGCCAACTCCGCACACTACTAGTTCCTATCACACACAACCAACAAGTGTTGTTCAGACAGTGTAGGGAATATGGAAGTAAAGGATGTGTTCGAGAGAGAGTGAGCGGTTTGAGTTTGGGAACATGTTTTTGATCTAGTTTACGAAATCATCGATCAGGTCTAAAACAGTCACAAGGCATGTCTAAACTTGCTACCGACACAAATCCGCGTCATGTGATATCGTCGCCTCCCAGCCAGTATAAAAGCTGTCCGAGTGGCCGACTAGGATCAGTCTACTGATATCGACGTAGCTGTACTGTGCAAGGACAGGTTGAGAGAGAGTTACCCAAGTACATCACTTAATACAACAGCCTGGTTATAAACAGGTAACACTAATATACAACTTACGACCAACATAATTAAAATTTATTTTCAAGGAAAACTTAAATTTTATAAAACCAATTCGAGATGTATTGTGCTGTTACCATACCTTGTTAGGATGTGTCCTTATGATTAATGGCCGCCTCCGTGGTGTTGTGGTAGAGGGTCCGCCAGGAGAGCGGGAGGTCCGGGGTTCGATCCCCGACCGCGTCATATCAAAAGACGTTTAAAGATGGTACTTGCTGGCGCTCGGCATTCAGGGGCTAATACGAGGACTGGTCGGCTCGGAGACAGTATATAGTATAATATATTATTATTATTATTATTATTATTATTATTATGATGCCAGGATCACCCTAACCCTCTTTGCAGCATTTTATGTTTTAATGATGATGATGATGATGATGATAATGATGATGATGATGACAAAATAACAAGACAGATGCTTTGAGATCGAAGGTACGAAGGTGAACGGTATCTGTTTCGTCCCCAGACAACAAGTATTGACCAATCAGTTGAGTTAATGGTTATAAAACTGTATCAATTTCAAAAGTAACACTTCCCGTATGCATAGTCTTCAGTTGTTTTGAATATTTCAACAGATTCAACATGGCTTTGCTTCCTCCTGGTGGACTTCCGGAGATTGTCTTCTCCTTTGACACAACCGGCTCCATGAGCAGCTGTTTGGCCGAAGTCCGAGGTCGACTCCAGGACATGATACAGCGGCTCCAGGCTGACATCCCCGCCATCAGAATCGCCGTCTTCGCACACGGTGACTACTGTGATGGAAGTGAAGCAACCAAGTGGGTCGACTTTTCCACTGACGTCAATGAACTCTGCAAATTCGTTAAAAACGTCAGAAGCACAGGGGGCGGAGGAGACGGAGGCGAATGTTACGAACTCGTTCTCAGACAAATTGGGGAGGAACTGTCATGGACGCCGGGTTCAAATCGGGCTATTGTCCTTATTGGGGATGATTCACCACACGCACCAAGCTTCAGTGGAAATAAACTGATGATAGATTGGAGGAAAGAGCTAAAAACACTGACCAACATGGTGAGTTGACTTTCTTACAGATTTTAATAATCTAAAAGCTACATCATTTGTTCTCTCCACCACAACATCATGTGGAAAAAACCGCTTCATATGTACTCAGCAATAGCTTACATTCCTTTGGCGAACACCTGGTGTCATCACTGTTTTTCACTAATCCATTCAGGTAATTTTCACGATTATGATGCCCGTTAAGCTAAATGGAATCTTTTTCGGCAGATCATCGATTCTCATTGTTCTCTGGCGTTTACGGGCGCAGGGGTGGCTCAGTCGTCTAATGCGCCGCGATTTGCAGATATTCAGAGTTGCGTCCCTTACGCAGGCCAGAAACCTATGATTGTGGGTTCGAATCCCGGTTCTACCTGATTATATTTCTATGTTTGTCAGCACCATACCCGTGCTCGTGGGTTTCACCGAAGTGGTAAACGTCCGAGACCTGCATCACTGCGGTCTTTCCTCCCACATTAAGCTGACACGCCGTGATATAACTGGAATACTGTTAAAAGCGGCGTTAAACCCAACTCACTCACTCACTCTAGCGTTGACCTTTTATATGTATTTTCCACAGGGAGTCAAGATTTACGGTGTTGAGTGTGGATATGGAGGTATACCATTCTACACAACCATATCAGCGGAGTCGGGAGGCCGCTATCTTCAACTCAAAGACTTCTCCAACGTGTTTGATCTCCTCATGGCCATCTGCTACAGGGAGCAGGGGGCAGATATGTTGGAGGTAAGCTAACAGCTGACCAACAGCTAGGGTTCAAACAACCTGTACTTTCATTCTTTCATATTTAGAGAATAAGCTACGATCTATAACACAGGGTTATGTTTCCGCCCTGAATTGGTGATGTCCATTACATCTTTCCGGGACAAACAACTCGTCATTCAGTTTCGAGTAGGTTACTCAACATGGTACACATGACCACGAGGAATACATGTAAGACACTTCAATTTTGAAGCAAGGAACAACAGATCGTATTGTACTCTTCCCTGCATCAATATGGTTTCATTTAATTTGAACTGACCACTCAGGACCACTCAGGACTGAACATCTGTGAAATGCACAGTTACGGAGTTATCACGCTTGATCTTTCAGTATACATGGTAAATGTGGGTATAGGGTAAATATGCTTACAAATGTGTTCAATTTCCATGGGCTTCTAGGCTTATTATGCATAATGACATAAACAAATTTATCTACTACTTTAGGCCTATGAGAAAGAGGTTCGAGCCCGCCGTGCTGACGGTTCTCTGAGTGAAGACGTGGAAGGAATGTTTACTGCCCTACGCGATGGAACAACCGTCACTTCAACGTCGAAGAAGGTGACAAACTCTCGTGGCAAGAAAGTCGATACCGTTCCAGTCTTGTCAAAACCTGCAAGAAAAATCACAACCAGAAAATCAAAACCTACTCCCATCAGGAAACCAAAGCCTACAAAGATAAAGGTAAGACATGAAGAAATCAAAGGATATATTTACACATTGTTGTCAATACGTTTTCACAGAAATCCCTTTTTTGTACACAAAATAATCATCATGTTATTACATAGCTACTTATTAGTCGATTCACACCAGGGTAGGAAGGTATCCTCGTGGTTAAACGCTTTGCCACACCACGCCAAGTTAAGGGTACATGGGCACATGGGTACAAAATGTCATATGAAATGGTTGAATGCTGGTAACAGAGGTGTAAAACTCTACGCACTCACTCACTCTCGTCCAAATCACACCATAATGCGTTACCATGCTGGGTGTTGGTCATGCAAGTTGATGCTATTATTGTAAGAATCTGTCCATCCATTTTTCTACACAGACACCAAGCAAGAAAACATTGCTGAATAGAGAGGAGATCCCAGAGGACAACTTCGCCCTGAAAGATATGGACTGGTCACCCTGGATCAAAGTTATCTCCCCTAGGCTCCCAGCGAAACCAGACGCAGACAGGTGGGAGAAACGCTGGGGTGATGTTAAAACTGGCTTCAGAACCAAGAAAATCTTCAACTCTATGAAGAGCAAGCCAGCTCTCTATGAAATCGGTGTTCAGGTGAGCCGCAATGGGCGAAGGTTCGTGGTCTTGAACACACTCTGCCGCCATCTTCCGGACAATGCTAACTGGGAAACCCGCCTCCTTGGACACAGGATTGTAAAAGCCCAGGTGAACAAAGTTGTGTCTCAAGGTTGTAGTGTCTTCGTGCGAAGGGCGGAATACAAAACTGTCAAGAGTCACGAGAAAAATGTCCAGTCAGCACTACTCACTTACGACTATGCCTGGAGACGTCTTCGGAACACACGCACGCGAGCTCGACATCTTGTTAAACAAGGCTGCACCATCTCCTCAAACAAATGGTGACGTTTATCATCTCACTCCGCGTCAGTGGGAGCGGCCTCCCTCGGATATACTCTGCAACTGTTGTGCCAAGAAACATTCAAGTTGGTTGAATTATGAAGCTATGAAACTTTATTTTCACCACAATTCATCCACACCTACAACAGAGAACTGCTCCCAACTCACTAGTCCATACAGCTGCTTTGCTCAGCTGTCATGATTCGCTGATAATGAGTTCGAATCCCAGATTCTCCCTAATCAACGACCATGGTTTGTCAGCAACACGTGTATGTCCGTGGATGGCACCAATGTGATGAATGTCTTGGACCTGCATTACTTCAGACTTTCTTCCCAAATAAGCTGATACGTTTTGTATATAGTCATCGCCTGTTTCACAATGGATTACGCACTACATACCTGTGTTGTTTGTATATAAATGTAAACTAAGTATATACAGAAGAACATTGTTGTTTTTGTCGAACAAGAACGTGGTTTGACTATATAGTATTTGCCTTTGATCACTGGCTTAGAAATACCGGAATACAGTGTGTAAATATTTCATAAGCAACTTTAGGTTGTGTCAACAGACATAACACATCTATATGTTGATCAGCAACACAAAACAACTGACCCGTGAAAATCCGGTGTAGAATAGGTCTTCAGCACTCAGCAATATTCCAGCTATATGAAGGCAGTCTGTAAATAATCGAGTCTGGACCAGACAATCCAGTGATTAATATCATGAGCATCGATCCACCCAATCCGCACGGATTATGATCCTTGGTCTATCAGCACCATACCCATACCAGCGAGTTGCACCAAAATGGTTAAGTTCGATTATCGGTTACCCTGTGGACAAGCAGTAATATAACTGAAATACTGTTCAAACGACGTTAAACCATGCCCACTCACTCACTCTCCACGGCGCATGCAAGAAGTTAGTTTTACACATACTCCCTGTATACTCATCCATTCCTCTCGTATCCTGTCCTGACAGTACACGCCAGAAACCTATGATTCTGGGTTCGAATCCCGGTTCGCCCCGATTATGTTTCTAGGTTTGTCAGCATCATACCCGTGCTCGTGGGTTTCACCGAAGTGGTAAATGTCTGAGACCTGCATCACTTCGGGCTTTCCTCCCATATTAAGCTGACATGCCGTGATGTAACTGAAATAAAAAGCGGCGTTAAACCCAACTCACTCACTCACTCCTGACAGTATGATACAAACATCCATGAGGATGTCGGTTTTTACACCATCATCATCACCATTAGTAGTAGTAGTAGTAGTAGTAGTAGTAGTAGTAGTAGTAGTAGTAGTATGATGTACATATTAAGATAAAAAATGCAGTAACGAAGATTTGGGTTATCCTGGCACAATCAGGCTGGTTAGGCTCATCATCAGCCCAGGGTCCTTGCCCCCACTACATGCAGCCCAGACAGCGAGTGGGACTTCTCCCAGGAAGCGCTGCCTAGTCAAACCCACACAGAACTTTTCGGAGAACGTGAAGACTCCCCAACACTGCAGCCTTCTGCATTACCCAGATTGTCAGAAGGGCTGTATTCCTGGTAGCAAACCCGGGTACTCTACCAATGTCAGTCAACAGATTTGGACATACCAAACCTAAGGGATCGAGAACAATGGGGAGTCGGACAACTTGGTACTTTGCATATTTGCCATGTTTTTCCTGGATCTTGTCAATCGCATTAGTGTCAAAAGGGACAGAAAATTCAATAATAAAAATGATTTCGTTGGATTTATCAAAAAAGGACAAGATCAGGTTTTGTGACCTGGATACGTCTGAGGCTTAATACGGGCCTATTGCAAAAGATTTTGTATTTATCATTTTCAATGACGCCCTCTACATATTCCGGGTCGTACCATGGGTGGAGCTCTGTGTCAAACACCCGAACACGGGGGGGGGGGGGGGGGGGGGGGGGAGAGAGGAGGAGGAGGGTATTATCACGCCCTTTTAGTTCGTTATAACCGTAGTTCGTTTAATAAGCATATTTACGGCATATAAACAGCAGTTGGTAAGTGCCAAAAAATAAGTTCGTTATATCGGTCAGTTCAATTCGTCATAAGCGTATTTGTTATAAACGTAGTTTACTGTAGTTATTACTGTATGTATATCATTGGGGTTATATTTCTCATTAGAAATATGAAATTTTGAACTTACAAAATGTCATGGATATTATGCCCGTACAAACAAATTAATCTCAATCTAACGACTTCAAACACAGGACGATATTTGCAGGTAATGAAAAAATGTCAAGTTTAAAGTTTATTAATGTTGGAGTACCTTGATGAACATCGGAAATGTCATCTTCTCTCTCTATAGTTTCTTCCTAACCCGTGTACAATGTGTGAAGCCCATTTCTGGTTCCCTGTCGGGATATTGCTAACAGCTGCCTAACATTCACACTGTTTTATGTCTATTTTCTATTGTCTATTAACAGTCCTGTTTCAATGGCCTAAATTGTTGATTTTACACACGCTTCTATCACTTCAATTTCCCCTCCATGTTTGAGTCGTCTGAAGTAATATTTCACTTAAGAAGAAACATGTCTACAATCTATATTCTTAACCAACACCCAGACCTAGACTCAAACCAAGTTTGTTCAAATTAAGGCATTCGCCTTACCACGACACCCATAAAGATCATGTTAGTTGTCAGAATAAGCCAAGTGAACGCGATTGCAAATTTAGGACCTCAAGGATTGTCTCCCTTTGACTGAAGGCACGAATACGTCTACGATCTCAACACACTTCAATTGTCTGTGCCCTCATATCTTGTGTGCGGTGATTGTTTACAGATCGATACAGCACAATTTATGATACATAGTTGTATATTTACACATCATGTCACGCACTATCCCATCTGATTAGAGTACCATAGTTAGAAACGAATACCTGGCTGTACCTCACCGTGTTATATGGGTTCGAATCCCGTTTCGCCCCGATTATATATGTTTCTACGTTTGTTAGTACCATTCCCATTCTCCCGTGTTTCACGAGACTAACACCTTGTCGTATTGCTTTTATTTGAAGTAAGGGAGTTACTGAATGGTGTTAACGCCCCAGTCAGCATAACCCCACCTGTTCATATATTTTTATAACTGAGTCATATTTAGGGAGTGAGTGAGTGAGTGAGTGAGTGAGTGAGTTGGGTTTAACGCCGCTTTTAACAATATTCCAGTTATGTCGCGGCGTGTCAGCTTAATGTGGGAGGAAAGCCCGAAGTGATGCAGGTCTCAGACGTTTACCACTTCGGTGAAACCCACGAGCATGGGTATGATGCTGACAAACCTAGAAACATGATTGGGTCGAACCGGGATTCGAACCCACAATCATAGGTTTCTGGCGTGCCCAAGTGACGCAACTCTGCTCAGCGAATCGCGGCGGCTTAGACGACTGGGCCACCCGTGCCCCCGAGTCAGCTTTAGTCCTCAGTCTGGCGATAACGTTGTCAAAAAAATATTGTGAAATGCGACAAAATGGACATAAAAAGATTTATGAGGTGTGCACGCGTGCGTTCGTTCGTGCGTGCGTGCGTATGTGCGTGCGTGCGTGCGTGCGTGTGTTTGCGTGTACTAGTCAAGATTAATGTCGATCTTAAAGTGCCAGCCCACTTATATACCATGCTGCAGCTTAACATACTAGTATCCCACTCAGTATACTGACACGAGTCGACCAGAAGTTGTTTTAGCCCCTTAATTCCGAGTGACAGGCAGGGTAACAACAAGTACCATCTTTTGAAAAAAGATTGTCGGGGGTCGAACTTCCGAGCATACGCCCCACCTACTAGATGACGGAAAGCGGTCAGGAAATCATGAAGACCTATTGTGAACGACAACAATTACCAACAACCTGTCTAAGAAGACACTTTCTCCCGTTAATCTCCTAACAACATGGGTTGTTCCAAGTGTCTACAACAAGGAGGTGTTCACAATAGGCGCATGCCCGTCGGCCTCTTGGTAGGTATATTTCGGGTCGGATCCGTTGTTTTTAATTTGTATGGGTCCTTATGACCTGCAGTAGTGAGTGAGTTTGGTTTTACGCCGCTTTTAGCAATATCCCAGCAATATCACGGCGGGGGACACCAGAAATGGGCTCCACACATTGTACCAATGTCGGGATTCGAACCCGGGTCTTCGGCGTGACGAGCGAACGCTTTAACCACTAGGCTACCCGACCGCCCCTAAGGCCTGCAGTAACTTTGCGTATCGATCTATTTGTCACAATAAGCTGTCGTTTAAATCTGTGGGTCCCGATGGCAGTCTGGCAATACTGTTTATTTCGAACACTGCAACAAGGTGACGACGAGTGGTCGGTAGAATTATTCCACACAATCGGGGTCAAGGCACAGCCAACCATGTCACGCAATGTGATCGAACGATCCTTATTATATTATGTTTTATATTCCACAAGGGCAAAGTGTTGATGTAAGTCAGTTTTGCCAGCACTTCAATAATACCATAGTAACCAACACTGACAATGGGTGTCACACGCTGTAACTTTTTGGCAATCGAAACCAGTGTTATGAGTTAGGATTTTTTGGTTTGTTTGTTGTTTAACGTCACTCTCAACAATATTCCAGCTATAAGACGACGGTCTGTAACTAATCGAGTGTGGACCAGACAATCCAGTGATTGACATCATGAGCATCAATCCACGCAATTGGGATACGAAGACATGAATCACGTCAGCGAGCATGACCACCCGAACCCGTTAGTCGCCTCTTACGACAAGCATGGGTTGCTAAAGACCTATTCTACCCCGGATCTTTACGCGTTTACTGGTGATGCTGGGATTGACGAGGTTACATGATTACCATCAATGGGGCGGTCGGGTAGCCTAGTGGTTAAAGCGTTCGCTCGTCACGCCGAAGACCCGGGTTCGATTCCCGACATGGGTACAATGTGTGAAGCCCATTTCTGGTGTCGCCCGCCGTGATATTGCTGGAATATTGCTAAAAGCGGCGTAAAACCAAACTCACTCACTCACCATCAAGGAATCGGGGTACCCCCACTGTCACATTCAAGAACAATAATCAGAAACTGGAAGTGAAATCCTTGGGAAAACTAAAGGACTGAAAGTATATGTGTCACATGATGTCCCTCCGCACGTGCGTGAAATCAGGCGAAACCTTTCCTGGATCAGACAAGGGGAGAGGACAAGTTCCCCCGTGCTCCGTTACAACAAGAACAAGGTAGAAAAGGAAATACAGATTGGTTTACAAACTGGTAACTGTCAAAACTCTCAAACCTTTATCCAGACGCGAGGAAACATGTTTTCCGTAAATCTACACACATTACATTGTTCATTGCGGCATTGCAAAGGTCTAAAATAAATAATCGTGCAAGATTTATTCTACTATATGACATCTTGGGACAGAAGATAGTGATCATTTCAACCTTCCTGGTTATGAATATATTATGCAGAATAGCATAGAGAAATTGAGAGTGATTTGTCGCATGTTAGTTCTGGTCAAACAGGATATTTCAACTTTTGTGACGGTTTTCCAGAGCAGTTCTGTCAATGTGATGCGGACGATGTTAGAGACCCCTTCTAACGATATTCTACTAATACTCGGCGTGATGTACTTCTCACCCACTGGATCCAGTGATTACTCCCACGAAAACATGTTTCCGTTGTGGAAGCCGATATTGCTAGAATTAAAGATTTCTTAATATATTGGGTGCCATGTCGTTATATAAAGGGAGAGTTTAACACCCGAACTTCTTCAGTTCCCGACTGTGCTTAGAATGACGACCCCATATACATTCCGATTGATGAAGACCTCAATTATCATTGATGACATATATTCACATGATTGGGTTGTGAATAGTCGCGGTTATCGACTTTTGTAAACACCCTGGAATGAGCATCTGCAATGATCTGCTCTTCGACGACATGGGTGCAAACAGAAAAACCTGTTTTGCGAATTGCGGACAAAGTGTTGTGGAATACGTTCTTTGCTCTGAATGCACCTTTCCTATATCCAGCGCTTTCCAAGTATGTGATCAAGTCGAGTCCACTCACCTCGAGGTATTCCCTCACTGTGAGTGAGTGAGTGAATGAGTTTGATTTTACGCCGCTTTTAGCATTATTCCAGCAATAGCACGGCGGGGGACACCAGAAATGGGCTAAACACATTGTACCCATGTCGGGAATCGAACCCGGGTCTTCGGCGTGACGAGCGAACGCTTTTAACCACAAGGCTACCTGACCGCCCCTCCCTCACTGTGAATGACTTTGATGTTAGTTATAGTAACTCAAACCTAACACCCAAAACGAAACATATTTCGAATCAAGAAAAACATTTCTCATTACAAAATATGTGGAACACTATTCCAGATGAATTTAATGTTAAATGTCCTGAACTGATCAACTGAGATCAGGTAAATGGTAAACATAACGCTTTCCAAGGTGTTTTGTTTAATTGCGCTTGTGTATTTTAAGAAAGATTTTATTGTCAAGCACGATACTCGTGGATGGTTTGATAAGGAATGCAATTGGTGAGGTACCGACTTCGCGCCCTCCATTCAACCAACGGTAGCTGACAGAGCGAATTACATCAACGCCTGGTATTATTTTTTTTTATTTTTTTTTTTTATTGTTCCTGGTAAAAGTACATCATGTTTGGATAAGAGTCAAAATACATGACCAGGGTTTTTTAAGAAAGTACATATCATTCGCACACATCCATACACACATTCACACTCACTAGAAGCTTTAGTACTTATGAAGACAGAATGCAGGATATATATTTAGTAAAGTTTTGGAATAGCAAGTGTTTATATTTTCAAAAGGTTTTCATAAGGAGCCCATTTCGTATAGAATTCAGTCTGTTTGGCTTTATTAAAGTGTCTATATTTTTCTAGTTGGTAATAATATTTAACCTCATTTTGGAAATGTGTAATGGTTGGTTGTTTATTTTTCATTTTGCATCTATAAATGTGAAAGTTGGCCAATGAGAGTATCAGATCAAAAATATCATCAGTGTGGAAATGTTTTGAAAAGCCAAAAAGAATTAGGTCTGAAGTAAGATTTATCTTGCCAGTATGTGGACACTTGGATTCAATCCATTGTGAAAATCTTTTCCAGAAATTTTTGCTTACCCTACAGTCCCAAAACAGATGTTGGATAGATTCTGGCTCGGCATTACAGAAAGTGCATAGACAGTTGTCAACAATATGCATCTTGAGTAGATAAGTATTAACAGGTAGAATTCTATGGAGCAATCTAAGCTGAAACCATCTAAGTTTAGGGTCTGGAGTAGTTTTGTGTGAACGCCTGGTATTATTGCAAAGAGCTCTGTGAAATACAAAAACCAGCATTGCATGACTCACTGGTCAATAACTTGTCAAATGCTTTAACACCAAAAGACAGTAAACGTTTTGGTCTGTTATTGAATAAGTCAGTTTGTGTCACTAATATTATTTCTGGAAATGAGTGGACCTTACTTTTTGAAAGTCTGTAAAAAGGCCTTAATGTATAGCCAGAGGTGAGCGACTTCTACCAGAATATTGTCAAGTTTGTTAAAATAAATCAATCAATGATGTGTTGGTTCATTCAACTTCAGACATATTTGATCTTGATCGTACGGTGGCCCATAAGGGATACGGAGTCTGTTTTCCAATATTTTGATATTTCACTTACTGTTATCGTAACCTTTTGCAAATTAACACGACTTGTCATACAAATATGTGATAAATCATGTATAAAGTAGATACTGAATTGCTGAAAAGGGACGCGAAAATGTCAAAAACTAAAACGAAAATGTCAAAAACAAAAACGAAAATGTCAAAAACAAAAGCGAAAATGTCAAAAAACTAAAATGAAAATACATGATTGTATATTAAAGAAGTCTTTTTCCATAAATTGTGTCTACTTTGTCATCCGTCAACTTCTTAGAAATTCCTACCAAACAAATAAAAATCAGTTGGAAAAGTTTCGTCATGTCCGCATATTTTTGTGTTCTATGACGTGGCTCGGATAACGCAACACGTGTTTACAAAATGATGATGAGATTCAACGATTATTTCTACTTGTATTAAAACGCTAGAACACGCAATTTCAACAGCCCGACAAGCAGACATCGATAACTGTTACCTGTCCGGCCAGCCGTGAGGCAGCGTAAAGTCAAATATTAGCACACTAATTATCTCCTAAATACTTTTCTTGTCACGAAATTACACGTAATGCCCCTAATAGGGAAACATTAAAATCTCTCGGGGATGACCAATGGCTGTCAGTGTGTGTATTTTGTAAGTCAAGCGTGTCTGATTGAGATGAATTACGCTCATGACATGCACGTGCATGTTCATTTCATAATACGCCGTGTTTTTTTTATTCATAACTAATCATAATCTAATATCCGGGCTGATGAAGTTGTAGTATTGTTCCCGGGGTTCATAGCTGGCTGATCGAACTCATCTTAATACCAGACAAACCCATGGTCCTTTTTGGTGTGATATTCCATATAAACTCAGAGAGTGTCAACTTTAATAATAACCAATGATTAGAAAGTTTATTAAGTTTTCAATATGATTCCTTCCCACAGACCTGATTTCAGAACATTTTAATAAATTCTTTTTAAATTAAAATTTCATCATCTGTGTGCCACCGTAACGATACATTATATAAAGCCTTAATTATTCATTTTCCTGTATTTGAAAGAATATTTCCATTGTAGTTTTTGTTCAAAAGGAGTTATTGTTAATTTAATTTAGTGTTAGCATTGTTTAATGTCCATAATTACAAGATAATTAATTTTTCAAACACGAATACAACAGGCAGTGTTAGACATTATACCTCAGCTGTCAAAAGTTACAAATCAGATTTAGATGGTGTCATGTGTGACATGTTGATGGCTAGCGAGTTACATGAAAATGTTAAATATAAATCGTTCTCCATAGAGACACGCGACATCACGTCCGTGCCACGAGCCAAAAACTGCGCGAGCTGACCGACGTCCGTAGGCCGGTGATAGAGGTCAGTGATGGACAATAAGTGACCAGTACCTTGTAGTGATGTCATCCAAAATGACCACTGTCGGTGTCAGCGAGCGCTCACATCAACTGGTATGGCTCAAGAGCTTCATTAATTTTACACAATACAAATATGGCCGCCCCCGGCGTCGCAGCCATGTTGGAAATAGGGATTTGATGGCCGACAATTATACCCTTGAGTTACCCTTGGTTCATCCAAGTATTGTTTGGATTAATTTGATCCGGACTTGATTGTCATTAATTTAGCCTCAATTACCCGATATGCCCCTGTGACAGCGAACGTCAGTTTGAATTTCACACATAAAGAAACTGTAAAGTTTTAAAATTAATGTAATCCTTGTTCATTGCACGGACCTAGTTCACTGTTATTGTCTTTCGCGTAAATATTTGTAGATATTGTCAATGTGTGTTTAGATTATTTATGTTATTTTATCCGTGCCATACCAATGAAATTCGCTGTATATAACATATACGTATAATCATTTGAGTATGGTATGCTGACAGACAAAGTTATCTATGATCATTCATATTTATCATTAACTAGAAGCACATGGCTCGAAACCTCTCACCCTACCATTGAAGATTTAATGTGTGCTGATGTTTTATGTGTCCCCATAAAGATGTCATACTTTAAGAAATATATGTGTGTGTGTTCTTTACACAAGTTAGGGTGAAATGAATGTCCCCAAAAGGAACTACAAAGATGTAAAGTCATATAGTTCACATCATAATCGTTATTAATGTTCAGTTGTTTATTAACATATATTATCTTTTGCTTTTGATCATATTCTTTAGCTTTGGACTAGATAAAATTACAAATACATTTTCAAGTTCAACTATCCTACATGTACGTCAAGTTACATTTACTTAAAGTCTGTAACTGTTAGTTCCGTGTGGTTTGGACGTTGGGTGGGCGTGCTCCTAGAAGGTTTTTCTGTGAAATATATTTTATACCTTTATTTATATAATGTGTGCATGCATTAAAGATGCTATTAACGTAAAACAACATGGCATGGGAACAAAGATGGGATGCACCTGGTGTCATCACTGGTCTTCAGTGGGCCATTCATATAAATGTCACAGCTATTTCGCCCTTCACCTAATGGAATCTGTTTCTGCGGGTAATCAAGGCTGGTTATTCTCTTGCACAGATATGTGATATTTACATATGTATGTGCGTCATAAGTTAAAAAAATATAGAAATAAAGTTTTAAAATCACAGATGCATAGTGTGACAAATAAAATAAATAACAAAAAACAAATAAATCAGATGTTAGTAGGTATGGTCTATTCACAAATTCAGTGTATGGTATGATGACTGTGTGTCGAACTGTCTCAGACATACTGTCCTATTATTATACAGCACGTAATAATATCTTTCTTTTTCGATTTAAAATGTCAATTTTATCATATTCATAGCATAGTCACAAGAGCAGAATCAAGTTAAAAACACTGCGCACACGAAATAGATAAAGACAGAACAACAACAAACAACAACAAACACATGGACACACACACACACACACACACACACACACACACACACACACACACACACACACACACACACACACACATATATATATATATATATATATATACATACATATACATTATTACAAATATAGTTGTTATTATATCTGAATGATATACCATGCGCAAATACATGTCACCTACATGCATACTACACATGATTCATTTTTTTGTCTATAATAATGATGATGATGATGATAAAAATAATAATGATAATGAAAATAATAATAATGATAATAATAATGCGTTCGCAACGTATTTTTCTCTTCAAACTAGTTTATTATATCTTTATATGCAAAATTCCCAATAAAGCATCCTATATTTTGTCATTACAAAGATTTCTTTTGAAGTTACACGCGACAAGGAATTCCTTTTTGTCGATATTGACAGGCCACGGTGATCCTCTCATCACGAAAAACTCTATATCATCATCATATTTCAGTTGCAGTGCTTTTTCGATTCATGATACGTATTGAGTTCCATAATTTCTCCTCCTGCCCTCCCATTACACCATGTTCGCGCCATGATGAGATCCCCCACACCAATACGAGGGATTACCACTGGCTCAGATTCTTCAACGAACATACTCCTACAACAATAGGATGGCGCAAAACCAATCTATCAGGGCATGCTTCAAAATATCCTTCCCTGTATTTGGTCACTCCCACAAGTAAGGAACACCCTTAAATATCCCGTGTTAGACAACGGTCATCAATTTGAAACCTAAGGGTCAATATTTTCCCATTGTTCCTTCCTAACATTACGTTAATATTTTTCTTTCTTTATACCTTAAAGTGCGAACGCGTGTGTGAGATAAATATGGATAAAACGCTGTATTATTAGGATATGTTTTAAATAGAAAAAGCTTTTTTAATGTTGATTCAATTTCTGGGAATTTGAAGGATGTGACTATTATCCATGCGCATTAGTGTACACAAGTGCAGTTGATGTGTTATTATATTTTGTTTAACACAATGGCGTGCCAGTAAGCCATTATATCCACGTGTGTCAAGAATAAAATTTCTCACATTTTAGGAAATTTAAACAGCATTACCCTGTTATTAAATTTCAAGATAATAGGCATTGAGCTGATATTTTAAGTAGATAGCATTTTTTTGCATGTTTTAGATATCAGTTTCATTTTAAAGATATTCTAAAGTCAACGGTTTCTTCAGTTAAATGTTTTCTCCGAAACAGCTTCCGTCGTTTTTCGTTTTCACAGCTTTTATGTTCGAATTGTTTCTAAATATTCATAGCCCCCTTTTCACTGTAGTTTCTTTATCTTTAAAATCATGAGCGAAAGATATCAATCAAAATTAATATACTAATTGCATGATCAAAACGGATTATCGTCCTAACTTTTGAGTATCGTAACTATTTCTCAGTGGAAAAGCTCAGGATATGAAAAAAAAACATGTTCCGTTTATATTTACATGGGTTTTCTATGCATGGACGTTAACTGCGTCTTGTGCAATGGAGAAAGCATAAATACTTGCCAAAAAACACTTGTCAGTCTTTCACTCTTGGATGCAATTTTAAAATCTGGAATCTGATCTAGTTTCTTACAGTTAAGTAATTATATCGTGTGTATCCATGTTCCGGTAATGGAAAACTGCATGGATTCACGTGTTGTCCTTACTTGTGCGACGATCAGTATATACAGTTATTACATAAAAGAATTATACTATTCTTACTTGTGAGACATTCAGCACTACTCGTTTACATACATTAGTTGTATTTACTTTAAGACATGCATGCATAGATACAACGTCTTTGTTTGTGTGACTTGCGGTTGCATGCATACATCAATTGTCGTTACTTGTGCGACTTGCGGTTGCATGCATACATGCATTATCTGTATTTGTGTGACTTGTGGTTGTATGCATACATCTATTGTCGTTATTTGTGTGACTTGCCATTGCATTAGTAAATAGCATGGTCTCTAGTTGTGATTTGTAATTGAATGCATATATGCATTGTCTTTACTTGTGTGCCTTACGGTGGGAGGTATACATGCATTTCTTAACTGTAGTGACTTACAATTGAATGTATACACCGTTTTCTTCAAATATGACTATTACCCATGGGAAAATGGGAAAATAACTTACTCTTGTTTCTCGTGGGAATTATGATCCCTTTCCGGTGTATATTCACGCCGAAGGAAATACGAATCAGTCCTGCTTCATTCATATCCCAATCACTGATTATAAATCGATCGTTAATATAGCTCATTATAAAAGAACATTCGGTGAGACACATCGAGACAGTTCGGGTGTGTGAACGAGTGAAGAGGTGCTACGCTGGCGTCTCTACTTGTTTGAAAGCAAATAAGTAGCGAGAAATGATTAATTGCATGTACTGTTAGGAGAACTCCTCAAGGTGATGTCTTCTTAGTTTCACTCGCCTGTCATCCCGCCATAGGTGTGTTGTTTAACATATTTATTAATATTCATTTATCACGAACCATCCCGACTAGATGTGTTATCCGCGAGACCGTTGTCCGTGCGTTCATTCAAGCAAATCGGTTGAACGAAGCTATTATTTTCGTGACAATATTTGTGACCTTTCTCGTGTCAAGCGTAAAAAGAATAGCTTTGTAATGAATACCCTTGTGGTGAGATTATATCACTATCAGAAGGACATTGTCTGGGTTTACGCAGAATAGCTTAGAGTCTGGAGCAGGGAATGTAAACTACAACAAAGATTCAGCATTCAATGTCAGATTCTGAAGCGGCAATTAAACTCCACTTGATAACTATGGTTCCTAGCAGAAAAGACGTCACTTTGGCTTTGAGTTTTTTACACAATGAGAACTAATATTTCCCGAAATGTGAAATATGACCAGAGACAAGAGTGAGTAAGTGAGTATTGTTTTACGCCGCTTGTAGCAATATTCCAGTTTGGTAGGGAGATACCAAGAATGGGCTTTAGACATTGTACTCATATGGGGAATCAAACTCAGGCCTTTGGCGTGACGAGCGAACGCTTTAACCACTTGGCTACCACACTGCCCCCTGAGACAAGATATATAAATCAAAATAATAAAAATAACGCAAGTATTTTGCATCAACTGACATGACGTTTTGTGTTTTTATTTCTCGTGACATCGGTCAGAATATACCATATTTTTTTTAAACAACACCGCAGCATCGGTGGGGTGAAATGTCATTCATAAAAAAAATTACTGAGCCTATTGATCTATCCAATCCAATTCATCATCAAAACGGTTTATATAGTATAAAAAAGATAGTTTCGAGTTTTGTTCTAAATAATCAAAATGTGCTTTGGACTTTCCTAAACATTTCAGGGGCAGTCGGGTAGCCTAGTTGTTAAAGCGTTCGCTCGTCACGTCGAAGACCAGGGTTCGATTCCCGACAAGAATACAATGTGTGAAGCCCATTTCTGGTGTCCCCCGCCGTGATATTGCTGGAATCTCTCGCTAGTCTCGCTAGTCTCTCAATGTATGTGACAGGTAATGGGGTCAGTGATTGTCATGTGGCTGTGTCATGGGTGCCATGTTTGGTTAACGGGATTCGAAGCCTAGGGTTGTTGTCATTATCCCCTTTGGTCTGTCTACAACATGTCCATCGTCTTATGTTTCACAACAATTAAACACATCCACGGCCTGAGGCGCATAGGGCAGTTTAAGATGAACATTTGACTTGTCTGTGCATATGTTTGTGACGGGATAACCTTAAACGAACACCTGGTGTCATCCTAGTGATTTAAAAACACATTCTTATGATATAGTTGGAATCGAACAATGATCTTTTAGCAGAGATTTCTTATGATTATGGAAATATCAAGGAAATACCAGGTTCAAGTCTGTGGTTTGCAGTGCGAGGGCTGAGATTATAAACGCTCACCCTTCTGAGAAACCAATGATCATCATCAGTCGGGTACTGAGATTTGAACCCACGGCCAGCGGATCCTGACACAACTGAGGAGCGAAAATCTCCTCAGCGAATTTCAGCGCTGCGCTTGTGACGACTGGGCCACCGCACCCACGCCTTCGGAAATATGTCTTATTTCTGTACAGTTCACCCCCCCCCCCCCCCCCACCCCACCCCACCCCACCCCACCCCACCCCACCCCACCCAAAAAAAAAACTTAATTAAAAAAAATGTATATATAATGTTTGTTGCCACGGTCAGTAACCGCCGCAGTCAGCAATATTCCAGCTATATCACGACAGTCGGATACTATTTCATTCCCCAACGTCAGATACGATGACACGCAGTCAACCAAGTCACCGAGCCTGACCATCCCATCCATGTCGTCGCCTCTGAATAGCATGGCTCACTTGGGACCTATTCTAAGCTGTTATCGTCCCATACTGACACACTGTTCAAAGAGGCATTGCACTCAACAGGTCACACTCACACGTGTTGTGTGGTATTCAAAACTCCAACTCAAACATCTGCAACGAAACAAGTTTATTCGTTTCATTCTAGATATGCTCTATGTTCATGACACCATGACAACAACAGCATCCAAAGGCACAATAACTCGCAATATTGCAAAGCCCGGCTGATGATAAAGTAAATTATCATGACTTCACATAGCACCTTTCAAATAACAAAAACTTTAATATCATTTGGTAAGGCACTAATATCAATGAGACAACGGTCCATAACATTAGGTAACAATTACACTTGGTGCACAAGAAGAATATACTCACAAGGACAATATTTGGCTGTTTGAAACGATAATGTACACAAAAATATGTACATATGTAAAAGGTTTCACGAGATTGAATTTATGCTATACTCAAGACATGATGATCAGTTTCAATGCCAAGACTTATTTTTCTTGTATCTGGGTCCATGGACAATATGACTGACAATAAGTTATATACTGCATTAATAACTTTGCTATTATACATAATTTATATTTTACCAAAATTGACAGTATAGTTGGATCTGTCAAAACTGGATTCAGTAATTGACTAGACCGTGTCAGATATCAGACAGGGAAGTCATAGACAGTCTAGACAGTGATTGGACGAAGATAGTTGACCGTGCGGACGGGACATCCTTAAAAATGTAAATAAATAAAATTTCTGAACATTTGACAATATCACAACTTGATTGTTTGACGTACAGTTTCCTAGTTATAGGTTAGAGTGATATTAATGCTATGATTACATAGTTGCTGCTTTATGTTCTGATACGACTGGTTACTCTGGTGTTGAAGATAGTCGCCGTGGTAACGAGGAAGTCTGGAGATTCCGTCATTTCCATGTATATTTGCATTTTGCGTGTCAGTTTTAGGTAACTGCCTGTAATTTCCGTTCCCGTAACCTGGTGTGGAACTTGACGAAGAAGCAAAGCTGGGAGGTTCACGAAACCGGATCCAAGGAATATCAGTGTCTTTGCTGTTTGAATGGGCAAAACTGTTCTGAAGAACATCAAAAGCCGTTTTAGGGGCTTCGTTTGGGTGGGATTTTTGCTGAACCGGTTTCAATTCTTCAAGCCGTCGTGGAGGAGACGAGGAACCGGTTGCTTCGTGAGAGTCACTTGCCTTACACGTGGAGAAGAAGGCACTGCTAGCACGGTCTTGATTTGTCTGTTCGGCGCCATAGATAGAGAAATATCTTTCTGAGGATTGGATGGATGGAATATCTGGAAACTTGTCTGTGTACTTTGAGAACGAGTTGTCAATGTGTCCTTCGCACATGTTTCCAATGCGGGACTTGGGACAGAAGCTGAAAGGGTCACTCAGATCAGGCTCTGACTTCACACCTCCACTGTTACCTTTAGCAGCGTCCATATTAGTGACATCATCAAAACGTGTGTACCCAGTTGACGGGTCGGAATGCGTTGGAATGAAAGCTGACGTCTTATGATCAATTTCTGGGGCGTCATAAAACGACTTTGAGAATAGATCGGACCTAAAGAATAACGAGTCATCTCTTTGACGACTGGTTGGTTCAAACATAGAGCTGAAGTTAGGGATCTGACCTATCCCTTGGTTTGTCGAGCAGGAAACAGACAAAGATGGCTGAGTTGTGGTGTATGATGGGAATTTTCCTTCGTCGTATAGAAACGAAGACGATCCATGGAAGGTTGATGCTCGTGTCCGGTTGTAGTCGGGAGCATGAAGCCGATGATCAAATGAAGGAGTCGACGCATGCGCATTAGTGATGCTGATCTGCGTAATGGAGGCACTTGGTTGGTAAGGATCTTTGAAAATATCACATGTTGGCAGGAAACCTTTATATGAGCGGGAGTTGGAGCAGGTGCACTCAAATGGCGGACAGGAACACATAACATCATCATCTGTAACAGAGTAAAAACATTTTATTTCTACACGTTAAGACATCCTTAACACAATGTGCAAACACACCTTCTTGACTACACGATTGGCATTAAAATATATATATAAAACAAAGGTGAAACATCGATCACTGTGCATAGCAGAATGTACCCAATTACAAAGGTTGATATAATTCCAAGTCTTGTTTCAACATCCCCGCCAAATCTCTTAATTTTGAAACTATATTTGACTCGTAGTAGATGGAGCACATATCTTGATCACCTGATAGGAGCTGACATAGTATGACGTACCTGTTTGTGAGGAGAAGAACTTCTTCTGGGCGATATCCAAGGACGGTTCACTGGCGTGACGCTTACGTTCTGTGTACACATTATCCGGGACCTGAAGAAAGTGAGTGTGTGAAACAAATGAATTCATTGATTCATATGGACATCTGTGTTTTTGTTTTCTATTTATTACTTAGCGTCCAATGAATGGAGTTAAGAGGTAATTGTATATTTGATACTGTTACATTCATTGAAATCTTACTTTCTTATTGAATTCGTGAGGTTTCAAATGTATTATTCAGAGGTATCAAATTGTTTTTGAACGCTGTTACTAGCTGTCGTCCTGCCCTACACTACAATGGCATTATCCACATCAAATAGTGAAGCAACTTTACATCGGAATAATACATTTTAATCAAACTATAAATATTTGATACCGTGCTTTTATTAATCTTTAATGTGAAATATACATTACATAATACTTAACGCCGCGATATTACTGGAATACTGTTAAAAGCGACGTTAAACCACACTCACTCACTCACACACTCACAATAATACTTACGCCTGCGCTCTTGCACTGACGACTTCCGGTTATATGGCGGCGACTCTCTGCAACTGACTTGGCTTCCGGCCTGGGGTGGTCGTGGTAACCTTTGGCCTGGAAATATATGGCCCCATTGAGATGTCGCCAGAAGTGGGTTACCGGGTAGCCACAGTGACCCCGACATGGCATCAACTCCAGACGTCCAGAACATGATGGATTCGGGCAGGGTTTGTCTGAAGAAGAAACACGGATGTGAGATTAAAACTTTACTCCATTAGGATTTAACAAAGTAAGACAAACATCAACTGAGTACAATATCCCTAATTTTGTCCCAGGGACATACCTTCCAAGCGAGAAGGCGCATTGAGCTTCGGCTTGCATTATTATATTGCTTTATGGAACTTTTTTCAGAATGATTTCAATTATGTCTTTTGACGGTGTCTTCAAAGAATTGCTTCTTTAACATTGCCGTTCAGACTACTCACTCATTTGTTTTCTTCTTGCTTTGTCACAAATAGCAGGTCTGAGATGAACCTTCTCGCCATTCTCTAGAAGACAGTCCAGGTTACACACAAGCACGCCAAGGCAAGATTTCTTCAGAATAAGTGAGTTGTGATTGTTTGTATTGCGCATGGCCCAGCCGCTCACATGACGCCGGCCGTCTTCCTGTTCCGGGCTGTACACGTACCGCGCATGTCCGTTTGGCCATAACTGGAACTTATCGAACTTGACTACCTGTGGAGAAAAAATGGATATTTTAAAATTGACATAAGTGTAGTTTATTTCATTTTTTTCTTTTTAATCTTGTATTAGTTATATTTCAAACGAGCCTATAAAATTATGATTTTATATGCCGTACGTACATCTTGGGGTAAATAGTTACCACGTGTTATTGTTATCTACATTTTTTAGTATCATACATTCTTTAATCATTTCACTTTTGGTCATATCTCTTCGACCTGGCATATTTATTTAAATGCTCATCAGTTTACAGAGCATATATTTTTACATTGACTATTCATATTTATATCCATTATATCCATTTACTGGAGCGATGGGGTAGCCTTGTGGTTACAGCGTTTGCTCGTCACTCTAAAGGCCCGGGTTCGATTCCCCACATGAGTACAACAATTTTGAAACCCATTTTCTGGTGTTCCCCGTCGAGATATTGCTGGAATGTTGCTAAAAACGGCGCAAAAACATACTCACACATACTATCCATTTACAGTGCATATCCGTTTACAATGCATGTCCATTTACAGTGTCCAAACATATTCTTGAATTTCCTAATTCTTTATATATTGCAAAACACTTTATTATAAACATATAAACATTACTATCATTCAAATATCTGATTTTCTAGAAACTTTGTAATAATCACGCATCACAGTTGAGAAGGGGATTGATTCAAAAGTTTACTGAAATTTAATAAAAAGAGAAAGAAGTTTCAATCAAATGGCAATTAAAATCTAATAGCCTACAATATGTCTGTTATTGCATCACGACCCCTTCCGTAAGGGAACGGGTTGACATCACCTTCTTGCCCTATTGCATAAGAAGACTCTCAGGTTTCGGCCTGGTTCAAATCTTCTATCCTACTCGTGCCCTTATCCTACTCATGTTTTGTTAAATTAAACCTCTCCAAAATAGAATAAACGAGCTATCTATTAAAACAATATGATCCACGGCTAATAACTAGGAATCGAACGGCCTGGATTTGTATGTGTAATCTTATTCACGCAGAAGGCTCATAACAAGATATTGCGTTACCATTTGACAAGAGAGAAGTTTCATCATTTAGACTTTACGCTTCTTGATTTTTACAGCTTCATGAATGGGCTTTTGAGGACCTTAAAAGGGTACTACTTTTATTGTCGACTGGATTTACGAATTTCGGGGCCGTATCAGCCCTTCTGTAGTGTCTAGTCAGTAGGCGTGGGAGAGCTAGAATTTGATACGGAGGTTTTACTCAGACTGCGAATGTCCTGACGATCTCATTGTGTTTGACATATGCAGGAACTACTGTGTTCCGAGGCGGGAAGTGTCATTGTAAATCTCAGTGTTTAGCAGTAATCAGTTTCTCGTCTTTGTCTATTCTCGTCGTCGAATAGCAATACAGCAGATAAAGCGTGAAGCATTTACTCATTAACTGAAACTGAAACAAACTGAAGTGTCTGTGGTGACATTATCAAGTAAAAACAGCCTGATACTGTCGGTGATGAACATGAAAATATGTTATTATGTATTTCATACATAAACGTCAGACGGAGTCAATATCAATGAAATTGGAGTATGAAAAACATATAAAGTCGCTGATATTAACAGACTGCTTTGCAAGTTTACCTTTTTTATATGACTATCACTACAACTAGGCGTTTTATACCGACTGCTTCATTAGCGTCAATCCATTTTTTTCGAAAAGAGCGTTTCGTTTCTTTTAGTCTCCATTTAATATACTAGTATTCAAGCAAAGCGAAAACATTGACTTCAACACCCATTTGGGGCCTAAGGCCGACATATGTCGCTATAGTTTTGTTTTGACCACAGTTGTGTGTTAAGGTCAGACGTCTCATTTTCCGAAGTCACCTATAATGATAGATTATCAAGTTTTAAATAAAGGGACTTGATAGCTTTGTCCAAAGTCGCAAATTAACCTGTCGAGTGGACAGTGCTTATTCCTACACTCTCTACACCCCGTCTTTGAAGACCGGTAACATGGCACAGATAAAGTGTCCATAGGGGATGCACTTGGGATGTCTATGCCATTTAAAACAGTGTGTTTATGTGTGTTTTAAGAAACGAAATAAGTGTTGTTCAGCCCCTAGACATCAATAGTCCGTAAAGTATACTTAACAAGTCAACATAACAAAACACACACGACTCTAATTTTGACCGTTTGACCAACTCCCACCTAACAATCCTACAATCACCGCCGTAACTCAAGCCATAATGCCAACATTACTCCACCCTAAACCTTAACCCAAATCCTCTTCTTCAGGAACGGAAAACAATCTCTTGTCATTTGAAATATACAAGCAATATCCTCCCCATAGGGGCTTTTGAACTTTTATAACGAATTTAAATTCAAAACTTTGAAATACAGTAATATTTACAAAATGATGAGCAGCTGAGGATACCACAGATTATTTCTAAGGATGTTTTCATGTTAAGATGCAGTTAAACGAAAAGTCTGTTGTACCATACAAGGCTGACTCGTCTTTGTTCGGTTTATGTGTTGTTTTCGTTTAGTTACCAGTGCGGCATAGTTTTAGGTGTATTATGCCTCTACATTGGAGCATTTGTTTTGGTTCTTAAAAAAGAGATGCGGGCATCCATATTTCTCCCCCGGCTCTCAGACTGGCCACATGCCATGCGGGCGAGAAAGAGCGACATCGACACGTCTAACAAAAACTTAGCAATTTCTCCGTCTTGTGAAAATATTCTCCGACTGAAAATGAGAGGCTGGAAAAAGACTAAGGTATGAGGTGCCAGATTGCATAGTGATTGGATTTCGTGTAATTAATTTATGTATATATTTCATTTGTTCTGGATGCAAATTAATTCGGGTAGTATTGAAATAGAGACGTTGAATGCAGGTTTGGGCTCTTTCAGGCCCGTGCAAATTGATGTTTAATTCGAATTAAGAACCAAAGTGAAATTGATGAAAATTAAAAAGTAATACCGTACAAGTCTTCTGCTCACGGTCACATCGACTCTGTGAAATGACGTTATAACCTGAATTTGCACATCAAATGATCCATTTCTATACAAGATCATGATATTGTTGTAAATAAATATAAAATGGTAATTTGTTCAACATGGGGAACAAAATTCATTTTGGAAAGCATTTTATATGCGATTTTATTAGTATATTATTTGTCTTTTTCTGTAACCAAACTTTCCGCTGAGTTGCTGCCATGCGGTTATGTTAAAACTTGAAACTCATCGCGGTGTTTCAATCTGCACCTACTAACACGCCAGCACTCAGTAGTTGCCAGTTATACCCTGTGAGGAGTCATCCTCGGCTTTGTAGCATATTCTCAACAACAAGCCCACCATTGTTGGGGCAGTAATTTAAGAACCTGCCGTCCCTGTATCGTACCCCTCCCCATCTTACTCCACCCCACCCCTCTCCTCATCCCCCATCCTACCCCTTGAAGATAACGCCGGGGTAATCGGCACGCGCGAGATGTCACCGTGCCACGCTCCGCAGCCCGGATTTCCAATAGGGAGCTGTTGGAAAGGACATTTAATATTTCCCCCTTTTTCAGCATGTCCTGCTGAGGTCAAGGGTCACACATGCGGTGTTCCTGTGAATTGTCCCATGCCCACGTTCAACAATACCTCTATACATGTTGTTCAATTGTTACTACTGGGTTGCTGGTAGGCACGGCCTTGTTGTCAGTGAGCTTTATCTCACACAGTGTCGGTGACACAGACATGGACGATAACGTCAGACTTGAGTCACCAGTGCATATATTATTTTGTCAAAACAGATCCATTTCATTTGTCGTAAATGGCTTAAAAAGTCACATTGTTGAAACAATATTTAAAATATTTCACTTGATTATTTATTTCGGCAATTGTGATGCTTATCCCAATTCCAGTTTCCGGACATCTGGTATACGTTTATCGATTAATGTAGCATGTTTATAACGTTTATTATCTAATTCTAATGACTGAACGTATTGAATCTGCCTATTATAAACAAGTTTAGTTCATTAATCTCGCTGACTAACACGGAATGCAAACAGTTAGTTATAATCAATAATGATAGATTTATTTGAAAATAATATTAACAGCTACTGGCTCAAAACACAACCCTGTGAAACTCCTTATGTTCAGAAATGACCTGCACAAACAACTCACCGATGGTAGACCGCTGTCGTTGATGTCCCATTGATGTGTAGACTTTGTATGGCTAACGTCGACGTTCCTGGGAACTGGAGAGGATAACGTGGGCGCATCGATAGGCTGGGGGAGGCCGGGTTGAGGGGTACGAGCGAGACTCCTTGCTGACGGCATGGTTGCCGTCGTGTCTTCTAAATGCATATGTCTTCCCTGCTGTAAAGAAAGGTACATGTAAATGTCATGATATTCTTGCTGTGAGTGGAAAAGATAATCTCCGCTGCTGAAACGAAATAACTAACTAGTATTTCATATAACACAAAGTCATCTGTATGCAGCATCAACGATTGATACCCAAAACTTTAAAATTAAAACATTCATCGAAAACATTATAATTTATCTAGGTCTATTGATACAAAAATGCAATATTTAAAATAATGTGTTGCTAACTGATAAACATGTTGCCACACTTTTAATTAATAATTACTAATAATTTCAATTGATGAATATTCATAAAGAACTAAAGCGTTTCGGACACGCTTCATCTCCTATAAAAGACAAACTTTAACAGGAATATTTTAACACCCTGTTTGATGTCAAGCTATAGATACATATTGGGTGAGGAGCATGACACTTATGGAAATGCGGGAAAGACAAAATGTTGATCCTTATTAGTTGACACTCGATACATTATTTGTTTAACATGAACAATGGAACATGTGGGATGTAGTTATTAAGGTCCGTGTCGCATGTAACACAGGAAAATAAGCACAGTATAAGATATCATGCGATGTATATACCGGGAACAAACGATGAAGGGGAGGTAATCCCGTTACGAACGACATTCCCCAATTTACCGACTATAAATTATCGGCTGCTATTATTGGCCGGCCGCTTTGACAAATATGACTGGTGATTGGGCCGCGCTGATGTCTTAAGGGTCTGTGGCACGCGCCTCGGCAGTCATGGCACGTGCCCAGCCAACAAGAGGGGTCAGTGTATTGCTTGAATCACTAATAAGAATAACTCAGAAAATCCAATAAAGTCCGTGTCAACCGCATCCAGCATTTAGTGACAATATTTCGATGTTGAATAATCCCCTATTCTGAGGTGCGTCGTTTTTAACGAACCCTGATTTTTACTTAATTGTCACCAGGCGTTTGGGGAAAATATTTAAGAGCCTAGAAATATTGACTCACTTGTTTACCGGTTTATTGTTTGTGATATTTGATATGGGACGTATTTTTGGATTGATTCTTATCTTTTTTCAGTAAGTACATTTTCAATTAACATTTTTGTCGCACAAATAGCACCTATTCCTAGATGCGTTGTGCTTACTTTATTTTTAATTTTCAGATTCGTTCTTAATTTAAAATATATCTCAAGTAGAATTGCACATTAATACAACTATTATGAACAACATTATGAACAACTAAATTAATACAGTTTAAATATATAGAATGTCAAGAAAAATAGCTTTTCATCTAAGCTACCTCGCTACATGGCTTCAATATTGCCGATGCTATGTAAACAATTAACTCACTGAACGAAACTCTTAGTGAGCTCTTATCTTCGTTTCAACGAAATATACCCAGTGTTACAGTAACATCATGTTTATAATACAGTGGAGTCCACCTAACTAAAGTACGCATACATACTATTAGCAGTTAAGTAAAGGTTATTCTTTGGTCCCAGCGATATCCGTCATAAACCATCATCATTTGAGTTCGGATAAGTCTAATGTTCAAGTAAAAACATTTTGGTAAGTAAGGGAGTTTCTGGCCCCTATTAGTACATTTTAATATAATATAATATAATATAATATAATATAATATAATATAATATAATATAATATAATATAATATAATATAATATAATATAATATAATATAATATAAAGCTAGAAAGAGTTATAAGAATCAAGGATATTCCTTTAATCTCCGAAATCAGGTTTCAGAAAGACATATCAAATTTTACGAATTTATCTCAAATTTCATACCCAGCTATCACTCATATACACCCAAATGTTTTGATCAAAATACCCATTATCAAATAGTAATATCAAACAATTTTCATGATTAAAAAGAAGTATGTTTCAGTAATGGTGTGTAAAGTACATCCTTTTAGATATTCTTTAAAGAACAAAACAACAGCAAATTTATACAGGGGCACTACGCGGGGGTATACATGTCAATATAAATACATTCATATTAAAATACCAAAATTATAAGTCAACCTAAACAAGTTAATGTAAACATAAACGAAATAGTAACAATTTTACAAATGCTTAAGAAAATACTAACCTGTATGATATGATGAAGGGGATAGGTATCCGCCTTGCGTGACACCTTGTTCACACTGTTTTTTTCACACACAAACTCTCTTGAAAAGGAATCACCGTTGTTCTTTGACGGTGGTTTTTACTATCTGAGGGAGTCGGCCTGTTGCTCTTCTGTCAAATACACGACACAAAATACGCGCACGCGCTGAGACCCACGTGGTAATTTATAGCCCGCAAGAGAATCCTACCTCCCTTCACTGCGGGCCAATCCTAACGGTTCTCACTGGTGACGTCACAAAAATAACGGTTTTTGGTCGGAACCCACACGAGTGATATGCTAATCGAAATACATTAGCCAAACTTGTCGTGACATTGATGAGATTACAAAGCAGTCGACGCGTAAAACCGCAAAATTTTCTGAAAAAGTTAGCATTGTGTAGAAAGCATGCTTTCTTGAAGAACTAGATTTATAGACCAATATGCGGTGATTGTGTTTGTGACTATTTAAACCCAATGAAATGTATTGTTATGGATGTTAGTGTTATATATAGCGGAAATGATTAGGAAATTGGTGTCGTAAGGTTATAATTGACAGTAAATCAGAATTTGCGGAGATTTAATATTATCTCCATATCACAAACCTTAAATCAGAAATACAATCATAATCATCTCCCGTGTCTAATGTCTTCGATTCTTATATTTTCTCAGTACATTGGTGTCACATTCAGGTATTCCACAAGGGCTACTTTACCAGTGGGTTATGAAGTCATATGAGGATAGCAACAAAGGAGGTTCCCCAGGGCGATTATAGGTATAGGGGCTCCATAGAAAAGATGAAGTATCAAATGCAATTATTTTTTTGTTATGAAGCCGTAGCTGTCATTTAAACATTACATTTTTATCATAACAATTTTCGGAACAAGAAAAATGAAGAATATAATCACCTTTGCTGGCAGGTTGTTAAAAATATTTAATTTCAAACAATGGCAATGCTGACATCACATCAAAGCGTCGATTAGTAGAGTTTTGTTTCATCCACTAAAACAGCGTGTGTGGGTCGTTCTCGTACCAGCATTGTAACACTAAATAAAATCATTTTATGTCTTGAAGCAGGTATGTGCAGTATTGCCCTGTAGCGATGCGTTACGTCAAGCAGTGGGGAATACTCCACAACAATGGTTATGTCCTGCTCTGTCGACATTTTAAGACACTCGGCATAAACAATGTTACTTTGGTACAGTCGGCACTCGGCAGTCTGGAACGCCAAACTTTCGTATCATTGCATTTTTAGAATACACATGTATTTCCTCACCTTCGAAATATATTTCTGATGCCAAAAAGCATGTTAAATGTCGCTTTGACATTGTGATTTTAAATGCATATTGTGGTGGCGGAGGAATATAATGTTATGACAGTGAACTATGTGTTCACCTCCATCGCCTGAGAAAATTAAAACTCTTTGAAAATATTTTTTAAACGCTTCCAGAAAACACCTAAAATCTATTGGACACATTTCAGCATTACCTATAGATTCAGTGTTGGTATCGGTCCGAAACATACAGTTGTTGAAACGAAAGAAATCTGATTCTCATTCATGTGAACACAACTGATCACTTTCTAAAGGATTTATTCAGGATTTCCCCATTTTATTTCTGCATATCCCGTGGGCCAGATTTGGGCCTTATCACACCCTCTCCTTTGAATTAAAAGTTGGAACGTTTCATAACAATAACAGTTCCATCATGACGCAAAGTAAAATATTAAACAGTACCGCTTTTAGGAATGACGAGCATGGTCATTGGAAAAATGGTTTAAGACATTGTGGCGGGTATCAGAGTCTTAGTTCAGAGGATTCCATTGTAATAATTGTTTCTGGAACAGATTCGCATCTCAAGTACTGCAAGCTTCTTCCTTTTACTTCGCGCTATTTATCATATATGTATTGCGTTGTTGTTATGGTGGAGTTAATTGTATTCTGGAGTTAATTGTAGTCATGGCTCGTAATCAAACATTTTCATCTTTTATAAACAGGCTATATTTTACACTTCCTTACGAAATGAAATGTTCTCTCATTCATTCATTCACCTCGTCATTCACCTCGTCATTCACCTTAGCCCTACTCTGATTCCGGGAGGTATTGAGGAGGTATTTTACTGTTATAAGCATGTTGTGTATTTACTTGTTTTGGCTGTCACAGAACATTTTCTTATTCATTGTAACATTCATAACCTTTTTCAGTGCCTTAACACCCAACAGAAGTTCTGCAACTTACCTGCTTGTTGACTCACCGTTAATAATACATGCTATACCACATTGTATCATGTCGTCCCGTATAATAAACGCCTGATTGTAAATGAAGTTGAGCTGAAATAAATTAATACAATACATGTAATATTAATTATACGCTCGCTAAAAACATTGCTTTGAATTGCTCTGATTTGATGGGTGGGTTTTGTGACATAAAATGGCTGGTGTTAGTGTAAGTACGAATCTCCAATGATCGCAGTTATTCGTAACTCGAACACTCGTGATGTTTGTTATGTTGCATTCTGGCAGGCATTGATAATTCGAAGCTGCCTTATCATGTACCACTACGTTATCCTAGGCGTAGTCATCTCGACTCGAATTAAGTGTTGTGCTGGAGAAAGACAATGATTTGGTTGAAAAAGTAGGACTATAGGGTAACAGATGGAATTTGGTGATAACAAAAGTTTAAAAAGAGGGATTTTCTCTTGAGCAGCCAGACACCATGTATGGTTCACTTGTTCACGTGGACGGTTACCGACTGTAGCCAGGGTAGTTCTTTTTGCGCCGGACCCAACGCCATAACCATGAGGAGTTACTTCCCTTTACCAGTTGCTCACATAGAATGTCAATCGCCAAATGACAATGTAAGCTTTGTAATAGTTTAGCAAATATAATCCTTTAGAAAATTATACCAACTAGCCAGTAACCTGAAAATAACATTACTGAACCAATTTTATTACAATAAGATGCCGTATGACAAACCTCGCGATTTGTAGAAAGAACGACAGGATATATTCTAAAAAAATATTTTAACTGATCTTACAGTCGTACATTTTTCAAAATATGTATAACATAATATAACTGTCCAAACTTTCACTGACAATTATAATTATGTGCGCAATATACAAGACGTCAAAATCGACAAAGGCAGTAAAACATTCTTCAATTCTGTTGAAAAGAAAATATCATTTCAAATTCGGATAATTTTTACCAGAATATGGTTTTTATAGACTACAAACTATGTCAACTGTTTTTAAGCTTCGAAACTGAGTCTCAATACTTTCAAAGGTCAACATATTCCCTCCAAATGGTAGAAATAAATATTTGCGTCACAACTTATTGTTATTTTTCGGCACAGATATTAGTTTTTTTAACAAACGAGCGGGATGACATGAGTATTAAAGTTATTTCAAACATAAAGGAAATATTGTTCTACAATATTTATTTATTGTTATTTTTCGGCACATATATTAGTTTTTTTAACAAACGAGCGGGATGACATGAGTAATAAAGTTATTTCAAACATTAAGGAAATATTGTTCCATAATATTTATTTTATTTAGAAGTCAGTTAGTGTTTTCAAAATGTGAACAAAATTACATGTTTAGCAAAATGTCCCTGAGCTTTCCAACTTGACAACAAAGCATACAACCATTATATATGCGGGTAGAAGCTGCTAAATTAATAAATTCAAAAACTTAATATGAAATAATGTAACTACATTGGCGACGGGAACATGTTGTCTGTTGTTGTTTTTTATCACGTGCATAGATCCCGCATGTTTCTTTGTTGTTTATTTGTTATGTTAATATTGAAGGAAAAGGTAAACAGGGTCTTTTCACATTGTTTAAGTACATATCATCTCAAGCCTAACCACTGTGGTAACAATTAAAATAGCGTCACTTTTTAATGAAAATAGTGTGTTATAGTAATTTCAGTCGCATGTGTTCTGCCTTATAAAACATACGACGAAATGAATGGTTAAAATGAAGATATTTTGACAAAGCAATGTTTTTCACAATATAACCTACAACATATCCCCTAGCGGTTATAATAACTCCGTGCAACGGTGCATGAAATCAAACTTTCTACCGGAATAAACCTATTACTCAATATTTAATTTTAAATCAAAGAAAATTTGTTTTTTATAAAATTGTTTTGTAAACAGTTTTCATTAGACGGTAAAGAATAAAAGACTTAGAAAACAGTATTTTCAGATTAAAGATCTGTGATTATAGTGATGCAAATCACGCGGGCCATACCACACCGGCACCATCATTTGAATGACCGTGAACTTCACTGACGACATGTGCGCCCGAGAACTGTACCGTTAGGACAGTACATGCCCGCTCGTCTCGCCCACACCTGCTGTCAGCATTGTAGGTTTACAGTGTTACGTGAGTGTATGTTTTTTGTGAATTTCAATGGATTCCGTTGTGTTTTAATGAGAAAATGACAAAAGTATGAATACTCCCTACGCACCAATTCACATGGGCATGGTGACACACAGACAGCCAGGACACTGTTCCGCAAAGGTCTTAGCGCTAAGACGATCGTTTCACAGACTTAGGACAACAGCAGCGCTGAGATCGCTTTGTGGAACTTAGCCTCGATTACATAAAACCAGCCGATCCGAACGTTGTGTTCCTCATAATAAAGAAGTTGACATCCAGAAATTCTCTACCTTATGTGTATCAACTCTAAATGCCTTTCAAAGACAAGAATTATTCATGTGATGGGAAAATGCATCTACGATGATACCAATGAACCATATAAACTGCCGGACAAAAGAAAGTATACACTTGAAAAATAATTTTGACCAAAAAAATATAACCGTTATCAAAACGCTCTACGCAGAATATAGTTGCTGAAACACTGCAAATTTAAGAGCCAAAACATAACCGTGATACCCGTATCAAACACATCACCATCGATTAACCATCTTTCATTTTCTGCCACCATCAAACATGGGTGTATACTTTCTTTCGCTCGGCAGTTTATAACATATTTAATCTACATACAGTAAACTACGGTTATAACGAACACGCTTATAAAGAACTGACGGATATAACGAACTTACTTTTTTTGTCCCGACAATTTGCTGTAGTTATGCTGTATATATGCTTATAACGAACTTCGGTTATAACGAACTAAAATTAGTAGTCCCTTTGAGTTCGTTATAACCGTACTTTACTGTACTCGTATTTAATACATGAATATAACGCATACGTCCGTCGTTGTTTCTCGTTGTTTAACCATATGCGGTGACGAATACCTAATTAGCTCGAATGCTGGTATCTTTACGTCCCTGCACAATCAGTTGTGTGTCGATGTGGTCTAATGGGCCACCCCGCTTGTCGACATATATTCAATGGATGGCGTAATTTTCATTTTTGATATATATCATGTTGGTCGTTGTAAATGAAAATGACATAATAGAGACACGGTTCATTTACATTATAAACACAATTGAATTTTCATAACAGCCCCTTGGTAATGATCCATTAAAATCCCGGCTATACATTTCGCTCGAATTCCCTAGTTACCCCAGGATGTCATTTTATCTTTTAAATCTCGTCCGACATTTCCGACGGACCACAGTTATAACTGTGATCGAAAAGTCTTATTCTCAATCACATGGAAGCGTGTTAGTGCCACATTCTGAAAATAAACGAAGTAGAGGATATCTTTTTTTAGAATGTGGCTCTAATACGCTCCAGTACGATCAAACGCTCAAACCCACACGAATTAATTCAAATTTCCACATTCAAACGTATCTCCCCAAGGACTATTATTGTGCAAGGTCAACTAAGTTGGAATTTATTCACCCTTGTTCATTTGTAACGACAGTTCGAATTTAATCACCCAGTCGGTCCCTACCATACAAAATCTGCCCCATGTCAAGTTCTCGTTGATAATGAATTTGTCATGCGAATATTGTACACGAGTAAAGTAGCTCCGCGCTCGTGTACAAGTGCCTCTGCAATACCTGCTGGCTAATGCTGGTATTCCTTCGAAAAGGGCGTGGTCGGCCCGTCACCCCACTAGTTATACCCCTGGGTACAAGCCATAGTGCCCCTATGCAACTCTTGATATTCTTGCCATCTTTCTTCAAGCTTCTCTGTATAATCACAGTTCAAACCAGATCTCAAATTATCCTTTTCTTTCAACCCTGTCCTGGTAATGTTGGAGCACGCTGTTGAGAAGTATCTAAAGAAGTGCTTGTATTTGTTGCGCGGCTTAATACTCATTTTGACCCCTTTACTTCTATCGGGGGTCTTTATTAAATGGGCGTGGCATCTTAGGAAAAGACATTGAACGTCCAGAATGCTTTGGATTTCGTTTTGTATGTATGCAGTGCTCTTGACGTTATGATATAAAATAAGAGTCATTAGGTTAGTAATTTAAATGAGACAGACTCCATTGCATTTTACGTTTGAAAAGGAACAAATAGTTTCAAACATGTGATCTGTTCCGAGTCCATTCATATTTTAATAACTTACTGAAGTAAAATTATTAGTGACCGATTTTTTACAATATAATGAATATTATATTCCTTGGGAACCATAATCGGGTCTAAACAAATGTTGGCTACATATAATGTGTGTCTTAAACTAGTCACAACAAATATCACGTAAAACATATACATTAAAGAAAAACTGAAAGGATACTTATATGTTCTTAAAAAACAAATCTCTTAGTATTCCACTTACAATATATGTTTGAACTTTGATATAAAATAACCAACAAATATTTGTTTTAACAATCAATTGTTGAAAATTATATCATCAATTACACTTAGAGGTGACTTGACCTGTTTGATGATGAAACCGAGAGATCCGGCGGTCGGGGCTTTACCGTGGGGTAAGGGCTAAGTCACTGCCGTCTTTGATAGGACCATTCCCGATTAAAATTTGTCAAGATCCTGTCATTCGTGGCGGGAAATTCACAAATTTGTAAAAACATTTATATAATCACGACAACAATCAGATATTGTTCAGGAAGCGTCCCGATTCAGCCGTTTCCAGGCGAATTCGTCCCGATTCTCCCATTCTCAATCCGAATCTGATCCGATTTGTATCTTCCGCATGGTAAAAAACGACCGAGTCTGTCCCCACAGCGTCCCGATTCTCCCGAATGCGATCCGATAGAGATCAGACAATGACCGGACAGTGAACCGACAAAGACGGCAAGATCTGGACGCAATCTGAACTCAATCGTCAAGAAACGGCAAATGAACAATTTCTCCAAATCTAACCCGTTCATCACGACAGCGTCCCGATCCACAGGACACCGCCCAGACAACACAGGACATTGTTACGATTTTGATCCGATACAGCAGAATCTGTCACGACGTTGTCACGACTGTAATCCGACTAGACTAAATCGACTGAGGTTCCCGAATGTTACGGGACGCACCATACTGTCGGGAGTGCTTGGCCGACCTCTCTGGACCTTTCCCGATCCGCAGGACTCTGTTACGAACGTATATGACTCCGTTCAGATAATGATAGATCATTGAGGATCATTGAGGATAGTAATCCGACTTTTTCACTTTTCGTGTCGTAGCGCTATCTGATCTCAAACGGGAGCCATAATCGGCACTGTGTGTACGCAGCCTAAGAGAAACCGAACCAAGGTCTTCATTGTGACGAACCAATGCTTTAACAACAAGACTAAATGATTAAGTCATGATCATTAGCATGAGCTATGTCGTGATTTTCTATAATCACCGGTTAACATATAAAATATACACAACGACAAAATCAGCTAAGCTTTACATGTGGTTTTCACCCCGTGGGGATTCAGGGTTAGAATTGCTCCCTGGCAACCTATACTGGACGCAAGGGGCGACTTAATGGATGGGGTGGTCAACACACACGCACACACTAACATACATTTACACACACGAACACATACACGAACACACACACACTAACACATACACGAACACACAAGCACACACTAACATACATTTACACACGCTAACACATACACGAACAAACACACACTAACACACAAGCACACACTAACATACACTTACACACACTAACACATACACGAACAAACACTCACTAACACACAAGCACACACTAACATACACTTACACACACTAACACATACACGAACAAACACACACTGACACACAAGCACACACTAACATACACTTACACACACTAACACATACACGAACACACACACAAACATACACATACTTTTGCACACCCACTAACACCCACACACCAACACTAAAACACACGAACACACACACACTAACACCAACACTAAAACACACGAACACTAACACACGCACACATACATGGAGGTTTCACACCTCCTCATGCACTGGCACTTACTTTAATGGATCGGGTCATCAGGTTTGGTGATTTGACTAACAGCGTTGTGTCGACAGCGAACATCATTGCTCATAATATCACTAGATTTTATGGTTGAGATATTTTATGGTCTTATGACAGGTGTGCTGAATGAAGAGTTAGGCAACAAACAAACATATATGTACTCTTCCAATGAAAAATATTTGAGTGGTGGGTGCTACCCACATTCTACAAGCACACCCTTTTCGTGAACACCTGGTGTCATCACTGATTTTCAGTGGTCTATTTTATCACTTCCGTGCCTTTTACGCCCTACGGAATCTGTTTCGGCAGGTACTCGAGATTGAGAATTCTCCTATCACACCCGATAATAACTTTAAAAGGTATAATATATGAGAGACAGTTAATATATTACGTGCAAAATAGTAACACAGAGTAACACAGATGCCGAAAGAGGCGACTAACGGGATCGGGTGGTCAGGCTCGCTGACTTGACTGATGCATGTCATCGTATCCCAAATTGCCTGGATCGATGCTCATGATATCAACCACTGGATTGTCTGGTCCAGACTCGATTATTTACAGGCTTCCGTCATATAGCTGGAATAGTGCTGAGGGCGGCGTTAAACAACAAACAAACAAAAGTAACACAGAACAATTCTGTTATTGTTGTTATTGTGTCAGTCACCCCTCTGCTGAGATAGTCGACAGGATGAGAGCATGTCACACAGACAATTGACCAAGAACAATTTCCACTAAAGACAATTGCAATCTAATACAATTGCAACCAAGGAACCTTGCTATCTGGAAAAAATGCTATCAAAGACAATGGCAATCAAGAACAATAACCACAAGGGACAATCACCATCTAGAACAAATGCATTCGAAATAACAGCGACTAAAAACATTTCCCCAATCATAAACGCTAAAAGCAGCATTCAGTGTACGATTCCGACTAAGTCATTGGCAGGTGTTTATGAGTGAGTGAGTGAGTGAGTTGGGTTTAACGCCGCTTTTAACAGTATTCCAGTTATATCACGGCGTGTCAGCTTAATGCCCGAAGTGATGCGAGTCTCAGACGTTTACCACTTCGGTGAAACCCACGAGCACGGGTATGGTGCTGACAAACCTAGAAACATAATCGGGGCGAACCGGGATTCGAACCAACAATCATAGGTTTCTGCACAGCGAATCGCGGCGCCTTAGACAACTGGGCCACCCGTGCCCCCCTGTTTATGAATCAAATAGTGATGACAACAAGTGGTCGCGAAAACGTGAGCCTCTCCTGGCGTCACAAACACATGCAAAAACAAGTCAATTGTTCACCTTTAGAAAAGCACGGCAACATATGGTACAAGTCAAAACAGGGAACTGCATCGGACATCATTATTTTTCAATAATGCGTCAAATTTGGAAACGCCCTCATTCGTCTGCCACCAAACGTTTTGAACGCTTTACTGATGCCTTGAATGCAACTGTGATCAAACAACTTTTGAGCAGGAGTCGTTTGAGCACTTTGAAATCTAGAAAGAGCCCGCTCGATTGTACCTCAAAAGTTGTGAAATGTAGATTCCAAAGGCTGAAGCTATATAATATTGCCCGGGACAATTGACGATTGTAAAGACTTGCCACCAAAGACAATCGTCATTGAGAACAATTGCTAACAAGGACAATTTCCACAAAAGGGATCTGAGTACTTTAGTTATAACCATCGTGTATGATTGTAAATTTATTCGCTGATAGGAAGCTCCTGTCAATATTTAGTTGCTTTCACGAAATCGTAGACGTACATTTTCGATAATCTTAATTCCATCTTAATTTCAAATACTTTGAAAAATGAAAATAGACTAAATGAAGTCATCCCTTTCATCCATGTTCATTCGTGTCCATTATCTATCTGTTAATCTATCTGTTATATATGTGTAACCGGAGTGGTTTAGTTGAATGAATCACTAAACGCAGGTTGATTTGTTAATGACAGTTGTTTAATTCAATTGAATTCACGAACAGAGGCCCTGTGAAAATAAATACACAGAGTTAAAATCTGCACAATACCTACACATACAAATAAAACATTACATTATAACTTATTAACAATTATTAGAATATTATATATGATCATATACATTGTTATGATCAGTCGTAATTAGTTTTATCTTATATTGCTCTAAATATTAAAGAATATTTGTCACATAATAAATTGACAAACATAACTTATCAATAACTGGAGAATGGTGATAAATACATTAATACATAACACACAATTTCAGTACATATATAAAGAGTATATTCTATATGAATATCACGGTAACTTGCATATGTGTATGTATTTTAGAAAACAGGATTGTGAGAACCCAATCTCATTAAACTTAGATCTTAGTGCTCACGTACATTTTACTGAAATTGGTGAGAGCCGTTTATTAACACTGCAATCACGATCATTAAAACTTAACAACTAATCAGACAGTCAGTGAAACGTTCATTCTACAATCAACTCATGCAAAGTGAAAATCAATTCTTAAATGTATTACATCTGTAGATATGAAGTATATATTTCAACTGTGAAACATAATACCAAGCAAACTGACTGGTCAATAAAATAAATATAAAAGGTTTATATATCCGAAATATTCATCTGATTTATTTCACATTTATATTTAGACATTTTGGATAAAGAAACATGATTTATGGTTAACAAACACATGAAATCGTTGTGGAATCAATTAGTCTTTGTCCGCGATAGCAATATCAATATTTGCTTTCATATGATAATATCTATTTCACAAACCGCAAACAGCGTGTCGCTGTTAGTGAACAGTTACACATTAACATTCATATTGAATTAAAATATATGTCACAATTATGTATTTCATTTGACACTGTTAATAACTCTCCAAGCCCGGTGAGAGGGAAAGATACTATTGAGTTTATTATGAAATCAAAGCGGTCGTCAAACTGTCATGCTTTATTAATTATCATTTCAATCTGCCATGAATTAAACGCAATAGATTAGCATTGACATGAACATATTCTTTCGAAACATGCCTTAACCAAACAAAAGTTTTAATTACAAATACGTTCACTATCAATAAATCAAAAATATGAAACAGCAATGAAATGCTGTGACAACGGCATATTTTCTGATCGCGATTGCACGTGACCACCGAGAGTGATTGACAGTGAAATTTACAATATAAGATGGCCGACACTCTTACGCCGTGGTCGGATAATGACGTTCTGCATTCATGAACTCCGAACACAGAGACTTACGTGTGGCCCTGCCTGGAGTTAAGTCATCCGTGGCCTTTTCACCGCCACATCCTTCCGCGCTCTTTCACTGGGAATAATATACACAATGCAAGACGTTGTGTTCAGGAGTAAGCTGTTCAAAAGGGCCAGGGGCTGTCCCGCCGGCAGCATATAAGTTACATGATGAAGAGACAGCGGCACAAAGAAGCCCCCATCAACTCACTACTTAGACGTGCTTTCCCCACAAAATATGAATATGAATGCATAATTATGCAGCTAATGGATCGGTCGCTCACAGTTGTAAGGAACGACCTTTTTTCTGCATAAAAGTGTTTGTCTTTATAAAATAAATGAAGTGAGCTGAATTTTAGATGTAAGTGATGATCGATAAATTGAATATTTTGATGTATTCTAAGCAAACATTTTTTGTCACATTAATATGATGCATTTTAATGTGAAGGTTCGTGATCAATTTTTTTCTCAACAGATAGGTACGTTAAAACATTCCTATAATTATGAAATAACAAACAATAAATGAAGCCTTAATGTAGACGTCAGACAGGCTTACAAAGAATCTGAGAAACAAAAGACGAAGAAACCATACTTCTGAAATAAATAATTACTCATTGATTCAGAAATAACGTAACGTTAATGAATTTATGAAAATATTAAATGTAGTAACCGGAGTTATTTGTTTCCAATCCAGCGAGTATTTGACAGGATATTATATAAAACTTGGTGCCCCCAGTTTCCCTCATCAGTACAATACAAGACAAAGGCCAGATATACGTGAAGTGGCATTATTAATATCATTATGTATTGTCAGTCACCGAAATGTATGAGTGACTTGGCATCTATTTTATTAATTGAAAACAACCCATTCTGGAATACAAAAAAGAATCATGAAGCCATGAGGCTTTAGGAGGTCACCCATCCCCCTTTATAAGTTAGATACCTGTAAATTTCATTCGAAAGCGAACGCGTCAGTTTCGAAACCACAGTTGGTGTACGATGACACAATGGCCCGAAGGCTTTAGTAATAGCTGAAGTGACGGGCCACGGCTGAATTTTCAGAAGGGTGAATGAAAGAGTGAATGAGTATGGTTTTATGCCGCTTTTAGCAATATTCCAGCAATATCAGGGCGGGGGACTCCAGAAATGGGCTTCACACATTGTACCCATGGGGGGAATCATCGGGGAACCCGGGTCTTCGGCGTGACGAGCGAACGTTTTAACCACTAGGCTACCCGACCGCCCCTTTGAATGAAAAAACTCAGGAATCACTTATGTTTGCTTGCATATGCCTGAACCATAATTGTTACCATAATACTTGAGCAATTTCAATTAGAAATATATAAACTTACCTTTAATGAACTGGGAATCATAAATTGTCACCTAACACCGTTTATTGAAGTTTAGCCTAAAACTGCCCTCCAGGTAGGTATGCGAACGAAGTGCTTCTAAATAACTGTTTCTCGATGTTGTTATCAGCAAGTTCATGGCCAACATATATTCGATATAACTGACGGACCAAACGGAATGCAAAACCCAAAAATATGGTGGAATTATGTTTGCAAACAAACCAGAAAACCATCTCAATTTATTGAAAATAAGTGAAATTGCGTAAAACATTTATTGTTAACTGTAATATTAGGCCCAGTTTGTACTTTCCGATTTAGCCTTTGACACTCATTCTTAAATCCAAGACATTATATATATTGCTATATAGGAAATAAATGCATTGCCGCTGTGGACTCATGGTGAATGGACATACCTGTTTCCGATTGTGATACCCCGTTCACATGCGCCTCTATACATATGTGTGTATCTGTGCATATATGTGTAGAAATACGTACGTGAGTATACTTGTCATGTGAACCCGTTTACTCATGTGTTTACACCAGGAGCAAATATGCATCATGTCTGGAGCAGGTGCAAATGTAAATGTAAATTTGCACCGTGTGTATATTGCAATGTGAGCGTTTATGTTAACGTAAGAGGATGATCTAATTAATATCTGTTCTTTTGCCAACACCAAACAAATTGTCAACAGTTGCCAAATTTTATGCGCATATACAGAGTTGAGCGGACGGTGTTTTCTTTTGGTTTCAAGGAGTCAAAATTTTGCGTACAAATTTAATCAAACACATGTTGCTTCAAGCGAAATGTTTCGGTGAAGTAACTCTCTTCTCGTTCAACTTTGATGGAAAACAACCTGTTTTGTGTTGAATGTCGTTAATAGAATATGTGTGCCTTACACAATTTCATACTTTATTTAAACACCTATGTTGATTTCATGTGAACGCATAGTTAATTTACATATACACACGTATGTATAGTTACACATGTGCAAAATTACTTACGTTAGTAAATGTTGTGCATGTGAACGGGATATTAGATGCAAAATTGCTGATTGCAAAGTCGGTAAAGAACCCATATTCGAATACGTCTGAAGGTTCTCTCTGTATCGTGTAAAATATGAACAGCATTCCAAGAACTATAACACGGATCTTCAGAACCATTATAGAAGTCCCTGTATGTAACCGTATAAATTACCTTTTGATATATGACCCTGTTTAAAGGAACGTCCGTACGGTTGCATGGTTCACAATGAGCTATTCCAGCCACATGAAGTACGGGCTAATTCACAACTGCTTCATTAAATGATGTCCATGCTCATATTAATCTCTTCATCGTGATTTCACCCACACACTGACACGAGTCATTTACCAAAATGCTATCCAAGTTATGACCTTCAAACACAGTTGTGACCTTGGTGTTTGGCGTACAGAGGACGTCACTTCCAGTCTGACTACACGACAAAAGAAAAAGTCAATATCGTTGACCACTGGTCTTCAATATGGTCAGTATAACATGTCGTCTGCTACGGGAAGTCACGTGTGTCAAAATACTTAAGCAAGTAATTTTTGTTCTTTGGCTGCGCCCCTTGGGTCGACGAATACATTGGTCAAAATCCTTTTCATATCAAATTACCTTTTTGTTTATTTGCTGCATAATTAATTTTTCTCAAGCATGCATGGCGTTGTGTCAAACGAGAAACAACTTACTTCTTTCTCTCGATTTGGTCAACTTCTTGACCTTCGGCAACGACTGGACAATGGTCAGTATGCGTGAAGGGTTTGGACAGGGTCATGCCACGTGTCCCCTGTTATTGATACCAATATTGGTCAGTCGGAATAAAAACACTCGCCACCCATGGGAATCTATATTACGCTTTTATTATGTGAAATCAAATATATACAAAGCGAAAAACAATGACATAATTTTCAGTAATATAAAATAGTTTATTTGTATGGGAAATAAAGAAAATTCAAAAACTTGATAGAACCAAGAAAGGGGGATTTCGAACGCCACGTTCAATAAGCAGCTTACTTCATTATATGAATATATACATAATAAAAATAATTAATAAGAAATAGAAACAGACTAAACACATGCTGAGGTCACTTGTCAATTACCTTTGGATGAATAAGGCGATCAAAACATGATACTGTCAGCTACATTTCATTGTGAGTCATTCTACATTCAAACGTACTTAAACCATGGGTTTTTTTAAGCTTAGGTTTTTTTCCAATATAATGATACGGTGTATATGATTTCAACTTTGAAATTGTAACGAAACAAGTTTAAATACGAGGGTTTCAAACCCTGAAATAGTGTACAATTAAAGCGACAGAAAACATTTCCGCAATCACGAGAATTATCTACTGAGTCCATTGTATGATTCAGTCTATACCATGAGCATGTGTCAATGAATCACTATCAAATAATGATGATACCAGGTGTTCCCACCGGTGGCACCCGACAAACACAAGCAAAGGCGTGTCAATTGGGAGCCTGAAAAACAATGTGGTACAAAATAAAGAATTACATCGGACGTCAGTTTTATCACTTAAGCGTCAAATTTGGAAATGTCCTCCACACGTGTACCAGACAACTTTTTAAAAATCCAGGCTTACTGTAAATTTACAACGTTATTGGCGCACGGATTGTTCTCTTGCGTTGACGTTGACGTATATTTTCAAAACAGGTCATTGGCGCGAAGGTTATAATTTTATAACCACGGGATATAGTGTGGATTTTTTTTTAAGGAGGTCCATAATAGCAAAATCAAAGAAACCATTTAAAAGTCATACTCTATACAAAATACACAATACAATATCGTCAGATTATGTTGTAAAAAAACAAAAACGCCTCAACGGCACCAATTCTATAATGTATTCATGCCATCATGCATCTCAACCCAAATTATTTTGGAAATCTTCAGTGTAATGAAATCACGGGCTAATTCCCAACACGATACTCCTGGATCCCGTGATTTTATCCGGTTCTTGTACGCAGAGATAATATCGTGCATTCCCCTTCTTTATCCTGGTGAGAACAGATTTGCCAAAGCAGACGTAACCTATAATATTTTATGAATATTAATCAGTCTTTTTCACAATAATATCAAATATATGATTACTTCTCCATCCTCACACCAAGTTATTATGTGCTAATACCAAATGATCAGCCCGGCGTCACTGTAATTGTACTGAAAAATAGTCGAAAAATTACCAAATCAGAGCCGTACTTAATCTTCAGGATAAGGCGTCCTGTGTCGACCGAAGCAAGAGCCAATGGTCCAACAAACGATTAAGGGCCCAGCGATAAATAAGTTCTGTGGATTACGGCACGATGCCAGTGCATATATTTGTTTTGTTGGGCACATAATTTTAAATTCAAAATTAATAACAAAAGCTGCCAAGCTTAGCTTCGGCTATCTTCTTCAGTTATAGTCCGGAGTGCGACCGGACGCTCCCGGTCTTTTCGGACCGTAATATTTCTCCTAAACAGCTACCCCACGGTGAGCCGTTGGTCTATTCACCATTTATAATAGCTTAGGGGGCATACATGAATGATAATGCGAGCCCGTCCTTTGTATCTTGTCGCGAACAACCCAATTTCAGTCTTTTGACTGGCACGGATAAAATCCGCGACGGGCAGAAATGCCTGTCGCGTGTCAACACACGGTTTTTACGGACACGTTTTGTAACTCTATGGTCACAAACGTCGCCATGGACGTCCCGTCACCGCCCAGCATGCACACCGTGGACAGGGGAGTGATAAAATCTCGCGTTCGGTTTCCCATAATGTTATAGACGAACCAATACAAACAAACAAACCAGCCACGTGGCGCTGACGGCGAGTGTCAGATTTGGGTTGCAGGGACAATTTAGGTCATTTGTAGATTGGCCCGTTGGGCTAATTTTCCCGTCATTACATGCTATTGGGGGTAGGTAAATAGATAGCTGAGGGCTTGACAATTTGAATACATGCTCTCGCGCATGTGCGCTTAGTCTGAAACGCAGGTGTGAAGCAAGGAGGTATCATTAGACCCTGATGTATATTGACGGGTAAAATACCTTTAAGCCAACCAAGCTTGTGTCCATTTTCCCGCTTGTTTAATCTATTGTGTGTTTTCTTTGTAAACGTAGCTTTTCTATACATGGCTATAACCTCTGGCTTTGCTTCTGACACCGCAGTTGTTTAGTTTGTTTAATCAGAAAGTGGCATGTTAAGACTCAACTGCTAGAATTAGGCCTATGTGACCCTCGTCTCATGTTTTAGCTCTTGTGCTGTCAACCATACAAGTGTATTATGTGCAGCTAGAATATTTCATACAAGGAAGAAGCCTAAATGGGGTTTTTTCAGATTTCACACAAAATTCGAGAAATATGCAAATATTTATATTAATCATATATATTTGGTTCACAGAAAACAAGGTCCATGAAAATGTCCATACGTTCGGTTTATACATGTAATATATAAAAAAAAAACATTAATTGAAATTAAATAGAATATTTGTCCAGGTTATCATATTCGAAACGTATATGATAATTCTATGGGTTTATAAAGTCATTACCTTTGTTGCAGTTTGGTGGCAGCAATACTATGAAGAATAAAGTGTGTAAAGAGCTTGAGAGCCAAAAAATAAATTGAACCAACAAGATGGCAATTTCACACCACAGGTTCCCTTCATACAATACTTTCTTACAAAATCAAAATTTCATTCACTTTCATTTTCATTTATGTTGTTATATTTGTTAGGAAAGCACCCGTAGGAGAAGTAACTCGCGGTGGACAGTTTGTGGGAGTTTCCAGGTGTGGCGTGTGGAACGAGACAGCCAATTGTAACTGGTGCAGAGTATGAGAGAATTTTTTTTTTTTTTAATGTACAAAAAGGCAAGTAAAGTGAGACTGTGTCTCAACTGAAGGTAACACGTGTGCTTCAGTACCGTTGAACCGTCTACAACTGCAAATTGTTAACCCCCACAAATATACATGGATAATTAGGAATGGAAATTCAAAGATTAAAAGGTACCTGTATATGTTTGAACTACTACAATGTAGCGGCCTTGCAATATATATGGACACGTGCGTGTACACGTGCACTGACGTTAATGTCCATTGTAGGGGAAATATCAAAACGATGTTTCTGTAAATAACGCAGTGGGACAGTTGCACGTGCAAAATAATCTTGGCGTTAAAATGTAATGAAGTGGTATAAACACATAAATGTCTACTGATCAAACACAAATTCACTGACAGGCTTCAGTCTCATTTTCATAAGAAACAAACCAGCCTCGCTGATCATTTCTGAAATTGGATTAACGGTGTTTATTGTCGCAGGTATTAAATCAGATTGGACATATGCATATTTCCCGGGTTCAAAAGATCTTTCTTGCATTCATGTTAGAGCCTTTCTGGAATAATTCAGATAAAAACTCTATGATGTTTGAATTTATCACACAGCGTGAGTTGTAGAATCACCACGAATGATCAAATCGTCTTTTCATTGGTATTCTAGAAGTTAGTGAGTAAATACATACACCATTATGGATAATAACTTCTTGTTTAGGGCATTTAACCATAGGTTTCGATGTAAATTTTCACACCGTTATCAAGCTGGAGTGACTACAACCAAGTGAAGAGGGTGATAAAATACGCATGACATGTTGTGATTAGCATCAGATTAACATTAACAACTACCCTGATAAGGGCGTAAGAATCTACACCAAACGTCGCCAAATGCAATAAACCAAAAATTGTTATCCGTAACGTTGTATGTTTTCGGATCAAAACGTCAAAAATAATGCACAAGTGTAATCTGATTTGTTTTATTCGTTTGTATATCTTAATCGTATTGATAATACACACATTTGCCAATGCATTCTACAAAATCTCTCCTTTTCTCCGTATTTAAGTACTTTCATTCGCAGTCCATGTCAGTCTAATTGTTTTCGTATTATCTAGCTCTGGGATTATGGATGTGAGTGGTCAATGCATTAGGATAACAGTTGGTTTGACCGACGCTAAGTAAGACTAAGTGTTGGTGTAACTCCGCAGTGATGGTGTGGCAGGATTGCGGGTCATGCAAGGTTTCACACTCGTGCAGGATGGACCACTGTCAACTGATTGAATTGAATGAATTCCCTGTAATAAATCCACATGTTCAGTTGGGGATCATAAGTGAAAACAAATTTGAATAGCTATGCAGCTTAATTCGTTGTTTATTCTTATATTATATATGTGATTTTCTTGAAACTAACAGTTAAAAAACAAATGGCCTTTTGAAGTCAACTTCGCCAAATCAAAACTACTACTACGACTACTTCTCATGAAATATTTTTAAAATACATAAACGGAATCTTTTTCCGTCTAATAAGGTGATAACAGGGAATTAAATCAATTAAGAATACAATCTCAGTAGTGATATTCAGTGTTGAAATCGTTATTCACAAGCCAAAGTCACTAATCAACAAGCCACGAATTCTTCAAGTGACTGGTCAGCCTGTCAAAAAATTGACCATAATTACATATCGTGATCTGAGATAGATTTATTAGTCTTTTGTTTATTTCCTCGAAAAAAAGCGTTGATTTATGTATTTTGATAAGCTGTGTTCAAGAAACTATCACCGGGCACTTTTGGTCAGCCATATGTCCAACATCAAAGGCGCCGACACTATTGCCGAGTGGAAGGTCTTGACCGCTTGGCGCAAACTGCTGCAAGATGGTCATCAGGGTTGACCTTGGGTCAAGACCATGAAAGGGGATACCAATGGTGATAGATAGGTTTGAGAGAATGGGAGGAATTAGTAAAGCAGGCCGATATTCTCCTGTGACAATATATTTGATTTACAGTTTTCACCAGGAGGCTTAAGTCTATTTCTCGTCTCATTGGCTCAAAAGAAGACATATTTCATTATATCGGTAAAAATATTAATGTAGTGCATATGTCACCTTCTTATCAGATGTTATAAGCCGGGCACTTTGTAGCGTGTGTTTTGGGATGGGGTTAGGCGGAAGGAGTTGGGGAGTATATTTTTGAAATCATAAGTCGAAACATTAGAGTGACAACATATTTTCGATAATTACTGAGACGCAGTGCCCTTCTGCTTCACCTCTTCGCTATTACCGTATGTTTCCCACGGTGGACATTTTGGCGCGTTATCGTATTTAAACATGGACTCAATGTGGTTCTTTTATTTTTCATTTAAAGTATTTGTAAACCAAACACATGTTTTCGCCTGTTATGGAGACGGAGTGCAACATATAGATACAGCAGTATGAATTGTGAAAGTATTTATATCTAGGTTAACGTTATAGTGTGTGGCGGGACGGTCGGGTAGCCTAGTGGTTAAAGCGTTCGCTCGTCACGCCGAAGACCCGGGTTCGATTCCCGACATGGGTACAATGGGTGAAGCCCATTCTGGTGTCCCCCGCCGTGATATTGCTGGAAAATTGCTAAAAGCGGCGTAAAACCGTACTCACTCACTCACTCACTCACTATAGTGTGTGGCTTTCAAATAGGGATTTCTCTTACCTCTTGTTGATTTTATGAAAACGTTTCTAAAATAGATGCATCGTTTCACTTCACATGTATTATCGATATTGCAGACACTATGGTAATTATATTTTTCATGAACTATTACCGTTGATGAAAAACTGAGGGTTTATAACGCTTTGTCTGGTAGTCTACTAAATAATTATCAAAATAAAACCATTAGAAATGAAACAGTGCCTTTGGCAAAGATGTCCACAGGTGGACAGAGTCAATCAAATATTGTACATCAAAGAAATGTTAAAGTGTAGCATCTTCCACTAGAAAACTGATCAGCCAATAAGATAAGAAGAGACACGTTATTACACATGGTCGCACACATTAAAGGTCATATAGGCATTAGATTCAAGAATATTTGATACAATAGACAGTGTCTAGGGCGCATCTGGTAATGAATCACGAAAAATAAAGGCACAATGAAAAAGCATGTTTCGAATTCATTTCATAATCGACTTTGTGACTAGTTCTATTAAAATAATAAATCGTATGTAGGAATAAGGTTTATATGCGCATGGTGTTTCTGGAAATTTCTGGTGTTTAGGGAAGTATAGTTTCTGTACATACATTTTGGACCTTATAATCACATATACTTTTGAGACTGTCCCTTAACTAGATCATTAGCACCTGTGTGACAGGACCCTCAACCAGTCTTTGTCATCCGCTCAGGATAACCATTATTGTTTACGACCATAAATCCTAGATAATGTCTCTTGAAGTTGTTTAAAGTATCGCTCCCCGACGAGATCATTTATTGTTTGAGTACTGCCCAGACCCTCTCTTACCAGTACTCGGCTGGTGGTGTGTCTGTTGCAGGTCCTTGGTCAATCTATCACGGTCGATGAAGTCTCGATGTGAAAGGACAAACCATCAGAGTTTCGGACAAGTGACTTTGACGACAAATTAGGAGTAATAAAATTAGATACTGTTTGTAAAGTAACAAAAGGCCTGTGGACAATTATTGCAGCGTTTAGCTCATGTTTCAGTATTTTTATGAAGAATTTACGATGAAATTATGACCTTAGGCGATATCTGTTAGCTATGAAAGGTTGTAAACTCTGGACTATGGTGAGAGTTCATTTTGGCAGATAATAGTATTGTTAAGTGCTTCTATTTTTGTTTAAAATCAATTTTTCATTTTCGGTGTATAGGAGTGATCATCCATTGTTTAATTGTGCACGTTGCAGGAAAAAACACGCCAACATAATCGTTCTCTCAAAGGGGGGTATTATTAGATATGAATATTATGCGATAAAACATATCAAGACGCATTTATCATGTCGTAAATTCAACATGGCATAGTTTTAACAAGTGTTCCGGAAATGATTTTACCAAATAATTGGCCACATGTGTATATAGGGTGGAATTTTGCATACTGGGTAATAATTGAGATTCACTCATTTCAATGAATAATTCAAAACTCTTTCAAATACTGTTATGGCAAGCTGACACTGCCTGGGTTTTTTTCAACCTTGACAGGGCACTAACTCAACCAATTTCGAGGCCTATTTAATAGCATAAAGGACCACCAGCTGACGCATGCAACATACACAGGATCTGCGGTGATGTGATCTGAAGATTGTATCATGAAACGTTATACATCACCTAACTATAGATTTTCATCGTGTGATGTGTGATATATGAGGTAGAATTGCAATAGTAATCAGTTCATTTTCAGTGACGACTACAAATGAGGAAATGTTAATTTCCCCTGGTTATTACAATGGTGCGGACATTATGTTGCACAGATTACCTGACTGCTGATGGCATTTTATTCATTGTGTTCACCTCATCAATCAATAACATATGTTGTTACGCTTATCTGAAAAAAAATCAAAATCTCATCGCGTGTGACAAATATAGGCAAGTTGATATACGCTCAGCGAACTTCTTATTGTTTATCAGAACATTTCATAGTCACTTCATACCAAATTGGCAGTCCTGGCAAGTTTAATTATTATCGTTCAATTTTCACGCTGCCGATCTAATTCATATGTTATCAAGATATATTACTCAAAAGAAGTAAAAGAACACTAGATGTATTTATGAAGTATGATTATAGTCTATCTATCATGGCTGGGGGGAATTGCAAAGCACGACCTTCAACATGGAAACATTATATCATGGAATTTTATATTTTATACACTGTTTCTAACTTTTGGTATGTTTATCGGCGTCATATTGTAACAGGCATTTCAATTTGTATAACAAGTATACATAAACTGCCGTGCAAAAGAAAGTATATACTTAAGAATTGGATTTGACCAAAACATTAGAAACGTTATCAAAACGTTACTGGACTGAAAACAGTCGACGAATAATGCAAACTATCTGAAACTTTGTCCGGAAAGTATCAGCAGCAGCAGTAGTAGTAGTAGTAGTAGTAGTAGTAGTAGTAGCAGTAGTAGTAGTAGTAGTAGGAGGAGGAGGAGGAGGAGGAGGAGGAGGAGGAGCAGCAGCAGCAGCAGTAGTAGTAGTAAAGAGGGTTTGGGTCATCCTGGCACAGTCAGGCTGATTAGGCTCATCATCAGCTCAGGGCCCTTGCCCCCTCTACGCGCGGCGAATGGGACTTCTCTCAGTAAGCGCTGCCTAGCCAAACCCACCCAGAACTTTTCGGAGAATGTGAAGACTCCCCAACACTGCAGCCTTCTGCATTACCCAGATTGTCAGAAGGGCTGTATGCCTGGTAGCAAACCCGGGTACTCTCCCAATGTCAGTCAACAGATTTGGAGGTACCAAACCTAAGGAACCGAGAACGATGGGGAGTCGGACAACTTGGTACTTGGGATGCAAGCGTGACATTTCAAAAGCGAAATGTTTTTCCTCAATCTTGTCAGTCACATTAGTGTCAAAGGGGGCAGAAAATTCAATGATATAAATGATTTCATTGGATTTATCAAATCAGGTCAGGTTTGTTGGCCTGGATATGTCTGAGGCTGTATACGGGCCTATTCCAAAGAATTTTGTATTTAATATTTTCCAGAACGCCCTCTACATATTCCGGGTCGTACCATGGGTGGGCCTCTGCATGGCGAAGACGGTAATAAAATGATCGAGCTACACCATCATGTCGTTTAAGATACTGTGTTTGTGCCAAAGCTGGGCACCCACTGACAATGTGTTGTTGTTGTTGTTGTTGTTATTATTATTATTATTATTATTATTATTATTATTATTATTCATAAATCTTCAACAATACACTCAAAGCATTAATTTTCTCTACGAAAGACTGCGGAAAGATTTCGTTTTTCGCCTGACGTCTTTCCACCCAGTATTTTCAGCTATCACCCTTTGCTGTAAACACGTGGTATTCAAGTCGGTATCGCGTCTCTGGCATTAAGCACCAGTATGATGACACTTGCACTGGGGAAGTCAAAAGATAATCTTACAGTCAAATAAATCAATTAATCCAAATTAGACTTTAATTGAGCGTCTTCAACAAATGATATGACTTTGTACGTGTTGTGCTATTTACAGACGAGACAGGCTCGCGGGAGGGCACGCGACGAGCAGCCAGGGGTCATTCCTTGAAATTAGAGGTCAGAGATGACCATGTAGGTCACGTGTCATCACGTCTCATTACTAGTGGTCAGTGTCCAACCTACAATGGCTATATGTAAATTAGTTTTATTCACTGTGGTCATCTTTGTTTGCTTTGTTAAATGGACCTCGGTTTTGGTTAGTAAGCAAGGACAGGCACTTTATTTCCGGAACATTAGAAACAACAGTTTGTACAGGGAGAACAAGATGTGATAAGTGTCGTATGAACAGTGAAACGCGTATTAATAAAGAAACACAAATATGACAAACAGTATTGATAATTAATCATGAATAATTAATCAATTACACAAGTACTGAAAGGTAACAATAAATACCCAGTGTCGAAAGTCCATGAAAACTCAGAGGCGATGTTAGAACTTAGTACGTTCTCGTAAAACTTGTTATTGTTTGTTTGTTCGTTGTTCAACGCAGCACTCAGCAATATTCCAGCTATGTGACGACAGTCTGTAAATAATCGCGTCTCGACCAGACCATCCAGTGGTTGATATCATGAACATCGATCCATGCACTTAAAACGTTTAAGACACTACTTGTTGAGCCAGAGCTAGTACTATATATGACCTTTATTAACGCTGTGTTGGTAAGTTTTTCAGTTCTATCACGGCGCATAAGCCTTTTGTGCGAGGAAAGCCCCCACCGAAAGGAGCCGAAAAATCTAATGTCTTAGACAAGGGGCAAAAGTACACTATGTTCTGGAACAATTTAAATGAAAAATTCACCCAGGAAGGCCAGGTTACTATTATGCTGCAAAATGTTTTCAGTATAGACTTTTGAAATATATTAGTTATATCTTAAGCTGTCGTTACAAAACCCTTATGTTATTGTTTGTAAACCGTGTGATCCCGTGTTAGTGACTGTGAGGAACAGAAGGGATGGTTATGATGATAACTGGAAGTCAACTTATGTTTATTTGTTTTTTGTTTCCGGCTCAAGTTGACTTCATGTCAACATTTTGCTTGCTAAACCATACTTCCGTGACTTCCATAACGAAATCTGAGTAAGTTGATTAAGAATGTTATTTTATGAAGAACTTTGATCGAAAGACATTTTTCTCATCCTTAGGTTTAATCCACATGCCATTTTCAGGGCTTTAAGCTGTGAGATCGAAACTGCAGGCAACATGCTACTTTCTGGCAACTGACATTATCCTCTTGACCCCACGTGACCTGTCAGTCTCGTGACATGCGCACTGAGAGGTGAACAATGAAAAGACTGCATGTCGGAGATATCGCGGAAGCTCATCATGTCTTCAATCATGATGGGCGTTCGCTGGTATTTAAATGTTAATTGGGATCAGGTTGGAGTGAAAGCTAGCAGTGTTGACATCCGCGTCAATTTAAATTCTTTTGTAAACAGACATTACGCATGCCAGGAAACCGTATGTCGAAGTTTTCGCTGACAGCAGGTTTGTGATCAATGATGACAGCTATTGCTTGCCGAGTGAGTGAGTGTGTGAGTGAGTGAGTGAGCAGGGTATACGCCGTTTTTTTAGCAATACACCAGTCATATCACGACAAAAGACGCCAGAAATTGGCTTCACACATTGCACCGACATGTGAATATTGTGAAAAAATGGATCTGTGATGGAGTGGAGAAATTTCAGAATTATTCATCTCTGACGTCTTAATAGCAATATGTAAATCTCTTTCTACATTTGAAATAATTTAAAATTGTTTTGGTTTATCTGGGTGTCAGTTTTTAAATGCTACATGTCATATTTTAGAGAAAAGGGATTAACGTAAAACATTTGATACCGAATGTTAAATAAATTTTCAAAATAAATTTGTAAAAAAATGTTTACTTTGTAATGCGATCTACGTGAACTGGTTCTCTATTATATGCTTGTGCTTGTCATTGCAACATAGCTATGTTAGCGTTAAAAAACGGTATTTAGAAGCGGCCTGGTTGGGAGTGAGTGAGTGAGTATGGTTTTACGCCGTTTTTAGCAATATTCCAGCAATATCACGGCGGGGGACACGAGAAATGGGCTTCACACATTGTACCCATGTCGGGAATCGAACCCGGGTCTTCGGCGTGACGAGCGAACGCTTTAACCACTAGGCTACCCGACCGCCCCGCCTGGTTGGGAGGGGAGCTCCATATGTCATTGGCATGTGTGTGCAAGCTGGGGAAGATGGCGGTCATGGATGTGTTCGTCAGGTAATACTACTACCTGGAACATACCTCCATCATTTACCTCTTGACATGTCTCTTATACAGCTATACCACGATTATCCGTGGTGCTCTCCAGTCTGGGCCAGACAAACCAGTGGTTGATGTTGTGAGCATCAATCCGAACAAGCGGTGTTCAAGCACAGACATGTGATAAGAGATGGTTCAGTTAATTAATCAGTTTATTCTCTGTAAGACCACACAGTGGTACATCGTACATTGATAGTTGTCGTCCAATCATACACATATCATGTAAGGCAGAGATCGTTGTTGCATTTATGGTTTGGTTTGTGTGTTGTTTAACGCCGCACTCAGCAATATTCCAGCTATATGACGGCGGTCTGTAAATAATCGAGTCCGGACCAGACAATCCAGTGATTGACATCATTAGCATCGATCCACGCAATTGGGATACGATGACATGCATAAACAAAGTCAGCGAACCTGACCACCCGATCCCGTAGGTCGCCTTTTACGACGAGCATTGTCGCCTTTTACGGCAAGCATGGGTTGCTGAAGACCTATTCGAACCCGGATCTTTAAGCGTCCATATGCATTGCATCGGATTCAAGCCTAAATGTGGTTGCGATGTGTAAAGCCAATTCTTTGCAGTAATGACCTCATCCACAGTCTGGTTCATAGAGTGTCGGCCCGGAGAGCGGAACGTCGGTAGTTCGATGCCCGTCGTACCAAAATAATTAAAATATGATGCTTGTTGTTACACTGCCTGGCGCTGGGGATTAAATTGAAATAACAAGGAGTCAGTATAGTATCCATGTTAAACTGCGGCATGGTATCTCAGTGGGCCAGCACTTAATAAACGGCATCACACACACACACACACACACACACACACACACACACACACACACACACACACACGAGGCTGTGTAAGTGCAATTATCTTGAACACGACATAAACCTAAATTCAAATCAGCTCTTTGCAGAGATATGTCTGAAAGCGTTTGGAAACATCGCTTACCCACTCATTTACCTGGTTCAACTTTGTAAATACAACAACCATGTATAGATGACCACCAACCATCTGTTATACAGCTACTAAAACAGTACTTCACAAAAAATGACTTAACGAAACATTTTGCAACAATTGTTCATGTTATTTTTATTTTGTTTCAGATCATGCCTTTCACCAACGATAATCTTCTCATCTCCCTATGGGATCAGCCGCAGCAAACATCATTAATGACCTATCAGCTATGCAGGTGAAAAAACACGCTTATTGTACTACATTCGCAAATTGGAAGACATGCTGAAAAAACGTCAATTGATGAAACAAAAACAAGGAAGCAGATTGTGACATGCTAACGAGGTATACATGCCATGACAGCATCAATTTCACGAAGAGTTAGAGAGTATCAAAGTATCCGATTGAGATTAATGTGATACACCCACTCAATACAGACAGTCCATAGGGCCATCAACAAGGACGTCTTTTGACACGGTTAATGTCCTATATACATGTCTCATACAAAAGCGATAAGTCCATTCGCAAGGATACCTTTTGTCAGGCGAAGATTCGTCCATAGGCTAGGGATTAGGCTTCGAGTTTGTAAATTTGGGCAGATGTGTCGTCTGCTGTCGTGCATGGGGTTCGAGATTAAATGAGCTTTGTATGACACGTGATTAATGTCCAGACGGCATTGATTGCTCATAAGTCGCACTTGTATACAAGAAAATACCTTTAAATCAGAAATATATACATTTAAGAAATATAATTTTCTAAAGTAACGATTTATTGAAATATATGGTATTCCTTGTCAAATGGTTATGCTCCGTAAAGGTATACGGACGGTTCTGTGTTCCTGGGACGTGTTGCCAATCACACTTGAATTCTCCAATGTCTACGCCCAACGTCGCTTTGGGATTTCCTTCAGTTCAATGCCAAAGCGTTGTTATGAAGGTGAAATATTGTGTGAAGCATCGATCAACCCGAAATCTCAACCATTATTCCCACGCGTTAAGGCAAAGAACAAGTCCATCCAGTCAGAGCATTTTAAATACTTTGGCAATACACATTTCCTCGTAGACACAGGTCACTGACTTCGGGAACACCATGTTCAACTTAACCAGAGAACTGTAGCACATGCAATCAAAGGGATTTATTTTTCTATTTTTCTCACAGTGTTTCCTTTGATTTTTTCTGAAATGAGTCATTATTATTCATATATTTGTAACTGATATTTTCGAATTACAGTTTGGGATAGTCATTAAAAGTTCGTACGCTGTCTCCGCCCAGAGAAGTTAAAGTTCGGTCCATCGAGTCACGGAGTAAAGCATTCTCTCTCATTCGTGCGTCCAAAAGAAGTTACATCGATTTATGGTTGAAGAAATTCGGTGGCTTTTCTTCTCACGATTAAACTACGTAATAAACATTTTAATTAATATCTGCAGGTTTTTTTCAGAAAATGGGGGTGTTTTTGGAGACAGACAGTCGATTAACTTTGCACCTAAACCACGTGTACAGTATCAACAAGCCGCTCAGATTGAAATAGAAAGCTTTGTGTTTATTCTTCGACTACGTGATTCGTGTTAAATGCCCAACACCCTTTAATTGACGATGAAATCCAATCTCATTACATTAAAACATAATGTTGTATGACATCAAACATATAAAGCCACAAGGGGGTGTTCCACTCCGGTCCAGGGAACCATTAAACCATTGCCCCCTACCCTTATGAATAACAGGGCAAAAGTCATTGTTAACCCAGGTCGGGGCCATCACCGAAACACCGCACTGTTCGTTACCATCAAGGAACATTAATACGGTTTAATATCAATATTTTCCGCAACTTATCAATTTCAAATATGCGTGTTCATATCACAAAACATGTACGGGAGAGTCAAATCAGTTTTCCCCAAATTTCAAAGATCACTGGGCCCTGCCGTCTTTTCAAGACCCTCGCCCGTCTCGGGCAATTCCACTATTTTTTCATTCGTTTGGTCAGTGCAATTCAGGATTAGCTGTGAATATTTCATATTTTCTCACGAATCACTATTAATATACTTCATTTGATAAAGGTATCGGCATTGATGTAAGGTGCGTTACAAGACCCCAGTTCATGCTACGCCGGATCCATTGTGATGGTTATACAGATTACTACTTCCGTATTGTGGGTTTCTTCCTGGTGTGAGAATTGAACACGTTCACCGGCCTTGTAACCCTGCAGCCAGTATACCGCGTATAAGGGGAATAAAATAAAACAGAGGCAAAAGGACCCTTTAAGCAAACAGTGTGAACTAAATATTCACGACATTTCTCACTCAAATCATGCCCTCATAAGGATATAAACAAAGGTCAGTCAATAAAAAACATACCGTAATTGTTTTGTGATTGACTGCGTTGACTTGGATGTTTGGGTTTTTTCTTTATGTATGTTACAGTTTGATTGTTGACATTGTTGAAAATAATGCTTTGAAGTCATCTTGTTTCCTTGGTTTTGCACTGTTCTGGAAATTGACAGTTGTTCGAGAGTCGTGACGTCTTGAATGGTTAACAGCTTTTATTTGGATAGTATTGTTCCCGTTCGATACAGTCAAATACAGTTGACAATACTTAATGCCGTCAGTAAATATAAATAGAGATAGTCCAAGTGGGCGGTTTAGGAAGACGTGTCCGAGTACACTCAGCTCGACCTCAATCATCGCTGGAATTGTGCCCCAATTGCTTGAAAACTTTCGTCTATTCTTCGTTGAAATGGGTTGGTTTATTAATTTCTTTTAATGTTTATATTTTATTTCTTTATTCGTTTTTTAGGATGGGGGTGTTAGTTGTTTGGGGGTTTTTTATTGCTTGATTTTGACTCTGTGTGATCTTGATATTTTTTTTAAAAATACATTCTTTATCAGGACTCACCGGATCCTCATTCATCTACTGTAAAATGATATATTTAAAAAATAATTTCGGGAGGGTGCACTGCTTAATGATGACTCTACTTTTAGAATATTTTAGCGGTTCGAGCTGTGGATTTTCACAAATTAGATTTAAATAGTGGTAAATAATCATATCATAACCACCATCCTGATCCTATCAGTGCTAATAAAAATACCAAATCCTAACTTTTTACAAAAAAATCATAACCTTACCAAACATGAGATGCGTTATTCACAAATATCGTCTAAAGCCTCTGTTATATTTCCCGTCTTCCTCGCTGTGAAGAACCAAAGAAAGAAACAATAAAACATTATAACCAATCTTCGAAATGACACGTTATTGAGACAAAATACATAAGGCCCTCCACATAGGGCAACTCATATAGTTGTCTACCTCCAGTTATCGCGGGAATACGCACCAGGCATTAAGTGGTTGTAGATTGGGGATCATATCAGCCCACGTGTCAACATGTCGTCAAAAGGTAAGCCTCGCTAAGCTTATTGAACCTGCCTATCAAACCATGATAAATTCTCCGCCCCGTCACACCTGGGCATTGCGCTGGCCAGGTCGAGCAAGAACACCTTTTGTGGGTCAAGGGGAATCTGGCTGCTTACAAACCGGCCACTCGGTCTATTGTGACGTCGATAAGCAGGGGTCTCGAGAGGGGGTGGACAAAAGACCCACCCTCAACACCATCACCCTACCCGAGGGGTAGACGAAAGCGCGAAGATGATCTTAGCGTGTCTCGTCCAGTATAGACGCGGACGTCAGAGAACACAATGTCAGCGAGTACTTTGTAAGCACTGGAGCGTGCTAAGGAGCCTTTTCATCAACGGTCACACTTTTTTCAAATCTGGGTAGAGAGATAGGGGTGTGGTCGGGGTATCATATACCAATATGGACTGCGGCCGGACTTGTGTCAAAGGGCACTGACTTACGTTGCAGTGGCCAGAAGGACACTCCATTCCATGACCCCTAATTCACGCCTTGGGCGGGATAGCCGCTTTAGGCATTGTCGACAGATAGCGCGTGAGCAGCACGCGACGATATTCTAGTCTGAAAAGGACATCAAAAGATCTATCACAAGTCACGTGTTAAACGGGCAATTTAAACTGGACAGCAATATCGGATACGACAAAAATTGTGACCTAATTCTTGGGTTTGTGTAAGGACACACACGGGATCCCTAGTAATTAACCCAGTGGTCAGCTGATCTGGCAGTGGCGGACAAAAAGGGTCGCAGCTTTTAAAAAAGATCTTTCTCATATCATACAGAAGCCCGCATGAAGCTCACCTTAGGCTGAGGGACCAACTATCATATTATTATTTTTTAATGTTGGAGGAGTATTATATTATGTTTTAATGTTGGAGGAGATGGGGGGGGGGGGGGGTGCACTTCGAAGGGTAAAAATTCCGTACCTAGAGAGTAGTTTTGAAAAATGGTGAAAATATTTTTTTTAGTTTGTATATTTGTTGGTAATGTGTAAGAATGTACATATTTTAGCAAAATGTAGAACTGATAAACACAAAAGAAGACCAACAAGATTATAGCAAGTATCAATTTTTGCCAATTATTTTTGCTTTGACAGTTGTACAAAGTTATTTTTTACAATCTGCGATGTTGTAAATGCAATAATGAAAACAAATTACATGGACAGTGATAGAAGTGCACTAGTTTGGGATTTTGATTTTTGTTTTGAGACATAATATTGTTTCAGCCAGAACTTCAAAAGATACAAAACATTCTCTGAAAGGAGCAGCAATACCATGTATTTTGGACCCACAAAACATTTCGAATTATTTTTAATAAACCAACCTAAGGACAATTTATTTATTGGCAGTATCTTTGGGAACAAATAATATTTTCAAAACCATTATTTGTATCTTGTAATGAAAACACATTTCTGATTTGAAATAAAAGCTTTCAGCCACTCATTAATTTTTAATTAGTTTGCGCGTGCCTGATGATTAAGTATTGGACAATGCTATTCTTTCAAACCCACAAGCGAGGTCACGTTTGTTTCCCCGATCGTTACACCGTTCAGCCGGAACACTGGGAGTAATTGTGTTTAATTTTTGGACTTTTTGAAACTGTTGACCATGAATAAAATATCTTTGATTTTAGGAGAAACACTAATTTTTTTAAATAACGGAGCCCCGGGTCAGTCATGCGAAACTACACAAACTTTCAAGTCAGTTCACAGGTGCCAATTATATCAATATAAAAAAAATGTTATTCGGTGTAAATTGAATTCCGAACAAGGAAAGGGTCAAGATTTCATCGATATATAATGTCAAAGTGATTGGCTTCTTTTGAGGGTATATTGTTAGAAATGTCTTCGGGTCATTGAAGTTCCTGCTCTATTATGTTCATCGGTTGACGTTTTAGACGTTTTATACAATTTGAATCCTTTGAAATAGTGGCGAGGTAGCTTGCAGTGGGGTAAGACACGGCGACATTCTAAGGCCTCGTTGTTTCTTTAGTATAGTATTCGCGTCTTACAGGGGGAGTTGAGTGGTCACTTGATAGGCCCAAGAATAAACCCACATCATTCGCAAGGGTATGATATGATGCTGGTCATATGAAAAATATTAATCAGGATAGGAAATTTGAATCTCGTCGGCATTAAAAGATATTGTTAACCTGTTAAGCGATACTCAAGAAGTGTTTTCATGTGATTTTAAAAAACACAAAAACGTGAATGCATGGTAGACTGAAAAGGAGAACAGAAGGAACAATTACGCCTTGGTCATTTCCAGATGGCCAGTGGCCCTGTATAAACTGTAAAGAACGAAAACGTCAGGCAAGAGAGAAATGACTCAGGTCGTATACGTGTAGAAAGTTTATTGTTTGTTTGATTCATTTGCACTCAGCACTAGTCCGGATATAAGACACGGGATTTGAAATAATCGAGTCTGGATCAGGCATACCAGATTAACACTTAGTCTTTGAAAACATTTCTATCAAATATATTTAATCATAATTTACAATAGAACCTTCCTCCTCTGCTATAGAGTAACACTTACTCTATGTAATTATTTCTTTACAATAACTGTAAAAAAATGTGTGTTTTTTTCCAAAAGATCCTTTCCTCCTCTGTTGCCTTTGTGGAATCACGGAATCGAGATTTGCTTTAGTTTGATCTGGACTTGCCCTGGCTTTTAGTAAAAAATAATTACAAATAATTAAACATAAATGTAAATTCCACAATCATGGTGCAAGACTACAGACATATCAGTGATTGATGTTGAGCAATGTCGCCGTCGTGGCAAGCACTCAGCCAAGTCCTCAAGTCTGGCCAGTACTAAATCCCCTCGAACGACAAGCATAGGTTGCTGGGAACCGAATCTTACCGGTACCTAGATTCCCCTCTAAGGGTTGTATGTTCACCAGTACGAAATGTTGAAGTAGATGGCCACTCCTGGCATGCATTTGCAACACGTACACAGTCATTTTTTCTCCCCGAAGATCGTCTGGGGTCACAGGTGGCCCAGTCGTCTCAAGAGCAGGGGATATTTGTGCAGGGTGCCTTCGGTGTACCAGGATCCTGTGATAGTGGGTTGGAATCCCACATTCGCCCAGAGTGTGATCCTGGGTTTGTATTTCCTGAATCAATCGCCTTCTACATTAAGCTGACACGCCGTGATCACTATATCACCTGTAACAGGTATGTCACCAAGTCATTCACACATATAGCTGCGTATAGCTGCCAGCATCTAGTGGGTGGGAGATTGAATCCCGAGAGAATGGAGAGGACAAAATAAATTTACGGTGTGGATGTGTCCTAAACAGTTGACTGTGTATGTGTCCTGTACAGTTGACTGTGTATGTGTCCTGTACAGTTGACTGTTGATGTGTCCGGTACAGTTGACTGTTGATGTGTGGTTTACAGTTGACTTTGTATGTGTCCTATACAGTTGACTGTGGATGTGTCCTTCACAGTTGACTTTGTATGTGTCCTGTACAGTTGACTGTGGATGTGTCCTAAACAGTTGACTGTGGATGTGCCCTGTACAGTTGACTGTGGATGTGTCCTATACAGTTGACTGTGGATGTGTCCTGTACAGTTGACTGTGGATGTATCCCGTACAGCTGACTGTGGATGTATCCTTTACAGTTGACTGTGGATGTGTCCTGTACAGTTGACTGTGGATGTGTCCTGTACAGTTGACTGTTGATGTATCCTGTACAGTTGACTGTTGATGTGTCCTGTACAGTTGACTGTGGATGTGTCCTATACAGTTGACTGTGGATGTGTCCTGTACAGTTGACTGTGGATGTTTCCTATACAGTTGACTGTTGATGTGACCTGTACAGTTGACTGTGGATGTATCGTATACAGTTGACTGTGGATGTGTCCTGTACAGTTGACTGTTCATGTATCCGTTATAGTTGACTGTGGATGTGTCCTGTACAGTTGACTGTTGATGTATCTAGTACAGTTGACTGTGGATATGTCGCATATAGTTGACTGTGGATGTGTCGTGTACAGTTGACTGTGGATGTATCCTGTACAGTTGACTGTGGATATGTCCTGTACAGTTGACTGTGGATGTGTCCTATACAGTTGACTGTGAATGTGTCCTGTACAGTTGACTGTAGATGTGTCCTGTACAGTTGACTGTGGATGTTTCCTATACAGTTGACTGTTGATGTGACCTGTACAGTTGACTGTGGATGTATCGTATACAGTTGACTGTTGATGTGTCCTGTACAGTTGACTGTTGATGTGCCCTGTACAGTTGACTGTGGATGTGTCCAGTACAGTTGACTGTTGATGTATCTAGTACAGTTGACTGTGGATATGTCGCATACAGTTGACTGTGGATGTGTCGTGTACAGTTGACTGTTGATGTATCCTGTACAGTTGACTGTGGATATGTCCTGTACAGTTGACTGTGGATGTGTCCTATACAGTTGACTGTGAATGTGTCCTAGATGTATCCTGTACAGTTGACTGTTGATGTATCCTGTTCAGTTGACCGTGGATGTTTCCTGTACAGTTGACTGTTGATGTGTCCTGTACAGTTGACTATTGATGTATCCTATACAGTTGACTGTGGATGTGTCCAGTACAGTTGACTGTGGATGTGTCCTATACAGGTGACTGTGGATGTGTCCTATACAGTTGACTGTGGATGTGTCATGTACAGTTGACTGTGGATGTATCCCGTACAGTTGACTGTGGATGTGTACAGTACAGTTGACTGTGGATGTGTCCTATACAGTTGACTGTGGATGTTTCCTGTACAGTTGACTGTGGATATGTACAGTACAGTTGACTGTGGATGTGTCCTATACAGTTGACTGTGGATGTATCCTGTTCAGTTGATTGTAGATGTGTCCTATACAGTTGACTGTGGATGTGTCCTGTACAGTTGACTGTGGATGTTTCCTATACAGTTGACTGTTGATGTGACCTGTACAGTTGACTGTGGATGTATCGTATACAGTTGACTGTTGATGTGTCCTGTACAGTTGACTGTTGATGTGCCCTGTACAGTTGACTGTGGATGTGTCCAGTACAGTTGACTGTTGATGTATCTAGTACAGTTGACTGTGGATATGTCGCATACAGTTGACTGTGGATGTGTCGTGTACAGTTGACTGTTGATGTATCCTGTACAGTTGACTGTGGATATGTCCTGTACAGTTGACTGTGGATGTGTCCTATACAGTTGACTGTGAATGTGTCCTAGATGTATCCTGTACAGTTGACTGTTGATGTATCTAGTACAGTTGACTGTGGATATGTCGCATACAGTTGACTGTGGATGTGTCGTGTACAGTTGACTGTTGATGTATCCTGTACAGTTGACTGTGGATGTATCCCGTACAGTTGACTGTGGATGTGTCCTATACAGGTGACTGTGGATGTGTCCTATACAGGTGACTGTGGATGTGTCCTATACAGGTGACTGTGGATGTGTCCTATACAGTTGACTGTGGATGTGTCCAGTACAGTTGACTGTGGATGTGTCCTATACAGGTGACTGTGGATGTGTCCTATACAGTTGACTGTGGATGTGTCCAGTACAGTTGACTGTGGATGTGTCCTATACAGTTGACTGTGGATGTGTCCAGTACAGTTGACTGTGGATGTGTCCTATACAGGTGACTGTGGATGTGTCCTATACAGTTGACTGTGGATGTGTCCTGTACAGTTGACTGTGGATGTGTCCTATACAGTTGACTGTGGATGTTTCCTGTACAGTTGACTGTGGATATGTACAGTACAGTTGACTGTGGATGTGTCCTATACAGTTGACTGTGGATGTATCCTGTTCAGTTGATTGTAGATGTGTCCTATACAGTTGACTGTGGATGTGTCCTGTACAGTTGACTGTAGATGTGTCCTGTACAGTTGACTGTGGATGTGTCCTGTACAGTTGAGTACTGACGTGTTCCGTATAATCAAGTGTTGGTTTTATCCAGTACATTTGAGTGTAGATATGTATCCATTACAGTCCAGTATAGTCCAGGCTGGGAAAACACCATAGACTACTGACGTATATTGCACAAGTTATCCCAATGCTCTGGGGGCATCAACCGACGCACATGGGTATGTTCATTGATAATATATTAGTTACTATAGGTATATGAATATGATTTAGACAATGGAGATACTTAAGTCACTGTGTGTTGTTTTCTTCTTTCACGGACTAATTTAACAAATGAGCAATAAAAAAGTTCGTCAAAAATATCGAGTTTACATTGAAGCATCCATAAAATGTTCTGACCTTATTTCAGACAGATTGTTGGAACCCTCACGCTTCCGTTCTCCTGAAACGGCATTCTCTTGCAATCTGACCCCTTTCCGCAGCTCATTATATCGGTGACACTACCCGCTGCAAGTATGGAAGTGATATTATGTAGTCATATCGGTTATTCTTATCATGATGGACGCCACTTCAGAGCAACTCCAAATCGGTTTTTCCTATGTTCTCCCTACATTCTCAAATCGTCTAAATAGTTGATGGAACAGACCCACATAATCGAAATAGTGGATGGAACTAAGAGGAATATCTTGAAATAGGGAATGGAACAGACGTAACTATGGCCCAAAAGTGGATTTAAATGACATGACTATCTCGCAATAGTCGATGGAACAGACGCGAATATCTAGAAATAGTGGACGTGACATACGGGATTATCTCGCAATAGTGGATGGAACATACGGCATTACCTCGTAATAGTGGATGGAACATATACGATTATCTCGCAATAGTGGATGGAACATACGGCATTACCTCGTAATAGATGATGGAACATATACGATTACCTCGTAATAGTGGATGGAACATTTACGATTATCTCGCAATAGTGGATGGAACATACGGCATTACCTCGTAATAGTGGATGGAACATATACGATTATCTCGCAATAGTGGATGGAATATATACGATTATCTCGCAATAGTGGATGGAACATACGGAATTGTGTCGCGATAGTAAGTGAATTTACAGATGAAATGGCGTGTGCAGGGGCTAATATAATCGATGAATAGTTTAAACACGAGCGAACGGAAATAGTTTTTTTATTAATAGTTAAAATCGAGGATATTTTAGATAAAACGGACAACGTTGGTCGACAATCTTCAAATTTAAACCGGGACATTTAGCACAAAAGAAAAGATTTTTTTATCACCCGACAAAACAAATAAGAACCGAATGATATATTCACTGGGCAAAAAGGCAATTACAGACACACAGGAACACTTCAATTTAAATAACAGACTAGTCATGACTAAAGAAATATGACAAACACAAGATTGATGTTCGTTAAAATATCGCTGTATCCGTAGCTTGCAGGGACCTTATCAAGTAGTCTGCTTATGTTAGGGAGTTATGCGGGCCCTACCACTAAAGAGGCCTGTGTGTATAGAGGAGACTTGCCCTGAATGTACATTGTTGCTCAACAAGCGCAATACCCTCTTCACTGTGACACACACGTTTGTCATATTGTCACATCCACCAGTGATTAAGAGTCATACTGGTAGCTCACTTACACTCTACCAGCACAATACAACACAACGTCAACGGTGATCAAAGTGGCGATTCGGGATGATTTAGTGCCAAGTTTAAGTAGTTAAGGTCTTAAATAGTATAGACTTCAACACAACATAATGGTTTGTCCACAAAAATCAAATTGTCTTCCCAAATCATACAAGTGGCCGTGCCCAGCTGGCCCCGGTATGACTTGACCCCCAAATCAGATCTCTTATCACAGCTACCTCTTCCCCCACCCCTCTAATTCCCCTTTGGTTAGCCACGCGAGCGACCGAAGTCGCCCACATAATCCATGGCCAGTATGACCCACAAGACGGAGGTATTAATGGTAAACCTACCCACATAATCTTACGACAACCACGAAGGACAAGCGGCAGCCCATTAGGTACTAGTATATCCCTGCCCTTATAATATTGAAGCCTGTCGGGCGGGCAAGAGGGCACGACCCATTAAAGCCTTTGAGTGGCCATACGGAACAATACTTATGGGCAAGGTGGCCACCGGGCCTGTGACTTATGCTTGGTAATTCTTCACAACCATACTCGACCTTGACTAGCGTCTCAGCACTTACCGATAACATCAGGTGTGCCGCGTTAGTGGTTCGGGACAATAATTAGCAACTTTTATCTTGTTAATAATCAGAGGTGAAGAAAAAATACAATGTGTTAAGTGACTCTTAGGATGTACGGAAATATCGATTTTATGTTTTGGTTACAAGGAATTGGTCTTGAATGAAGTGAGACTCGACTTGACCTACGTAAGATTGTAATTTACTGAAACGTAAGGAAGTAGAATAATACGCTGGGCTTCTTGTGGGGCGGACGGGATTATGCTGGGGTCAAAAGCTTGCTTAGTTAGGTTACATGGGCACGTGCTGGCTTCATCTTAAACTAGTCATGCTAGCGGTAAGGATGGAAAGTGACGAAACATAATCAGCGGATGTTTGGAACGCATTCAAGCACCACAGCTGCTAAGGAGTTATCTAATATTGAGCACAAAACAATAGATATATATAAAAATGTTATGTATTATATGCAATATGTATGATTAATGTACACTGGCAGTAAAACAATAAAGCGTCAATACAAAAATAAACTTCTGATACTGACAACATCTTGCATGCATATTTATTTTTAAATATTGCCTACATTGTCATAGAAACTTAAGGGTCTAGTGGTTACAGCTGCGATATTTTTATCCTATAAATGTAATAAAATTAGCCAACCGTGTTTAGTTCTCGCTCTGTGTGTAGAAGATATACAATCATTCTGTACATTTCATATTTTTTGAAACCATTGTCATCACTTTCCAGATTAGAAGAAATGGGTCTCTGAAATACAGTAATATGGTGCTAATGCGAACAAACAAGTTCAAAGTGCCGACTGTTTGTTAACTGTCATATAATCTAACCACCTGCTAAGGAGACTGTACTGTAGGTTGCGTAACATCAAAGGTTAGGTGCATGTGCATATGCATCGTATGTGCGCAGACAATGTGCAGATGTGATATTTCTACTGCCATCGATGCACAGTAAGCAGTTCATTTACACTACTAACTAATAAGGAGCGGTAGGGTAGCCCAGTGGTCCCCCGCCGTGATATTGCTGGGAAGTTGCTAAAAGCGGCGCTTAAGTCATTCACTTACAGATAGCACTTCCCTTTTCAGCTTTCTGTGTTAATAATATAACCACAAAATGTATTTTCATTCTTGATCTTTTTAAAAAATATATGTTGGCCATTACTTCATGATTATTGGATCATTTGTTCCTCGAACTCGTTACAGCGACATGACAAAGTATGTGGTATTGTACGCAATGGGTCACAGAGTAGATGCCGCTCTGGCAACCTTTCGTGGCCTGGTCACTTTGTAATTTAGCAGGGGCATGGTGAGAGGGAGTGCCTCAGCAAAAGTTTGCATCGTCCATGTTTTATGCCCAGTTCAAGGACCTCATCATCAGTGCCGCCTCCGTGGTCTTGTGGTAGAGCGTCCGCCCGGAGAGCGGAAGGTCCGGGGTTCGATTCCCGGCCGCGTCATACCAAAAGACGTTAAAAGATGGTACTTGTTGTCACCCTGTCTGGCGCTCGACATTAAGGGGCTAAAACAAGGACTGGTCGGCTCGGAGTCAGTATACTGTGTCTGAGTGGGGTATTCATGTTAAACTGCGGCATGGTATCTCAGTGAGCTAGCACTATAAATCGGCATCTGTCCGGACTAGTACAAGCAGCCACAGACACACCCGTGCATGCACGTCGCTATATAAGTGCAATAATCTTGGACGCGACGTTAAACCCAATTTCATCTCCCCTCCCCTCACCTCATCATCAGTTCAAACTGTTAGCCTGCTTTTTTGTATAACAGTTTATTTGTTCAAAGATTGCGATTACACAAGCTAGTAAACATGTGCATGTAACAATACGAAACACATACTTTATATATCTATAGCTTGTAAAACTGACGTTATGAATTTTATTTAATAAATACGAAAAACGATTTCCCATCAAGCAAGTTGCCTGTACAAAAATGTCGAACAATGTGTGTTACAGCACGCACTTGGATTATTTTAAGTACGATTTTAAGTAAATTCTGTATGTTATCATCATCAAATATTTTCACAACATTGTAGCAAATTGAAGTGTCGTGACTAATACTTCTTATGGTGCATTAATATAGGTACATAATAACAAAATTCATACGAAAGCCCTTGATATAAAAATAGCAGTTTGATCGTAAATGATTCTTAGACACTGAAATACAAAATGAGGTTACAACCGCTGTCGGCCAGTTACACCACTGATAATGCGATCAAACGTATTAACATCGCTGCATCCTAATCCCAATTTGCAATGAATTATTTGATTTGTTTATGAACAACGTGATCTGATCTAAATAGGTTATGTGTATAACACATAAATCTGTTGTCTTTTTTTTTAAGATGAAGCGACTGTACTTGAAGTATGACGTACCGTAATAATACCGTATGACGCGTGTTTCAAATTTGAGAAAAAAACATTCATACGCAGTGTAAAGTCCCTAAAATGACATTTAACAACGTTTCGCAACCGATCTTATTGCGGCACACACTTTCATTTAGTTTTTAATCCATTGTACATTGCGTCAGTGACTTCAGGCTACGCGGTGCCCCAACATTCTACTAGGTTTAGATACCGGTGCCCGGCAACCATATGCATAATGTGACAGTGTGTTGCAATTTGCTTAAACGACCACAGCTCTATCAAGGCTTGCTTTCAGAGCATAACTCTAAAATCTGCATGATCTTTGACAATAACAAGTAAGGTCCCTAGATTCTGTCTTCAATCATTGGATAGACAATACAAATGGTAAGCCGTCAGTTCCTCTAAGTGCAACTGCGATCTCGTGTCACAAATAAACTCTTTACCATGTAGCCAGATTCCAAGGTGCTTTAACTTCATTTTAGCAAACCTCTCAATATGACTCATATTTACTTGTCTGATCCAGTGCTTGATGAACATACGTGTAACGTACGATTACACATAATACAATATCAACTTTTGTTCGTGGTACTGAGTGAGTGAGTGAATGAGTATGTTTTTACGCCGCTTTTAGCAATATTCCAGCAATATCACGGCGGGGGACACCAGAAATGGAGAAATGGGCTTCACACATTGTACCCATTTCGGGAATTCGAATCGGGGTCTTAGGCGTGACGAGCGAAAGCTTAAACCACTAGGCTACCCGACCGCCCCTCGTGGTACTGAACATTAGTAAGACATTTGAAAAAAAATCATACCCTTTCCATAATCATAAGAAATATCTGCCCAAAGGAGAGTCCATTGGCCGATTGCACTATATCATGAGTATGTGTCATTTCCCATTAAATACTACCCCAGTTACCACATTTCTACAGTCTTTTCACAACACACTAGTTTCTAAAGCATCACCTACAATAATCTGTTTTAAACATGGGTGTGAATGAGTGAGTGAATGAGTGGGGTTTAACGCCAATTTTAACAATATTCCAGTTATATCACGATGTGTCAGCTTAATATGGAAGGAAAGCCCGAAGTGATGCAGGTCTTAGACGTTTACCACTTTGGTGAAAATGGGCTACGAACCCACAATCAGAGGTTTCGCAAGGGACGCAAATTGCGGCTCCTAAGACGACTGGGCGACCCTTGCCCCCAATTTAGATGTGGGTTTTCGAGATTGGCATCAATCGTTTACCGCTTAGTCTTATCATCAGCGTTATGAATCAGCATCTAACCGCTCTCTTCGAGGATGATGATAAAGCGTGTCGGAATCAATTGTTAAATTATGCTTCATATCTTAGATTTAGTACAAGGCAACATATTTTAATAATAATAGGCATTTCTAAAAATAGTGATATCTCTGAAAAGAAATAAGAGGCATATGGATTCTGCTTTCCCAAAGTTGAAGAGAGATTGACCGGTAAGTGTTACTTTCCAGAACATGTTGTAACATCGAGTCATTTCATTTGCATGACTCAGACAACCTAAAGAGGAGCCTCAGGAATGAGAAAAACATTAGGACAGACAAATCCATAGGTGAAGACATTCGTGGTTTTGAAATGAAACATATACATCCAGCCTTGCTTCCAAATAATACAGCCATGACCCTAGGGGTCCATAACTATGTTTAATGAAACAACGAAATAAGACTGCCATTGTACAAAATACCAGTTACCTTTCCGCAGCAACAGATGACCTCCACCCCTTCAGCCATATTATTTAGATCTATCTAATCATCCAATTGACTCTTTGATTTATGTCTCAACAAGCAACTTTAACGCCATTTTGACACGATATGGTTATAACACTATCCTTGCAGTGTCCACACCGGACTTGAAACATCTGCTTCACATAATAACAGACTGGTCATCTGAAGTCCACTGCGGTGGAAAGGGGGAGGTCAAGACACACCTTCGAGGATACGAAAGGTTAAGTCTTCATTACTGATGGGAGGAAACTGGGGGTTACATTTTGCGTGTCTGGCTGTACTAAAGCGCGTGCACTGGAGAATAGCTGTGACGTATACAGGTTGTGACGCCATAGATGCATGACGTAAGAGTACATGAATAGGGTTGATGCAATTTTCATGCACTATCACGAAGTGGAGAAAGGAGTGCATGGATGAACATAAATTCTGCCCAATGGAACCAAACAGTATCACAAGTACAGAGTGGCAGGGGTACATGAGGCAATAAGCTGAGAGTTTTCGCTACGTTTTAACGCCATTTTGGTGTAGAACAATATGTTACTCTTAACGTGTCGCGTCCCTTCAGTAGGGCATGAGCTTGTTTTAGTCGCTCCTCTATTGAGTTAAAACTTGAAAATATAATTGAAGCCCTCTCTGTGAAAGAACATGTTTCTGCTGTAACGATCATTTTGAGGATGAATGCTATGTTTCACTCCACTGGCCTTGACATACAGAAGAAAGTTGTCAATTAACAAATGTCATGAAATCTTTGATACCTTCGGTAATTTTTCATACAGGAAACAGTACAGTTTATCTTATCCAGCCCTGGTGTGTGTCTTCTAACGTCCAACTAGCCTCATAATTAGACTCAATTATTGTAATGAATTTGTGTACGATGTATGTTAGTGGAGGTAAGGCGTAAAAAACATATCTGTCTCCCTGTCTGCCTCATGTCCATGGGGAAAATCGAACCAGGATCTTTATCGAACTTTCTTTACCGCGCTATAGAAATAGGAGAAGCGTAAACTAATGGTCTCGCACACATCCTCATCCTTATGATTCCACATTCTCTCCACGAGCCACATACTCTCAACAAACCACATACTCTCAACAAACCACATCCTCTCAAAAAAACACATACTTTCAACAAACCACATTCTCTTAACAAACCACATTCTCTCAACAAACCACATTCTCTCAAAAAACCACACACTTTCAACAAACCACATTCTCTCAACAAACCACATTCTCTCAACAAACCACATTCTCTCAGCACACCACAAACTCTCAACTCACCACATACTCTCAACTCACCACATACCCTCAACTCACCACATGCTCTCAACACACAACATACTTTCAACAAACCACATTCTCTCAACAAACCACATTCTCTCAGCACACCACATACTCTCAACAAACCACATACTCTCAACTCACCACATACTCTCAACAAACCACATACTCTCAACAAACCACATACACACAACTCACCATATACTCTCAACAAACCACATACTCTCAACACATCACATACTCTCAACAAACAACATTCTCTCCACAAACCACATTCTCTCAACTCACCACATTCTCTCAACAAACCACATACTCTCAACAAACCACATACTCTCAACAAACCACATTCTCTCAACAAACCGCATTCTCTCCACAAACCACATTCTCTCAACAAACCACATACACTCAACAAACCACATACTCTCAACAAACCACATTCTCTCAACAAACCACATTCTCTCAATACACCATATACACATAACTCACCACATTCTCTCCACCAACCACATTCTCTCAACAAACCATATACTCTTAACACACCATATACTCTTAACACACCATATACTCTCAACAAACCACATACTCTCAACAAACCACATACACACAACTCACCACATTCTCTCCACGAACCACATACTCTCAACAAACCACATACTCTCAACACATCACATACTATCAACAAACAACATTCTCTCCACAAACCACATTCTCTCAACTCACCACATACTCTTAACACACCATATACTCTCAACAAACCACATACTCTCAACAAACCACATACTCTCAACAAACCACATACTCTCAACACACCACATACTCTCAACACACCACATTCTCTCCACGAACCACATACTCTCAACAAACCACATACTCTCAACAAACCATATACTCTTAACACACCATATACTCTCAACAAACCACATACTCTCAACACACCACATACTCTCCACCAACCACATTCTCTCCACGAACCACATTCTCTCCACAAACAACATTCTCTTCACAAACCACATTCTCTCAACTCACCACATACTCTTAACACACCACATACTCTCAACAAACCACATACTCTCAACAAACCACATACTCTCAACAAACCACATACTCTCAACACACCACATACTCTCAACACACCACATTCTCTCCACGAACCACATACTCTCAACAAACCACATACTCTAAACAAACCATATACTCTTAACACACCATATACTCTCAACAAACCACATACTCTCAACAAACCACATACTCTCAACACACCACATACTCTCAACACACCCCATACTCTCAACACACCACATACTCTCAACAAACCACATACTCTCAACAAACCACATACTCTCAACAAACCATATACTCTCAACAAACCACATACTCTCAACAAACCATATACTCTTAACACACCATATACTCTTAACACACCATATACTCTCAACAAACCACATACTCTCAACAAACCATATACTCTTAACACACCATATACTCTTAACACACCATATACTCTCAACAAACCACATACTCTCAACAAACCATATACTCTTAACACACCATATACTCTTAACACACCATATACTCTCAACAAACCACATACTCTCAACACACCACATACTCTCAACAAACCACATACTCTCAACAAACCATATACTCTTAACACACCATATACTCTCAACAAACCACATACTCTCAACACACCACATACTCTCCACCAACCACATTCTCTCCACGAACCACATTCTCTCCATAAACCACATTCTCTCAACAAACCACATTCTCTCCACGAACCACATACTCTCAACAAACCACATACTCTCAACAAACCATATACTCTCAACAAACCACATACTCTCAACAAACCACATACACACAACTCACCACATACTGTCAACAAACCACATACTCTCAACACACCATATACTCTCAACAAACCACATTCTCTCCACAAACCACATTCCCTCCACAAATCACATACAATCAACACACCACATATTTACCACATGCTCTCAGCAAACTCATCGCATACTTTCCGCACATGAACCACACAGGGTTATTTTTTCTCGGGTGGCCATTTTTCTTTTCTCTTCCCTAGTCATATTTCAACTAGTCATTTTTGTCATTCCAATGTTACACTTTGTCCAGCTTTGTTTAGTAATCTGGGCAGTTTCAGTGTATTTATGAAGCTTGATTTACGGTTCTCAAAACATGAATGATATTATATAAAAGACCACCCGATGTTTAACTGTTTCAGTCGTTATTTAAAATTAATCTCACATAATAAAACAAATTCAAAATGATGAAATATTGCAAATTTATTTTTTTAATAGTGCTAATTTAAATTATTGTGCGATAAATCTTTCTCCTACATAATAATATCAAACCTGTTATAGTCTCTCTGATAGGGCAGGAACACAATACTAAGATCCGCCTTGTGTATCACCTGGGCAGTGTGGCGTAAGGGAAAGAAACCGGTGTTAACCTTCGTGTAATAAAGGTATCAAGCGGATTACGAGACTCAACTGGGTTACCACCGAGGTCCTAATTATATGACTGACCTTCTAAGTTACCCCAAATACCTGACACCCACTGACTGATTCCTTAATCAGACCTTAATCAGTCTACCGCCACATCTGCAAGAAAAGATTATCCTAACGCAATGAAATAAACACTGGGATTACGCCTCTCACTTATGTAGGCCCTATCAAATGATCCCCTCGCCCGTAGCAGATTAGGGGGGCGAAATGGTCCGTTGAATTAGGATGTCACGCTGCCGATATTTCGTCCACGGATTGTTCGGGAAGGTCCGGTTCTCTTGTAGACATTTGTCCTGTACAATATCCATTACTGAAGTTAAAGCGCCGAGATAAAGAAATTGGGTCATTTTTGGAGAGTGAACGCTGGTGTTGTTTAGTGATGTGACTATAAGAAGTTTCGTGAATGATTTGGAGATCTGTTAAGTAGTCCCGCACGTGTAAATATCTTAATCAGTCGATACCGGCGCGTGCTATATACACCTCAAAGTGTCAGTGACACGCGACCACAACATCAAAAAGTCGGATTTGGGCAACTGGGGTTCTGTGCTTTCCAAGCACCAACGGTCAGGTGTGATAACGGGTTTCGGCAGCGTCACCTCTACCGACGTGGGATGATGATGGAACGATATATAACGACTAAGTTAACTTTAATAATATTTTGTTTAATAATACCACCATGCTTCTTATATTTAACACAACTAATATTCGTTTGTCTTTAACGTCATTAGAGAGTTAAATACAAAGCAAAATTAACAGTGTTAATACCATGTCAAGTTTTGAAAAAAAATGCCAAGGTTGATTGAAAAGGATAGTCTTTGTCAAAAGTACAGCTGACAGACGACTTTTGCTCTATCTTTCTTGAAAATAAATTACCATGACACGTTTTGAAGAAATTCAAGTTCTCTTTGTTGTGGTAATGCATCGTAAAACAAATTGTTCGAGATTATTTCTATAAATGCATTACCACCGCCTGCTAAAAATGCATTACCAGTGAATAGACACTGAGATTTCATAGCCTTTAGATTTTATTGGTTTTTCAGTACTGGTTATATTGTTATATATGCATGAACCTAGTAAAACCTAGTAAAACAGAATAGATACAGGGTTTTATGTATCACTCCACCTTTGTTTAAAAAAAATAGTAAATTGTCCATTTCCAGATGTATAACATATGCCGTTTTAAGAACACAATTTATGCTTAAAGAAACCATGAGCTGAATAAATCACATCAGCATACCTCTGTGGCCAAGTTTAACATCTTTCCTACAATAACACGATTATATGTTAACTAGATGACACAGGGAACATTAATATGTATTGGCTGGCGTATACGGAAGAGTGAATAGAAAATTGAAAAATCACAGCTCTCATATCCATATTAATTTGATATTCGTTATATTTCCGATGCAAAAGTCAATTGAAATAATAAATGATACAATTTTAAATCACTTCTTTCCGTTTCACAATCACACAGAAAACTTACATTCTTCATACATTTAAAGTCAATTAAACACTGTCCACGAAACTTTTTGCGTGTGGAACGGCCCATTTCGTATAACGTTTAGCTGTTATTTAGCTCTGAGTTATTACAAGAGCTCATCCCTGCCTGACCATATCACCACTTAACAAAGGTGATTCAGATTATACGAAAGACCTACAACTGTATTCAAATCGCCTAAGTGTTCAGACTCTCACAAAACCATCACACCATTAATCCCCCGCTACTATTAAGTTTCAGTTTATTATGATTGTTCATTCTGTCAGCAATATTAGGTTCCGCGTCAACAGCAACATTTCGAAGCACTGATACGTTTTCAACAGACCTTGCAATACAGCTTAGGATTTCCAACAAGTTCCATTTATCCATTCTCTCGTAAAAATCCCCCTGACCGTTTGAGGTTTGGTTAGAGGGGTCACAGTGTGGCGCTCACTAAACTGATATGAGGTTGAACTGCTCATTACCCGGCGTCCTTAAGACTTGAATTTCGAAGCGTGAATATTCAGGGGAGGACCAAAACAGATATCACGCCAAGAGTGAGTGAGTGTGGTTTTACGCCGCTTTTAGCAATATGCCAGCAATATCACGGCGGGGGGACACCAGAAATGGGCTTCACACATTGTACCCATGTCGGGAATCGAACCCGGGTCTTCGGCGTGACGAGCGAACGCTTTAACCACTAGGCTACCCGACCGCCCCTATATCACGCCAAGAGGCACGCCACTGTTGACAGCTGATGTGCCAGTTGATGCAGGGTGTGATGAGATGACTGATGAAACTTAACTGAAGAATGCTATGGATGATTTGTTTTGTTTGTTTGTTGTTTAACGCCGCACTCAGCAATGTTCAAGCTATATGACGGCGGTCTGTAAATAATCGAATCTGGACCACACTATCCAGTGATTGACATCATGAGCATCGATCCACGCAATTGGGACACGATGACATGCATCAACCAAGTCAGCGAGCCTGACCACCCAATCCCGGTAGTCGCCTCTTACGACAAGCATAGTCGCCTTTTACGGCAAGCATGGGTTGCTGAAGACCTATTCTACCCCGGATCTTCACAATGGACTATGATGGTCCGTTCTATGCTATGATGGTTGTTATGCTACAGATGTTGGGATAACTGGTGTCATTCGAAATACGCTATGCATTTTTATCAATTTCATGTGTCGAGTTGATGTGAGTGGGTGAGTGAGTTGGGTTTTTCGGTACTTTGAACAATATTTCAGTTATGTCATGTCGTGTTGTAGTTATAACAACATTTTGCTTTACTGTCAGCTATATTCCAGTTATATGTTGGTCGTCAGTAAATGATCAAGTTGACCAGACAATCCAGTGACTGATATCATGAGCATCGATCTAAACAATTGGGTTACGACGACATACATCAACCAAGTCAGCGAACCTGACCATCCGATCCCGTTAGTTGCCTCTTACGACAAGCATTGGTTTGCTGAAGACGATTCTAACCCGGATCTTCACGGCGGTTATATCGATCTTGGGTTCGAAGTTGCCCAAATTATTAAAACTGGTTCGTCTGCACAATATAATATGGTCGTTTTTCAGCGGTAGACGTCTAAGACCTGCATCACTTCGGGCTTTCTTATAGCAATAAACTTATTTCATTATTTGTGAATGAGTGAACCATGGTTTTACGCTGTGTTTGGAAACATACCAGCAATATGGAGAATCAAACCCAGGTTTTTGGCGTGACCGACGAACGCTTTAACCACTGTGCTCGGCCAACGCCTATCCTTACTGGTGACGCACAATGTCGATGTATTCCTCCTCGGACCATATGGTCAAGTACAGACAATGTCCGGCTATCCTGGGTAATATTAACGAAGAAATGCCGAGTACTCGAGCACCCCTATATAACCCACATGTTTATTTGGCACAACCCGCATCAGCTTAAAACACCCGCATGGAGCTAACAACCGTTCTGCTTCAAAGGAAACCCATGAATGATACAGAAACCCTATACGTCGTTTTATCACTGTACAGAAATAGGCCGTAAATAATATTCTAAAGGTTAATTTCTTTCAGCGTTGCTTGTACATAAACCAGACGATAATTTATCAATACATGAAACACGGATTGGTGGACATGTACGTTATAAATATCAACACCGTATCGTTTCAACAGTGTTGAACAATGTCGTCTGCTTCTATATGATGCACAGCATAAGTGAGTGAGTATGGTTTTACGCCGCATTTAGCAATATTCCAGCAATATTACGGCAGGGGACAACAGAAATGGGCTTCAAACATTGTACCCATGTCGGGAATCGAACCCGGGTCTTCGGCGTGACAAGCGAACGAGACTACCCAACCCTCCCCGATTGAGGACTAGGGTGAGATGAGGTGAGGTGAAATTGGGTTTAACGTCGCGTCCAAGATTATTGCACTTATATAGCGACGTGTATGTGTGTGTGTAGCTGCTTGTACTAGTCCGGACTGATCCCGATTTATAGTGCTAGCTCACTGAGATATCATGCCGCAGTTTAACATGAATACCCCACTCAGACACAGTATACTGACTCCGAGCCGACCAGTCCTTGTTTTAGCCCCTTAATGTCGAGCGCCAGACAGGGTAACAACAAGTACAATCTTTTAACGTCTTTTTGTATGACGCGGCCGGGGATCGAACCCCGGACCTTCCGCTCTCCGGGCGGACGCTCTACCACTAGACCACGGAGGCGGTCTTGAGGACTAGGGACATATGAGGGCCAATAGTGAAAACGAGGCCGTGCACAGCAGCTGATAGTGGGATGGCAGTGTTGCCCAACTCTGGACACCAGAATCACTGATCATTTCTCGATAAAAAACACTGTTTCCCTTCGACAGTTGTTTCAGAGTGGCCCCAAATACCGCGAACAACACTACACTTATTGGGAATATATCTTCAAATTAATCACGGATGCCAAAAAGTGGGCAAAACGAGAGTTTGAACATGCTGAATGTCTTACATGTAGGCGGATCAAATCAATTGATGTTTTGACCATTTCATTACATCAAAGAGAGGACATCTTACCAAACAGCTCAATCTGATAATACAGATGTCGTCATTTCTATCAACAATGCCAAGACAAAAGATCATCTCTCCACCGAATCTATCAAATAGGGCTGGAAGTCAAAGAAACAACTGAGAAAACATATTCAGTTTTCTTATCTGAATTCAAAATTCCAAATGATGGCAACAGCCTCTGTACCAAGCTGTACGACAAAGGACCGGTTTCGATTTTTTTGTCCATTCGTGAATTTACCCACACGTACTCTATGTATTTAACAGCACTTACACCGTATTGAAATGTCACGGACGTTTACAACTAATCCTTTCAATCCAGGTTTCACAACCATAGCCTGGTTAAGTCACTCCAGAAATGTTATGGTAGACCTTTAGAGGCATTTACCAAGTATGACACGTCGCTTGCCAACATGATGCGTGACGCTATCCCATGCTATGACATGGAGTTTTCACACCTCTCTACTCAAAAGCACTTACTATTATAAATGTATGAATGGTGGGTGATACGACAGAGCAGGACATTCTTACCATTTGCCCGAACACCTGGCGTAATCACGAATATTCGGTGCTCCATTCATATAATTCTCATTCCTATTTTTCCAGTTACACCCTATATGTTTCGCCAGATATTCCAGATTATTCTCCGGTGTTGACGTAATAACTAACACTTTTGACATTAATTCATAACTTAAACATAATATCAACTGCAGAGATAATAACATTCACTGGCATGTATATTTGCTTTTGGGAATTCTATTTGGTTCCCATCCAACGCGGGCCTGGCAGGTATTGACCAAACACGTTCCCAGTGTCGCGTTGACCTGGTTTGTTATGACTGTTCCCCACGTGACGCTGTCCTACCCTCTCCTTGCGATCAAGTGACCAGGTGTAAAGACAACTTAAGGTCAGTGAATCGTGTCAACTGTACGAGCTGGAGCTGTTTATTGCCCCTTAAGGAGGCTTAGCGATTATCACTTGGCTGATAAATGTGCTTCACTGTAAGTCCACATAACTCAAGGGCGCGGCCACAAACCAGGCGTCAGTGGTGTCAATGTCTTGAAAAACAAATAAAATATTATAAAATCGATGTTGATCGTTTGAACTGTTTCCTTATGCTTATGTTGAGTCATGCCAAGTCTCTGCATTCAACATACGTGAGCGTATACGGGAGGCCACACGAGAGAGCATACGACAGAGCACACGAGAGAGCATTCGGACAAGCTTACGAGATACCATACCAGAGAGCATACGGAAGAGCATACAGGAGCATACAGGAGAGTATAATCATCATCATCATCATCATCATCATCATCATCATCATCATCATCATCATCATCATTATTATTATCATTATTGTTGTTGTTATTTTTATTTTTATTTATTAATTATTATTTTTATTATTATTATTATTATTATTATTATTATTATTATTATTGTCACATCATCGTCATCGTCACTATTATTTTTAAAAAATACGTAAATAATATGTCCTATGTTTTCTGAAGCATTCACAACCCACTCCTATTGTAAAACGTCAGGACAAAATTAACGGCCGGAGACTTGCACGTAAATTTTATATGCGACAAAAACAATTCCACAATCATAAGAAATCCAAATGTCCTATACGATTCCGACTATATCATAAGCATGCGTTTATGACCATCAAATTGTGATGCTACCAGGCTGTTCGCGAAAGTCAAGTAGCTGATATTCAAACTGACTGTGTGCGACCACATGCCCTAACAGGAACATGTGTGACATAGAATAATATAGAACTATAGACGGTGAGCAGCCGCACTCTCATGCCAGTTTCACTGAATTCGCCACACTATAAAAGGAGGACAGGAATTCGCCACTTTCCGCCAGGACACGCTCCAGTGGTCACGAACAGCTCCTTGTGATAGTGTAATGATACTCGCATTATTGTGGAAATGATGTAAATGTATACGGAAAACTGCATTTATATGCGAAGAGGATTAAAATCTTAAATCAGCCATTGCATTTGATGGACGGGCACTGTTGAACATAAGCACGATGACAGTGTTCACGCTATCTCAGCAGGGTGCAGCTGTTTAAAATAGGACAGTTCCCGCACCTTAATTGTGCGAGATCCTATTTCCAATTTGTTAGAGGTTTTTTCAAATGGGTGAAAAAATGAAAAATATCATTTTTATTACCCTAATCTAAGTTCGCTGGCGTTAAGCTAAAGGACAAAGCAAAAGTGGGTTGTGGGTTCAAAATAGATTCGCCTAAGTGCATCGCAAAATGAACACGTTTTATAACATCATAGAGGTGACGCAACGACAAAACTACCGCGAGAGAGAGAGAGAGAGAGAGAGAGAGAGAGAGAGAGAGAGAATGGTAAGTGTATGTCAAGTGGGGGGTACCTTCAATATGTAGTTTAGAGGAGTGAACACAAAGATTCACGTACTTAGAAAGTACATCAAATTAAAGGATCACCTCGACTCTGACATTGACAGGGCAGGCAGGTTTCACCAATTCAGCGTGGTACATGTCAGTACGACCTACATCACTGTGAGCTTGCCGCAACCTATGCTGGCCATACCATGGGGATTCCGGGTTAGAATAGGTCCCCAGCAACCTATGCTGACCATACCATGGGGATTCCGGGTTAGAATAGGTCCCCAGCAACCTATGCTGGCCATACCATGGGGATTCCGGGTTAGAATAGGTCCCCAGCAACCTATGCTGGCCATACCATGGGGATTCCGGGTTAGAATAGGTCCCCAGCAACCTATGCTGACCATACCATGGGGATTCCGGGTTAGAATAGGTCCCCAGCAACCTATGCTGGCCATACCATGGGGATTCCGGGTTAGAATAGGTCCCCAGCAACCTATGCTGGCCATACCATGGGGATTCCGGGTTAGAATAGGTCCCCAGCAACCTATGTTGACCATACCATGGGGATTCCGGGTTAGAATAGGTCCCCAGCAACCTATGCTGACCATACCATGGGGATTCCGGGTTAGAATAGGTCCCCAGCAACCTATGCTGGCCATACCATGGGGATTCCGGGTTAGAATAGGTCCCCAGCAACCTATGCTGACCATACCATGGGGATTCCGGGTTAGAATAGGTCCCCAGCAACCTATGCTGACCATACCATGGGGATTCCGGGTTAGAATAGGTCCCCAGCAACCTATGCTGGTTGTAGCATGGGGATTCCGGGTTAGAATAGGTCCCCAGCAACCTATGCTGGCCATACCATGGAGATTCCGGGTAAGAATAGGTCCCCAGCAACCTATGCTGGCCATACAATTGGGATTCCGTGTAAGAATAGGTCCCCAGCAACCTATGCTGGCCATACTATGGGGATTCCGGGTTAGAATAGGTCCCCAGCAGCCTATGCTGGCCATACCATGGGGATTCCGGGTTAGATGGGGATTCCGGGTAGGAATAGGTCCCCAGCAACCTGTCCTGGCCATACCATTGGGATTCCGGGTAAGAATAGGTCCCCAGCAACCTATGCTGGCCATACCATGGGGATTCCGTGTAAGAATAGGTCCCCAGCAACCTATGCTGGCCATACCATTGGGATTCCGGGTAAGAATAGGTCCCCAGCAACCTATGCTGGCCATACCATGGGGATTCCGGGTAAGAATAGGTCCCCAGCAACCTGTCCTGGCCATACCATTGGGATTCCGGGTAAGAATAGGTCCCCAGCAACCTATGCTGGCCATACCATGGGGCTTCCGGGTAAGAATAGGTCCCCAGCAACCGATGCTGGCCATACCATTGGGATTCCGGGTAAGAATAGGTCCCCAGCAACCTATGCTGGCCATACCATGGGGGATTCCGGGTAAGAATAGGTCCCCAGCAACCTGTCCTGGCCATACCATTGGGATTCCGGGTAAGAATAGGTCCCCAGCAACCTATGCTGGCCATATCATGGGGATTCCGGGTAAGAATAGGTCCCCAGCAACCTATGCTGGCCATACCATGGGGATTCCGGGTAAGAATAGGTCCCCAGCAACCTATGCTGGCCATACCATGGGGATTCCGGGTTAGAAAAGGTCCCCAGCAGCCTCTGCTGGCCATACTATGGGGATTCCGGGTTAGAATAGGTCCCCAGCAGCCTATGCTGGCCATACCATGGGGATTCCGGGTTAGAAAAGGTTCCCAGCAACCTATGCTGGCCATACCATGGGGATTCCGGGTAAGAATAGGTCCCCAGCAACCTATGCTGGCCATACCATGGGGATTCCGAGTTAGAATAGGTCCCCAGCAGCCTATGCTGGCCATACCATGGGGATTCCGGGTAAGAATAGGTCCCTAGCAACCTATGCTGGTTGTAGCATGGGGATTCTGGGTTAGAATAGGTCCCCAGCAACCTATGCTGGCCATACTATGGGGATTCCGGGTTAGAATAGGTCCTCAGCAGCCTATGCTGGCCATACCATGGGGATTCCGGGTTAGATGGGGATTCCGGGTAAGAATAGGTCCCCAGCAACCTATGCTGGCCATACTATGGGGATTCCGGGTTAGATGGGGATACCGGGTAAGAATAGGTCCCCAGCAGCCTATGCTGGCCATACCATGGGGATTCCGGGTAAGAATAGGTCCCCAGCAACCTATGCTGGTTGTAGCATGGGGATTCCGGGTAAGAATAGGTCCCAAGCAACCTATGCTGACCATACCATGGGGATTCCGGGTTAGAATAGGTCCCCAGCAGCCTATGCTGGCCATACCATGGGGATTCCGTGTAAGAATAGGTCCCCAGCAGCCTATGCTGGCCATACCATGGGGATTCCGGTTAAGAATAGGTCCCCAGCAACCTATGCTGGCCATACCATGGAGATTCCGGGTAAGAATAGGTCCCCAGCAACCTATGCTGGCCATACGATGGGGATTCCGGGTAAGAATAGGTCCCCAGCAACCTATGCTGGTTGTAGCATGGGGATTCCGTGTAAGAATAGGTCCCCAGCAACCTATGCTGGCCATACCATGGAGATTCCGGTTAAGAATAGGTCCCCAGCAACCTATGCTGGCCATATCATGGGGATTCCGGGTTAGAATAGGCCCCCAGCAACCTATGCTGGTTGTAGCATGGGGATTCCGGGTAAGAATAGGTCCCAAACTACCTATGCTGGCCATACCATGGGGATTCCGGGTTAGAATAGGTGCCTAGCAACCTTTGCTGGCCATACCATGGGGATTCCGGGTTAGAATAGGTGCCTAGCAACCTTTGCTGGTTGTAGCATGGGGATTCCGTGTAAGAATAGGTCCCAAGCAACCTATGCTGACCATACCATTGGGATTCCGGGTAAGAATAGGTCCCCAGCAACCTATGCTGGCCATACCATGGGGGATTCCGGGTAAGAATAGGTCCCCAGCAACCTGTCCTGGCCATACCATTGGGATTCCGGGTAAGAATAGGTCCCCAGCAACCTATGCTGGCCATATCATGGGGATTCCGGGTAAGAATAGGTCCCCAGCAACCTATGCTGGCCATACCATGGGGATTCCGGGTAAGAATAGGTCCCCAGCAACCTATGCTGGCCATACCATGGGGATTCCGGGTTAGAAAAGGTCCCCAGCAGCCTCTGCTGGCCATACTATGGGGATTCCGGGTTAGAATAGGTCCCCAGCAGCCTATGCTGGCCATACCATGGGGATTCCGGGTTAGAAAAGGTTCCCAGCAACCTATGCTGGCCATACCATGGGGATTCCGGGTAAGAATAGGTCCCCAGCAACCTATGCTGGCCATACCATGGGGATTCCGAGTTAGAATAGGTCCCCAGCAGCCTATGCTGGCCATACCATGGGGATTCCGGGTAAGAATAGGTCCCTAGCAACCTATGCTGGTTGTAGCATGGGGATTCTGGGTTAGAATAGGTCCCCAGCAACCTATGCTGGCCATACTATGGGGATTCCGGGTTAGAATAGGTCCTCAGCAGCCTATGCTGGCCATACCATGGGGATTCCGGGTTAGATGGGGATTCCGGGTAAGAATAGGTCCCCAGCAACCTATGCTGGCCATACTATGGGGATTCCGGGTTAGATGGGGATACCGGGTAAGAATAGGTCCCCAGCAGCCTATGCTGGCCATACCATGGGGATTCCGGGTAAGAATAGGTCCCCAGCAACCTATGCTGGTTGTAGCATGGGGATTCCGGGTAAGAATAGGTCCCAAGCAACCTATGCTGACCATACCATGGGGATTCCGGGTTAGAATAGGTCCCCAGCAGCCTATGCTGGCCATACCATGGGGATTCCGGGTAAGAATAGGTCCCCAGCAGCCTATGCTGGCCATACCATGGGGATTCCGGTTAAGAATAGGTCCCCAGCAACCTATGCTGGCCATACCATGGAGATTCCGGGTAAGAATAGGTCCCCAGCAACCTATGCTGGCCATACGATGGGGATTCCGGGTAAGAATAGGTCCCCAGCAACCTATGCTGGTTGTAGCATGGGGATTCCGTGTAAGAATAGGTCCCCAGCAACCTATGCTGGCCATACCATGGAGATTCCGGTTAAGAATAGGTCCCCAGCAACCTATGCTGGCCATATCATGGGGATTCCGGGTTAGAATAGGCCCCCAGCAACCTATGCTGGTTGTAGCATGGGGATTCCGGGTAAGAATAGGTCCCAAACTACCTATGCTGGCCATACCATGGGGATTCCGGGTTAGAATAGGTGCCTAGCAACCTTTGCTGGCCATACCATGGGGATTCCGGGTTAGAATAGGTGCCTAGCAACCTTTGCTGGTTGTAGCATGGGGATTCCGTGTAAGAATAGGTCCCAAGCAACCTATGCTGACCATACCATGGGGATTCCGGGTTAGAATAGGTCCCCAGCAGCCTATGCTGGCCATACCATGGGGATTCCGGGTAATAATAGGTCCCCAGCAACCTATGCTGGCCATACCATGGGGATTCCGTGTAAGAATAGGTCCCCAGCAACCTATGCTGGCCATACCATGGAGATTCCGGGTAAGAATAGGTCCCCAGCAACCTATGCTGGCCATACCATGGGGATTCCGGGTAAGAATAGGTCCCCAGCAACCTATGCTGGTTGTAGCATGGGGATTCCGTGTAAGAATAGGTCCCCAGCAACCTATGCTGGCCATACCATTGAGATTCCGGTTAAGAATAGGTCCCCAGCAACCTATGCTGGCCATATCATGGGGATTCCGGGTTAGAATAGGCCCCGAGCAACCTATGCTGGCCATACCATGGGGATTCCGGTTTAGAATAGGCCCCCAGCAACCTATGCTGGCCATACCATGGGGATTCCGGGTTAGAATAGGTCCCCAGCAACCTACGCTGGTTGTAGTATGGTCCGCTACATTATCGCGGTAGATCGCAATGGCGCACGCTTTCTAACCTATTACATGTCATACGCAATATGTTTCTTGTTCTCTGTTCAACTTTTATGGCACATCAATTAGGATTGATCGATGCTGATTTTCCTTACCGGGTTCGGTAAACAAAGTACCTGTCATTGGCGACTGAAGGGCGGGCAACTCTATATTATCTCGGTATGGCTATTTTGTGGTATGATACGTGTTGAATATGTGATTTACGTCACTTCGTGTTTTGGATTATGTATGATCAGCAGGTATACTGCCTTGGTTGGGTCAAGGGACTTCGTACAAACAAATGGATTATTTTCTAATCAATTTAATCAGTGGAGGTAGGGGATATTCTACTTCAAGAACATTCCAGAAACTATCATAAAAAGTTAACGTGTATACTAACGAGTAGCCGTGACATACCGCAACGAGTCCTGCCATCAAACGATGACATATCGTGCTTAGATTTGCATAAGTAAACAGCCGACAGAGGGTGTGGATTACGACATTTACCGATACTGCGATCGTGTAAGAGTCATCCCTATGGCGACCAAATGGATCGGACGATCATGCTCGGCTACTTGGTTGACTGAGGCGTCATCGTCGCCCGATGGAGTGGATCGTTGTTCACAATATCCATCACTGGATTGTCTGGTCCATACTCGACGACATACTCGTCATATAGCTTGAATATTGCTGAGTACGACAAATAAACAAAGGAAAGTATTTAAAGTGATCCGCGGTGGTATAACTGAATTACTGTTATCACGGGGTTAAGCGCAGTTCACTGAGAGATAAAATCAACATAATACATGTTGGTCAATACATGAAGAATTACTCATATTCAAGAGATATTAGATTGGTTCGATACACAAACGAACATGTTGTGTGAACCGAAGCTTATGAAATCATGACATGTGACGTCAAAGATCCATCACTCGAGATGCACCATTTGTCTCGTGCAGGATTCATGTGTAAAGTTTGGAAATCACGTGCAGCATATCGTGGTAAGCATACAGTACACATTGGAAAGTTGTCTTCTTAACGTACATACTTGTCTATATATATATATAACCTTTGATAAACGCATCTGTGGTCTTGTGGATAGAGCGTCTGCAACGAGAGCGGAAGATCGGCAGTTCTATCCCCGGCCGCGTCATACCGAAAGACGTTAAAAGACGGTGCTTGTTAAACAAGGACTCCTCCGAGTATACTGTTTCTGAGTGTGGTCTCCATGTTAAACGTATCTCAGTTGGCTAGCACTACAAAGTCGCATTAGTCAAGACTACTACAAGTACACACGCAACGCGCACGCACGCACGCACGCACACACACGCACCCCGTGTCACATCACCACCTTTGATCACATATATTCCTCCATGTTTCTTGTGCTAGCTTGCCCCTACCAGCCTTTAGAGTCGAGATGGTGACGCTGTGGTCTGGGTGATTGTGAGTCAAGACGGCGTGCATCAGTGCTCATGATATCAACCACTGGTTAACATTATGACGTCGAATAGCGGGAATGGGATTAACATGCACGTGTGTCAGTTTTCATGCACAGTGTCTAAATAAACGCATTTGTTGGTAGTGTCGCTAACGTCTTAATGTCGTCATGGACAGTGTCTGTATAAACGCCTGTGCTAGTAGTGTCGCTGACGTCTTAATGTCGTCATGGACAGTGTCTGTATAAACGCCTGTGCTAGTAGTGTCGCTAACGTCTTAATGTCGTCATGGACAGTGTCTGTATAAACGCATGTGCTAGAAGTGTCGCTACTTACGCTACGTTAAAAGATTGTACTTGTTGTTACCCTGCCTGGCGCTCGGCATTAAGGGGCTAAAACAAGGACTGGTCGCCTCGGAGTCAGTATACTGTGTCTGAGTGGGGTATTCATGTTAAACTGCGGCATGGTATCTCATTGAGCTAGCACTATAAATCGGCATCAGTCCGGACTAGTACAAGCAGCCACACAAACACACACACGTAGATGCACGTCGCTATATAAGTGCAATAATCTTGGACGCGACGCGACTTTAAACCCCCATTTCATGTCGTCATGGACAGTGTCTATATTAACGCCTGTGCTAGTAGTGTCGCTAACGTCTTAATGTCGTCATGGACAGTGTCTGTATAAACGCATGTGCTAGTAGTGTCGCTAACGTCTTTATGTCGTCATGGACAGTGTCTTTATAAACGCCTGTGCTAGTAGTGTCGCTAACGTCTTAATGTCGTCATGGACAGTGTCCATATAAACAAACATGTGTTGGTAGTGTCGCCAACATCTGAATGTCGTGACCGACGTTGTCTATATAAACATGCATGTCCCATTATTACTACACATATACTTAAACGTTTATCTTAATAAACACCGTGTACTATCCACATCTACAGAGAGAAAAAACTTATAGTAGATAAGCTGTATATGACACTCGTCGGTCAAGTATATATGACATCTTCCAGTCACAAAAATAGAGGCACTTTTGATTGAGTCGACTAAATAAGAATAAGTATAATGGTGTCCTCCCAAAACGCCTACATGCCAAAACACCTACATGCCAAAACACCTACAGCTTATAACAACAAAGTTCACAGTTGAATGCACACCTAATCCCCTGCCTGTTACCTTTGTCATTTTAATGGAATAACCCCAAGAATATGTATATACATTTTATTTCACTAATCCGTCAGATGATAATCACAATAAGTCACTAGCCAAGTTTGAAAAGATGACCAACAGCATACAAGTATTGGATGGGTGTTTTTCTTCCCTGGGCCAAATGTTCTTTATAAGCGGCACAAGCGATTCTCTACCTCTCGGTAGACTCGGTTTTTACTCCTGGGGGCGGCACCAAAGTAGATGTGCGGAATCCTGGCCCGATCTGCATGTTCTACCTCCTTGATGACTTCAATAATGCAGTAGATTTTGGGGATGTCGATGGGGTAGTCCACGGTTCAGTCTGCCGTGGAATCCTTCCAGATTGTTGTTGTTCTCGGACCTATCGTTGAGTGATGGTTCCACAACAGCAGCGGAAACTGTGCTCCGTCGTCAACCCAGTTGACAACTACATAGTTACTTGGTTCATCCTCTACTCTCATGGATTGGGGTTGTTCCATTATAAGTAGGTGAAATCCCTTTGCTGTTTTAACCAAGTGTTGGGGTACTGGGTCGTAGGTGTTTTGGGAGATAACCAGAATAATCATAATGCATTTGATTAAGAATTAGCTGGATTTTTTTACCAACCTTAGAGTTATTGTCCTCATCACGAAATCAACCGGCACACTTGGCATGAGCATTCCGCCCTCTTCCTTTCTGCCTCGCGTTTTCTTCAGTTTCACGGTGCTATTCAAATGCTATTAAATCGGTAGCTAATCCATTTTGTTCATTAAATGGTTGTTTCATTTAGGTGTTAAGTCCCACACCTGCGAATAATTCGATTATATTATTGTTAAGAATCGAATTAAAGTGCTGACAAGAGAAGTCTTCAAACGGTTTAACAAGAGGTCCAATTGGCATATTATGTTATCGTTGTTCGTCATAGTCATTGATTCTAACTTCAACGTGTTGATATTTCTGAAAAGCTATGAGCGCAACAGGATTGTGTGCCACATTTCCTATCTATAGATACATCAGTGTTGGATGCAAATTAAATTAATCGGCGTTTAATAAAATGTTGAATCGTGGGCAAACTAAATAATAATTTAGAACATCATATGAAATGTATTGTGTTCCATAAAGTACTTTGTTGAGTGGATTTGGACCAGTTAGGCGAAACGTCATGAAGTCGATATCATTAACGCGATGCCATTCGCTCTAGCCTTTAGGTAGTAATTATGGTAGCTGAAGTCCTTGTGGTCGAAGGGTTACAAAAAGAGGTCGGTTCAAATTTAAGAATTCTATTCAATTATGTTTTTATTTGATTCTTTGAAGTTTTAATAAGAATGAACTCAACTCTGCTTGTGGTATGTGAACCGTGACGTGGTATGGGCGGGTTAGTTCTTCAGATTCAAAGATTTTGATATGAAACAATACACACTCAGGACGACCCCTGAAAGGTTGAAAGAAACAGCGTACTGTGTCATAAATGACTTGATATTACATAGCTAATTCCTTCGTTTAATAATAGTCCCCTGTGTCATAACGAGAAACACTTTCATTGGGGTAATAATTCAAAAATGATAACCCATAAAGTAACCCCTAAGGGGGTATTAATTTTAACAATGACCCCCTACTGAGGAGGGGGTCACAGACCGGCAGGATCGGGACATTTATCATGAGCACTGTAGGTGACGGGGTCGGGTCTGGGAAAAAATGTGTCACCTGAATCGGACCACTGGCAGGTCTCCCCAAGAACATAGGGGGACGGTCAGGGCCCCTCCCAGGCACAGGTGGTATCGAGGGGGTGCGGATGGGGTGACGGGCCGGCGACGGAGGACCTGTTGGTTCCCATTCTTGTTCCCGTCCACCCTTAAACCTCCTCGGGGATGGGAGTATACTGCAGGGTTACTGTCGTCTGTTAAGTCTATGCTTATCTCTACTTGCGGCATAAGTGTGAGGGGACTTTGGGAATAGAAAGAGAAGTCAGTGTCAACGGAAAAGTGCGTGGAGACGTTTTAGGACAGACAGTGGGGTTGTTGACGCTTTTCTCCTGCTACCCCACCCCCATCCCTGCGTGGGTCAATGAGGGTACGGGTGTAGGGTGTCTATGATGGGAGGCTGTCAGTTTCCCTTTCTTCCCACGGCAACGACGGTCCCGCCTCAGTGGTGCTGGACTCGCGTAACGTGCACTGTGTCCTTTGCCGCAATACTGGTTTACTAAAGCGTTTTGCTATGTTTTCGCAGTATGTGGTTGAACACAAAATTTCAAACATGATTACATTTGGAGAAATATCAAAGGTCCACAATACTAGCATATGCATGTTGATATAGACAACTTCGATCACAACACAAGACGTTAGCGAAAATAGTGGCACACATATGTTTATATAGACACTGTTCATCACAACATTCAGACGTCAGCGACAATACCAGCGCATGCGTGTTGATACAGACAACGTCGGTCACCTCCAGACGTCAGCGTCTGCCACAACATTCAGACGTCAGTGACATTACAGGAAAATGAATGTTCGTAAACAACGTTCGCCACTTGTGGCGCAATCATTTGAATGAACATACAGACCCTTAGTTTAAATACGGTGCGAGTCAATGGATCGAGTGATAATGCATGGGGACAGCGCGTCATCGTTGGTCGTTGGTCGTTGCTCATAATATCGATCCCTGGTTTGACTAGTCCAGGCTCGATTATTACAGGTCGGCGACTTAGAGCTCAAATATTTAGGCAGGTATATTTATTTTACACAGGAAGGCGATGTGCTGTACAAGCTGCATGTATACGTGTACGGGGAGCAGAGTGAACTGTATACCGTCGTGTGTTAAATGTACAATGTGGACAATGAATTATCAATGGGCGTTATCGGTAATGAATACATAGCATAAAGGTGACGAGACAATACATGCAGTTTCGTGATACCTTTGAACTTTGACGTCCCGTTTATGCATGGTTTCGAGGATATATGGTTGTTTGGAATCCCCCGCGCCTACGTATGTGTTCAGGTGCCCTTGAGTAAAGTTTGGCACAATTCAGTCTCTAGACAACACTGGGAAATACGAACATCAACAAAATAATTACCTTTATGTACTGGGGCAATATTAACGACACTGTGGGCTTGGGCGTTGTTTGTTTGTTGTTAAACGACGCAATCAGCAATATTCCAGCTATGTGACGGCGGCCTGTAACAAATCGAGCCTTCGCCCGACAATACAGTGATTGAGCATCATGAGCATCGATCTACGCAATATTGAGATACGATGACAAGGACCGACCAAGTTTTCACGGGTTTCAAGGGCTTGGTACAATATTAACGACACGTGATCTTCTAATAAACATTACCTTGAATGCATTTGACCTTTCTCCATGGTGACCATTCATCGAGAAGTGTCGTTCCGTTTGATGCAAATCGTTGAGTGAGTGAGTTGGTGCTTAACGCCGCTTTAAACAGTATGGCAGTCGTAACGTGGTGTTTCATATGTAGGTGAGGTGAGGTGAGGTGAGGTGAGGTGAGGTGAGGTGAAATGGGGTTTAACGTCGCGTCCAAGATTATTGCACTTATATAACGACGTGCATGTACGTGTGTGTGTTTGTGTGGCTGCTTGTACTAGTCCGGACTGATGCCGATTTATAGCGCTAGCTCACTGAGATACCATGCCGCAGTTTAACATGAATACCCCACTCAGACACAGTATACTGACTCCGAGCCGACCAGTCCTTGTTTTAGCCCCTTAATGCCGAGCGCCAGACAGGGTAACAACAAGTACCATCTTTTAACGTCTTTTGGTATGACGCGGTCGGGTTCGAACTCCGGACCTTCCGCTCTCCGGGCGAACGCTCTACCGCTAGACCACGGAGGCGGTGTGTTTCATAAGTAATGCAAGTCACAGATGTTTACCTCGTCACGGTATGGCTGAAGTATTGCCGGTGTGACGTTAAATCGTAACTCACTCTCTCAGATGTTTACAACGGTCATGAAACTCATCAGCACGGATATGCTGCTGACATGCCGAGGGTCAAAATCTTGGATTAGGTCTTACAAACAGCGGATCCTGCCAACTAAGGGGTGCAACTGTGAAACTTTTATTGCGACACTTAGACCAAACGGCAACGAAATCCAGTGCAAAAACTACACATAAATACATGTACAAACCACATATAATATTTTCTTCTATCTACACTGTAGTTTTAGGCATTTTAATTATATGATAAGGTCGTGTCGTTCTGTCAGCATTTGCACAAAACAACATTGGTATATTGGACAATTTCTGTATATTTAAAATATTTTACCAATATAAAACACATACAAACCTAGATTTTAAAAAAGTAAAAGCCTTCACATGTATGTAATTTCATAGACTGATGCTGCCACGCCAAACCTGCAATAACCTTACCATCCTAAGCTTCAGGTTAACCAGATGTGCTACGGGCGTCTTTAATAAGACGAACAATAATTAATTACAATAATTTCTGACACTGAAATATTTCAACCTGATTCAACTGCAGCTTTATACTTGCCATTGTTACTTAACATTACAAACAAATTATAAGATGTGCTTCCTTCCAGATACCCGAACCATTTTAATTAGCTACGACTGGGTACTGCTGGGGGAACCGGCGCAAAATACCACGTTTCCGTGCGGCATCATTCTGGTACTAATTATACGTTTCTGCAAAAGTGGTGCTAAACGTCTTGACAGCAAGCCGAAATGTCAAACTCAGAATTTAATAACATAGAGGTACCAGTACTTTTTATGTCGGCAACATTTGACCATATTTAGCACCTGTGCATAAAAACACCAAGACGGATACGTCGAGTCGGGACGAGATGTGGCTTTGCAACCCCGATATGTCTCCCTGTTGGGGGCCTGGCATAATGGTCATCGACTTAATAAGATAATTATACACGAAAACAGACCTGGCACTGAGTCAAGAATAAAACGGTTTTGAAATAATTTACGTATGCTTTCAAGGAGTGCTAATCGTTCTCGTTGATAAAAGTCGTATTTCCTTTTAGCATTCTGTAATGCCCTTTTGTGGGCCTGGTTCGAGCGACCATTTAAACACGTCCCTTCGTTTCTCTTATGTTAACATTTGCACGAGTTAAAAAAAAGAACTGCTTCTTTTCATCTCGAGTTGAGGTGCCCCTTGATATGCATGAGTGCTTTATTTACAATGCAGAATCAATCGGTCTCTCCGAGTCGTAACCACGAGCTATAATTAACTGTTCTTGGTCTTTTCGAACTTTATATTTTGAAGTTCTAAAACTGGCCATTGCAGTCCATGTGGGATTTGATAGCTCGATTAATTCATATCCACAAACGAAGTACTTAATATCTGTCAGGAGAAAAGTGTTGACATAGGACTATTATTGAGAACATGCTTTAATTTAAGATATGAACATGCTTCAGTGCAAGGGGGTTTCAAAATTAAGTTCAGATTCTTAACTTCTCAAGAGGTGGAGAAGGGAGAGACAGAAGATGTCTTTGAATGTTCTTGAGAGTATACGGGCCTTGAACATAAAGCAAGGACGGAACCTGAGCATCTGCTAGTTGTGAGGACGGGCGCATGTAGTGCCTTTTCTCACATATTGTGATTCTGTAAGTTAGCAAAAAATTGCTCAACGAAGAATTAAAAATGAAGAGCCGACATGTTGCAAAGCGTTTATTCAGGTGCCGAGCAAGATTGCACTTCATGGCGACAAAGGAAACTTTGGTAATTTTTATGACAGATCAGCAATCAGTTTTGTAGAAAATGTCTAATAGTGGTGCTGCACGTGTAGTGCCTGACGTTCGCGGCATAATTGCTCTATTTGCACGTGAAATTCTGCCCAAGAAACATCTATGAGCGTCGTCTGTGCGAAGCAGGTGTAATGACAAAGTACCTGGTCGATTACTCTGTCTGGATTAGCCATTTTAGGAGCGAAAAACAAAAACAGTTGGCTTGCATTGAGTTCATATTATGTCCATGAGCAATTACTCCAAGCACAATGAGGGACAAATTTCAATTTTGCCATAAAGTTGATCCCTGTAAAAATGGTCTTGAGCTCAGCGTCACGGGCAGGGCGGTGAAAAGCCTAATTTGCTTAACGCCATGAAGGAAACGTGACCGTGAATACAGAAGATCAGGATTCAAAGAACAAGGCTCTTGAACTCTTGAGTCAAAACCGTTACGTCGTCTGGATTACATACATGGTTGTATTAAGAGCTTAAGGTCGTGCACAAGGTTTGATTGGGTGTTTCAGCTGTATGTCGACCCCAAAGTGCATTTTGTTGGTTCTGTTTTTGGCATAAGGTATGGCATGGGTTGATGGCTGAAAAGTGGCCTGCTCTGCCCAGGAGCAAAAAGGGTTATCCCTGTAAATTAGCCATGGAGATGCGGGCAGGCCTCACGCCGCAGGTATTTGAAGGGTCCAGGTGGCGGCAGCTGGATCGCCCGATACCATAGGCAGATGATGTCGTATCTTCGCACTTTGGGGCTGGTGCTATCACAGTGTGGAAAGCGATCTTAAGAGCTAGGCCGGTGGCAAGTTTTAGGCTGTGGCTGCGAGCGGAACACCCCTACCCTACCTAGTTTGCTGCATAGCCCGCTTCATCACCCGTCTAACGGTTTCACCTCTTTGTTTAGACAAGTTTTCATCTGCCTCTCAAGTAGCAATAAATCATCTGTTAGGACTGAATATTACATCTATTCTCTGTACCCGACTCCAAATCTCAACTTGTGGCTTTGTGTGTACCGTCACCTGCTTCTTTTTGCTCCCCACCGACGTCAGGCGCAGCGTGTACCTCAAACAATGCACCCGATACATGCTTCTTTTGCTTTGATTTTGCCTTTTATTCGGTAATAATTATCCAAGATAATCATGGGATTACACGCGATATTTTTCTCAATTTTTTAGGGCGTCAACAAAGCGGGTTTTCGAAGCCTATTTCACGCGCCTCTCTCCGTCCGCTTGGGGCTGTTGCACCACTGTCGTCCGGGCAGCTGCTTCTTCTAATGTCATAGGGGCAGTTCTCTAATTTCTAGCAGAAAAGAATATTCAAGAAAAAATATAAGACACATAAAACTATAAATATTAATCAAACAGTTCTCGTAAGGAATAATAGCACAAAATGCAGTTACCCAGGTGGAGGAACCCAAGATGTAAATTAGGAGCAACGGCTGACATACGCCTAGAAAGTAGCTAAGAAGGCTCCCCTATTCTTCCTCTTTGTTGTCTTTGACACGCTGTGTAATTACATTTAAAATTCATCCCTTTCTGGGACTTGGACATATGTGCGACGCTTTTACAAACTTTCTAACTTTCTGGACCCCTCCCCCAGTGAGGTGAAGGCATGAGAGTTACCCACCCATTCCCGGCATAGTTTGCCCATTGTTGTCGCTAGATGGCGCTGGAAAGCAGCCAACAATAGCGCAGCGCGTCCATTTTGAAACGGGTTTCGGCGCAAAACTTGCTCAATTTCGATATAAAATGGGAGTTTTTAAGTCGATTCTGACCTAAAAAGTACATTAATAGAATGTGTAAACTACCGAAATTTAAATGTAATGAGAAAAAAATTCGAAAAAATCTCTTATGCGAATATGAGCCAAATATCAGACCCCTACGATGCGCGAGAGCGAAGCTAACGGGATCGCGAGGCGGAGGGTGTGTCCTGATGTTATACGTCATAGAAGTAGTCAATTCATGGTTAAGAGCTTGGAAAAAAGTATTAATTTTAATATAAACAATGTGTATCTTTGACTTAAAATAAATTGTGAGTCCATTGTTGATAGAATGAACGGCAGAACACCTGCCTCTGAAAATTGCACAAGCGAGGCGGCAGTATATTTCCTAGCCCCACGCTTTCTCCAAGTACGTTTGTTGATTGTTGACAACGAGCACATGTTCCTTCGCGCCATATGACGTAGTTTCTCACGTGAGGTCAAAGGTGAGATGTTATCCTGTCGTCTGCTGGCGAATAGACAGATGTGTGTGGTCAAAATGGACCAAATTTAATTAAGGTAAATGAACTTTATGCTCAAAGTGTTCGCAGAATTGTAAAAAATGTGGTAAAAAATTACATCGATACCATGTAGTGCGACGTCATTGCTACATTTGGGTATTCACAGCCTTTCATTGGACCGTAATCAGCCGGATAATGCAGTCGGGACATGTGTCGGGGGTTGTTTTGTTTTGATTTCGCAAGGAACACGTGGTGTAAAGTGCCGGTGGCATGTCGATGTTTTGAGTCTTTGAAGTATATTGAATTTTTGTGGTTGCTTTTCGATTCCATTATCTTATAACGTAAGAACTATTTATGGTCAATTAAATTCATTTTAGTCTTATATTAGCTTAGTTTTCCGAGGGTTTTTTCAAAGGAAGGACTCGAATTGATCAATGGGATTAGTTTGGGCCTAGTCTAGAGCGAATGTGCAAACCATTTGTTAATCATGATAGGTTTTCACTGGTGCGTTTTTTTTCTTAAACAGATATGTTAGAAATGAATTCAGTCATAATTAACACAAAGAAGTTGCTGGTGAATCGTAAACGTAATGATTTATTATTCAAAATGGCCTTTTATGTATTGCACGTAAAATAATGTGTCACAAACTTAGATCACAGCTAATGCGACGACTAATGAGATGTATCAAAATTAACTGAGGTTAAAGGTTAAATATTTCTTAATATCATTTAAAAGAAAATATATTGGGTCACACTGAGGCAATATCATTTCAGAGTTAGACATAACATGCCTCATTCCGGTTATTCAACGTTGCTGCATTCAACTAACGCACACACTTAATTACAGCTAGTTTCCTTGATACGATTATTTATTCCTTCCAAAATCATAAACAAAAATCTCAAATAGATTCTGTTCCTAAAATATCAAAACTAAAACGGGGAAAGGTGAAACCTTTTGATGTTGTTACACTTCATGCAGTGTCACAGCAGCTAGTCCCCTTCCAGTCATCGGCATTACCATATGGGCCCCCTACTAACCTGGCGCTTGTGTAACTTAAAGCTACGGTATATGTGTGAACTGATAAGAATTGGCAAAGGAAATACCGTTTCTGAAATGTATGAAATTATTTACAAAACCAACCAATATTTATTCTGCTTGAGGCATTGGTTTGCCTGATTCATATTCCTTAAAAAATGGGATAATTCATTTCAAATTGTTTCTTTTTGTCTTTGTTGGCTGGTAAAAAATCATGGTAAAGTCCATTTGCAACTGTTGTAAACAGTAGGATCTTGGGAAAAGGAAATGAATAAGAATGAGTAGTACTGTACCATTTGTGTTAAGTTGCAATATTTCTTGCCCAGGTAAACATGCTGCTCAGATGTAGTTGAAATGCTTTTTGTCCACCAACTGCAGGATCTCATTTGACTGATTTTTTTATCCAAGTTTTTTTCAGTCTGACAGTGGTAACAAAGTTATGATTCAGATTGTCATAAAGAAACATTAATTCTTACAAACTGAATTTTAAAATCTCCTCCAATTTGAAAGTAGTCTAAGTCCCTGATATTTCAAAGAAATATTTCATGCCAAAATAAAGTAAGTACAACCTGCCTACTGCCTATGCCTGCATTGTGACCACATACACAAAATGCATGATTCAGGGTTACCTTTCAGATTCAAGTTATAAGTTATCCAACCTTTATGGTAACATGTTTTCTGTAATGAGTTGAGAGTTTGAATGTATGAGCAATCACTTTTCTCTCTGAAACTAGTGAATGGTACAAAGTAGGTATTTTACAGATGCTTCAAACACTTCTGATTTTACTTCAAAACATTTGCAGCTTTTTCGCATCAAAGCCTATGTGAGATGAATCCTAATACCAAGCTTTAGCATGAATTACTTTTTATTTGATGAGAGAGAATTTCATACAAGATTATAAACCTGTAACTTAAGTGTACACTGATACTGGTGCAGGTTAAAATGAGGTTAAATCACTTGATATATGTTATAAATCCTATGAGTTGTCATGTCTCAGAAGTTTTTTCTAAACATTATGGATACTGTGCATTCAGTGTTTCCTTTTAAAGGATAACTATGAGCTGTGTTAAAAAACTTTCTTAATATTAGCAATCATGGTAATGACAAGAACCCCATGGTATTTATCCTTAATTTCAAACAATATCACTGGATGTAACCTTCTATTGTTCAACATTACTCACTAATGACTATTACTGTTCCACAGTACTATTAACTTACCAGTGACTTTATTCCTGACCTCATCTTCTACATGAAGGCCTTATCATGGATGAAGGAGCAAAGCTGTTTGCAGGGTTTGATGACATTATCCATGGACACAAAAACAGTAAATCAGCCTCCTTGGAAATCAATTTTGCAAAGGTAATTTACATATTTTTATTATTATTATTATTGTGTTTTGAACTATACTATGAATATGCAACGACATACTTACATGCATGTACATGCAAACGCTTTTCTCTACTAGACTGTAGCTCCAGGCAATTTACTGATGGGCTATTTGAAAATCAGACTATGATCGCCTGTAAGATCAGGGGTTGATTTTAGCACTTGCCCATTGGCCCATGGCCAGTTAAACTTACAAAGGGCCTGCTGAAATGTAAAGTTAATGGCCCATCTAGCTAGTCAAAATTTCTCTCCTTCTACATATATATTTAAGTTTTTTAATTGGACAACTCGCGAATTGTGTAAATTCAATGAGAAAATATTTAGATGTGGGAGGCCGTGTGAATGGTTAACTCAGTGAAAGATATATCTTGAAGGGCATGTCAGTTGCTACACGACCTTATGTTCGGTCGTTTTGCAGCCTCCATCTTTTAGAAGTGGGTCAGTAGGTTTGGAGAAGGGCCAGTAACTTCTAAAAAGAGGAAGCCCTACTTGCTACATAAAATTTGTTGTTAAATCCACCCCTACCCCTGAAGATAGAGACCCGTGAAGATCCGGGGTAGAATACGTCTTCAGCAACCCATGCTTGCCATAAAAGGCAACTATGCTTCGTAAGAGGCGACTAACAGGACCGGGTGATCAGGCTCGCTGAATTGGTTGTCATCGATCACAATTGCGTGGATCAATGCTCATGATATCAATCAATGGATTTTCTGGTCCAGACTCGATTATTTACAGACCGCCGTCATATAGCTGTAATATTGCTGAGTGCGGCGTAAAACAACAAACCAACGAAAAACCAACCTGAAGATAGGATAAAATATATGCAAGAACTCAAAGTATAGTTAATTGACTGAAAGCTTTTGGTACATAATGACATTTTGGTGTTCTCCTCTAGAATCTTGTCATAATAACCATTTGTTAAATAAAAGTTCAGGATATCAAGTATTTGACAGTAAATGTATCTACATACCTTATCCATTTGCAAACAACATGCAATATAAAAGATATCCTCCTTGTTGCACAGGATTAGTTATACAGTCTACATAGATGCTGTGAAAGTTAGCTTTATGTATTTTAGAGTTTTAAGATTTTTTCTTTTATTATCAGATATATCCCCAATCTGTGCCGGTTTATAACCGAATCAACTGCCTGAAGCAATACCTGTCAAAAGTTGATAAGCTGGTCAAAAGGTGCAGAGAGGATGAAGCAACATTCTGTTTGCTTTTGGAAGCAGGACTTCCCAATTTGGTAAATATAATGAATTCATACAAATACACTGAAAGGACAATGATGCAATATTATATTCATTGATTTTACTGATTCTGAATGGCGGTATTCATATATATATACTCTACACATGATAAAGAAACCCAAAAGTTATTGTAGATGTATATTTTATATGTCATATAAATAATCAGTGGATGGTAATTGATTGTTCAAAATTGGCACACATCATTGTCATTGACCCTGGTTCCCGACCCCTGTTCCATATGGCACACATGGAACTGTAGATTTTCAAGGTTAAGGTCATCTGTTCTCAATTTTTATCCCCCCGGCATATAATGCGGGGGGATATAGCGATCAGCCAGTCTGTCTGTCCGTCCGTAATCATTTCCTTTTCCGGAGCAGAACTCGAAAATAATTCAGTGTATTTGATTGAAACTTGGCATATCTATCAGTCACATACTGAAGTTGTGCCTTTTGCTATTTAGGAATTTTAGAATTTTTTATTTTTTTATGTTTCCATGGTAACAAGTTGGACTTAGGTTCTATAAGGGTGGTGTTCGTTTCCGGAGCCTAACTCAAAAAACGTTAAATACTTTCTTACAAAACTTTGCATGTCTACCAGGCACATACTGAACTGGTGCCTTTTGCTATTTAGGAAACAAATTTGTATTTATTTTTTACGTTTCCATGGCAACCAGTTGGACTTAGGTTCTATAGGGTAGAGTTCGTTTCCGGAGCATAACTCAAAACCCATTCAAAGCTTTCTTACAAAACTTTGCATGTCTATCAGACTCATGCTGAACTGGTGCCTTTTGCTGTTTAGGAATTTTAGAAATTTTTATTTTTTACGTTTACATGGCAACAAGTTGGACTTAGGTTCTAAAAGGGTGGTGTTTGTTTCCGGAGCGTAACTCAAAAACTGTTGAATACTTTCTTACAAAACTTTGCATGTCTACCAGGCACATACTGAACTGGTGCCTTTTGCTATTTAGGATTTTTTTTTTTTTATGTTTCCATGGCAACAAGTTGGATTTAAGTTTTCATATAGGGTGGGTTCACTTATGGAGTATAACAAATAAACTGTTAAATATTTCCTTGCCAAACATTGCATGTCCATATATAAAGTACATACTGAACAGGTGCCATTTGATATTAAGGAGTTTTAGAAATGTTTATTTTAGAATTTCCATTGCAGCTATTTTGACATGGGCTAAGAGAAATGTTGGGTCAGTTACCTGGTTTGGGACCATAACGTGTTAAAATGGGTGGGGGATATAGATGACTTCGTTGACTATACGCTTGTTTCTTGCAATTTGTCATTTGTTTGCATAAAAAAAACCCACAGAAACACACATTTTACTTTTCATTTCATATGGATGCGACCATGGTTGATCTTTTGTTGGTAAACAATGTATGCTTCTTAAAGAACATTCAACTCTTGACACATTACATACAGAATTGCACATTTACTAGTGGTTACTTTACAGACAGCTGCCGGGGGGATATGTAATCTTTCTGATGACTCTTGTTTGTATGGCCATCATTAGTCCAAAACTTACTGGCATCATCATCCCATGGAAGCAAGGAGATCCTGAATTTTGTGGCGTATTCAACCATTCTACCTACAGTGCTTGTGTCAACTGTTAGAGGTTCTGTGGTTGCTGACGTGCTTGCAGTCTTTGATCCAGTGCATCCCATAAATGGTTGATGGGGTTGAAATCTGGAGACGTTGAGGGCCATAGTAGGACCAGGATGTTGTGATTCCTGAAAAGGGCTGTTGTCGGTCTTGCCATGTGAGGTCAGGCGTTGTCTTTGTTGGAAAATGACGTTCACATGTTGCAGGACGTGTGGCCGAAGAATCTAATCCGTGTAACATTGTGCTGTTACATTCCCCAGAACTTGCACAAGTGTAGGAGATGCCTTCCCACATCATCACACTATCACCAAATCTGTTCACTTCCTGCATGCAGCTTCATGCATAACATTCCCCGTGACACCTGTAAACACGACGTCTACCATCCGCATGGCGATGCACTAAACCAAACTTGTTGCCATCGCAGTTGTGGCCATACTCTGTGACCTGGACACCATTGACATTGCAGCTGATGATGCAGGTCCATCAAAATGACACCTAGAACTGGTCATCTAGCATGAATACCTTAACAGTTCCCCACTATCTGGGCTGATATCCTACACAAACCTGGTATTGCCGTAGTTGTAGAGGTGGCCAGGGTTTCACGTAGCCGTATGAATCTGTCCTGTGCTCTAGTAGTGATACGTTGTCCCATGTCCCATGTGTCTGATAATGGTTCCACAGTCTTGTAATGGTACATGGTACCACATGGAAAAACCTGGCTACTGCTGAAGATTATTCTCCTGTTTGCAGTCTGCCGATGGTATTGTTGCATTGGGCTTCTGTCAGTCGTGGCATGTTTTTGCTGTTCACTTGCTGTAAGATTGTGATGGCATGCAAATGAAAAGCCTATGTTTTAATAGCCCAACAAGTGATGCTGCATGGGCATGTCATGTTGGTGTGTTTTGGGTCAGGCTCTTGCATGGTTGCGTTTTTGCAATTTTCCCATCTTTTCATCAAATTTCTGCAGAACCTCATTTTTCCACTCAAATCAATCCCAATCCATGTAAAAATCGATCAATTTATTTGTGGTATTTAATTTTGTAAGGATGTTGGCAACAGTCTGTCAGATATTTACAATCTTATCACTTTTTCATTTCTTGTTTTGCAGAGTGTATTTTGAACTACTGCTATGTACAATTACTTCCAATGGCTACTTGATAAAAGGTTACTTCTACTATGGTGACAATTTTTATTTTGTTCCTTGCAGATGGTGGAATCAATTGGTGTCTTCAGTGAAGTATCCAACCTAGAAGGTGTAGCGCCTTTGCTCGAGGAATTACTGGACACAGTAAATGTACGTATTGTATGTCTACATTTTGACTCACATTAACTTATAAAGAGTGAGATAAGCAAAATAATGAACTTATTCTGTGGATGTAATGAATGAAATTAATTTGCTAAATGCATGCTTACACTATTTTTTTTTATGATATGATTTCTATGGATCTTTTTTAACAAAAGAGTACATAAACAGATTCATGAAAACAATTCAGTGACCTTGATTGTGGGGCTGTGTATTGGCATAAAATATTGTATTGTAGTATCTTGTGAAACAGATGCCTGGATTGCAATATATTAGGAGCTAAAGTGTTTGATAGCGATTGACACTGATTGTAATGCAGATCATTTCTTGCCTACTAAAGAACATATTACGATGTTAAGTCAGCATGGTCAGTTGCCGCCTTTTTATAGTCATGATGGATACAGGGTAGATGACTACATGAGAGAAAAGTCGCTTTCGAGTTTAAGCAGTTCGCACAGACAACAAAATTATGATTATAACAGAGTCAGTCATATGCGCATATTTCTATAGTCCGTCTCAGACTTCCTTCATTGGACTCTAAACAAATCCTAGACTTGCAGTTTTCTTCGGAATTTTTCTTCTTGTGACTGAAATACTTCAAACAACAGGTAGGTAGATCAGTAGATACTAGATATTTTAAAAGTATCAGTATTTGAGACATTCTGTCTTGTTTTAAGGTGCAATAAGCATTTTTCTAGCATTTCTAACTACTTTAGTCGTGGAAATTAGTAGTGAAATTGTAAATATTTTCACCTATTGATCCACACTTGACACAACCAACTATAAATTGTCAGTGTGTCAGATAGCTTATGGACAACAGATTAAGACCACATGCAAGTATTGTGGTACATATTGGATCATGAGCAAGGTATCATGAATTGATACATATTGGATTGTGCAGTTGGTGTATCGTCCGAACCCTACAGTATACCAGTATTACTGTGCAGTCATAATTGGTAATATGTTTACATTAAATATGCGCTTTCTGTGTTCCAGCTGATTTCTGAATCTGGAGCAAATGGTGAGTATGCATGTAGGAGGACGCTTGGATAAAAATGAATATATGTTCAGGGGAGTGTACTGGTTTTGGGGAGTGACTGGCCAGGCAATATATGATAGGTAACTAAGAACGAAGTAAAGGTGTAGTAGAGTCAGTAGGTTTTTGACAAGATGTATAAGTGTAGAACTAATATAGTTTGTAGTTTATTTCTCTTGCTGTGGTATCAGGTAGTGCTTTTAGGAATTGGTGAAGAATTGATGATTGTTTGCAGGTTTGAAGATATAAGTCTATTACTCTAAGAAAATAGCAAAGTCTTGCTTCAAAAAATTGAATTTTTATTGACAATGAATAAAGCAACAGTGTTAAAAAATAAGGCATTTAGTTGATGGGGTCTTTGTCATAACCCTGATGTGAAAAGTAACAGATTATGGGAGTCCCAAGATTATAGGATACTATAGCAGCAAACTTCAAGGACCCCAAGACCCTCCCTCCTTCAGTCCCACCTGTATTTTGCAGGCAAAAAAAATCAAAAGTCTGTGGTCAACATTTATAAATTCTACAACCAAATCTTAATAATTCTGCACACAATTCCGCAAACTTTTAAGCTTAATTTTCTCTAATTTCATAGTTCTGCACCTTGTGGTAGGCACTTTTATGATAAACTTATCCACGGCTAGAATATCTTATTTAAAAGAATATCTTATTTAACTTTCAGTAACAATAATACAAAGGTCCACTTTACTTCTAAAGGAAATAAATATCTGTTTACACATTTGAAACCAGCTTTTGACCAACATGTTAAAATTCTGCAGTGTATTTGATAATTCTGCAACAGATGAATGTGATTTTCTGGTTGATAGGTACATTTCTGCAACAAGTGGGCATTTCTGCAAAATATTCCACGACAGAGGAATTGCAGAATACAGCAGGGACTGCTCCTTAATTTCATACACTGAAGCAACAAACTAATTATACTACCCCACAAACTCATCTACAGTAATCTACGTTTATAACAAACACGCTTATAATGAACTGTCGGATATAACAAACCAAGCATGGATGCTGTACCGGTACTGATATAGGGCTACAAGGTTACTGGGAATCAATCAAAGGCATAAAAGTGTGAAGTACCCTGCAGTAGGCTGGAAACACCAGGCTTACTTGGAACAAATTTCAGTCTATACATAAGTGTACAGGGTTTGAAATTGAGGCACAAAGTCAAGAAGTCCATGTCATAAACCTAATGTTATAAATGAAATATTTAGGGTATCCCTTGATAGAAATGTTATATCAGAGTTATGGTGCTGATCAACCAAAAATGACAATGATGGAGTATCTAAGAAGTAAACTCATGATCATGGGATTCTGGCCACAATTCTTTGCAATTTTGTCAAGGCTAGTGGTTATATCCTAGCTAGTGGTTATATCCTACCCTATACAGTACAGTCAGTTTGCCATCTATGGGTGTAGAAAAGTCAGCAGTATACTAGCTACCAACTGCCCTAAATTATGAATAAGCAGTAGAATGTACTATCTATTTCATTCATTTTTTAACATTTTCAGGGCAAGCCTATATGCTAAAATCTGTCTGTGGACCATATTTGGATCTTCTTTTAGGAGACTTCTGTTCCTTATCTCAGAAAACAGAGGTATGTTGAATTACCCACCCAAATGTAGTTCGCAAGGAATATTGAAACAGGCTACGCCTTGCCTCCAGAATTAACCATTCAATAACAGAAACTTTGTTTGCATATCAGACAAGTGCTTAACATGTGCCTTAAGCTTATGCTGCTATTCTGGAACCTATCTGGAGTTCCCAAACAGAACTATCAACCACTGCCGAAATATTATAACATTGCTATCAACCACTTTTAATGACAGAATCTGTTTATCAAAAAGTACCATTTTTAATTTATTTGATTGGGGGTAACAGCAGGGTTTCAGAGTATATTTACCAGGACTGACTGATTGTCATCCAAAATGCCCTAAACATTATTTTTTTTCAAATTTGGTAATGGTATAGTGGAATGTCCTAATGCCATTTGTCTCTAGCAATATCACTGGAATCTTTGAAGTAAAATGATTACTGTCATGGACAGTTGATTCTGCCAGGGTCTGCCACAAACTTGTACTCGAATGTTTTGCAACTAACATATGTTATTTCCTTATTACTGTGCTTAATTTCGTGTGTGAAAATGTGACATTGTAGAGTCATGATTTTCAAGATTGAAGAAATAGATATGTTAGACATGTTTAATCATGTTATAGATTGATGTGTCACTGTCATACATATTCAAATTTCAATACATATATGTGAGAGCAGTCATTCTTTTACATCGTGAAGACTTTATCTTAACACAGTTTATTTCCTTTCAGATCAGTAGATCACTGAACATCATTCTTGAGACCTGTCCTTTTGCAATAAAGGAAATTTTGTTGAAGAAGATGGAAATAATTGAGAAATTGTGAGCTGAGTGAATAAAATGAACAGTCAGTGTGGTTACAAGACGATATTACCTTCACAGTTTATTTCCCCTACTGTGATAATTTTGTATTACAAAGTGACAGTTTACTAGTTGCTGTCAGTACAGATATTGTTAAAATAAGCCTGTCCAATTTATGTATAAAGCTTACCTTTGTATGTCATCATTTGGGGATGAAATCAGACTAAACTAAAGTCTCTTGTTTGTTTTTCAGACAGCGTTTATTTCAGCTTATCGTAACAGTTGGAGGTATGGCTTACTTTTTATCTACTTTACATACAACATGTTTAACAGTGTTAGAAATTAAGAGGGGCCTCTCAGAAACAAACAGGGTATTTGGGGAATATATTATCTATGATGACTCTTGTTTTAGTTACAAGATAATAAATAAAATTATTCGTTTATTGATAGCTCCCATTTAAGACAGACAGACCTTTTTCATCAATCAATACCAATAATTACATATTGTCTCAAAAAAAAAATAGGTCCATTTTTCCTTTTGCAGAGCATTTTTGGTATATTTTGCAAGGCTTTTTATATAGGTAGCTTGAAAGCTATATATTATTACCTGGGTAGGATCTTGAAGAAGAGTCCAACTGAAAAATGAATAATTTGTCACATTACGTAAAATTAACAAAAGAAATTCAGCTGTGTTGACATTCTTTTCTCTGCTTTCTTTGTAGACTATGAATTTCAAATTGGATTGTTAGAGTGCGTTTTTCGTCTTGTGCCCCGAAAAGTGAGAGCTCAGTATGCATTGAAGTTCATACAGAGGTGCTTTTTGGATAGTTTCTTGGATATTCGTGATGCCAATTTTGAAACAGTGAGTATTACATGCTACATATAATGAGTCATTTTCAAAATTTGTGAGATTTTTGGTGCCTCTGAATTTCAAAAAACAAATATTTCTTTTCCTTGATTTTGGTTCATTAATACCAAAACAACATGTTTTAGAGTTAAGGTAGAGAGTTTGCAACCTTAATGAATCCTAATATTGCTTTTGTAGACTTTTAAAAACGAAATATGCAAATTACAAGTCACTACTGTTACATGTTGTAAAGTAAGGATTTTTTGAAAAATTGTTATTTGAACTGGGCTTTTTAGTGATAATATCATTATCTGCGAAGAGTTGTACACAGAAAAGTCAAAACAAACCAAATTGAAGAAAATATGAAAAAATATGGTAAGCTTTGATTTGTCAGTTTACATTTTGATAAAATTTTAAGTTATGACACAAGTCTTCTTGTACTAAAACATTGTTTGTTCTGGCAGATTTCTTTCAGAACATACAGTTACATGCTTATTTATTAGATAATAACAGATAAAACAAAAAACAAAAGGACAATAATAATTATTTTCTATAATTTAGGCCGATAACAGTAGTGACATTACATGTAACAGTAGTGACAAGCATAACAGTAGTGACTTTTTGCTGAAAGAGGAAATTTTATATGACTTCCACATTCCATCTTTCAATGCAACAAACAATGTTATCAAACACAAACACATCATATCAACTGAATAAGCTTTAATTTGAATGAAAAAACCTGTCTCACTGGTTTACCTGTCGGTTTTAAGACAAAAAACATTTTCAAAACAAACGTTGTTGTAGAAGAATGTTGAGACATGGGTAACTCACAAAAAAAACTTAAACATTATTAACATGGGACTTTCCATCTTCCCCTTCACCCAGAGCTGAAGATCTCTCTTCAACATCCTGCATCATGGATTGACAAGGATTCACTTGTGTCATAGGTGTTTGAAAACTGTCCAGGGGTGAAGATCTCTCTTTAACATCCTGCATCATGGATTGACAAGGATTCACTTGTGTCATAGGTGTTTGAAAACTGTCCAGGGGTGAAGATCTCTCTTCAACATCCTGCATCATGGATTGACAAGGATTCACTTGTGTCATAGGTGTTTCCAAACTGTCCAGGGGTGAAGATGTCTCTTGAACATCCTGCATCATGGATTTGTTGGAATTAACTGGTGTCATAGGTGTTTGAAAACTGTCCAGGGGTGAAGATGTCTCTTGAACATCCTGCATCATGGATTGACAAGGATTCACTGGTGTCATAGGTGTTTCCAAACTGTCCAGGGGTGAAGATCTCTCTTGAACATCCTGCATCATGGATTGACCAGGATTCACTTGTGCCATAAGTGTTTCCATACTGTCCAGAGGTGAAGATGTCTCTTGAACATCCTGCGTCATGGATTTGTTGGAATTCACTGGTGTCATAGGTGTTTGAAAACTGTCCAGGGGTGAAGATGTCTCTTGAACATCCCGCATCATGGATTGACCAGGATTCACTGGTGTCATAGGTGTTTCCAAATTGTCTCTAATCACTGGTGTCATAGGTGCAAAACTGTCCAGAGATGAATATGCTTCTGGAGTGCCATCTCTCCTTTTGCCTGTAATGCCTTTGGCTTTCCACCGCATTCATACCCATCTTTGATTCTTTGCACTGAAAAAGCCAAATATATGATTGAAAACATAACATTTAAAGAAAATTTTACAACCCTAGTCACTACATGTGTTAGCTGAATGGAGAAACTATGTTGACAATTACATCAAAGCCATCAGAGTCTTCTGAAATATTACAAGGAAAACATAAACAATATTCAAAGACGTCAAACGGAATATATTGGATTTCAAGATGCCTTATTACTAATCTTACAGTACCCATTGTCACTACTCAAAACATAAACCTATTTGTAACCAGTTGGTCAAAACCCTTATAACCCTTTGTCACTACTGTTACAGAACCACTTAACTCATAATATTGGAGAAAAAATGTCTACCAATATTTTAGTTGAAGTCAATTTTTTAAATCTTAAAGAGGTACGTTTTAAACACGTATTAAAATGAAGAAACACTAAGTTACAACATATTCTTTCAAATTGTAAAATCTCTAGTCACTACTGTTACAATTCAGTGTCACCACTGTTACAACATATGCACTTCAAGTAAAACTGTTGGTAATTCAATGAAATCGGTATCAGTTTTTGTGAAACAGTTTTTAATGAGTAATGCACTTTGAAAGTAATTCTCTGCAACTGTAAAACTTAATCTCCAAAATCATTTTCTTACAACATTAAATCAGTTGTCACTACTGTTACATTTTGTGTCCCCACTGTTACAAAGCAACTAAAATGTATGAAATTAGAACAATTATGTCAATCAGTTCAAACAAATCTGTCAAGCAATGTCAAGCTTACATATATTATTGTTTCAAAACAGCTATGAAAATTAGCTAACACTTTTATCAATGCACTTTTGTCAAAGTTTGTTACAATCTCTAAATCTCGTCACTACTGTTACAATTAAGTGTCCCTACTGTTACAAGTATTTAAAATACTCATTACTGTTGCAATCACAGATGTAAATTTGGTAATTTTGAAAATAAATTCATAAAACTTAATTGAAACAACATATATTAGTTTGAATTGATATGTAAGTAAAGCAGAATCTGTATTGCAATCCATTTCAGTCACAACTGTTACCATCCTTCGTCACTACTGTTACATATACTTGCCGTATTGTCTGTTTTCTGGCCATGCATGTGTGCATTTTTCAGAACTTTCAAGCAAAATCATTGTATTCATTATGATAATTATCTGTACAAACAGCCATGAATTATTCTTTCCTATTTTCCTACAGAATACTAGTTCAACTGACGATATGTCCCAAATGTTACAATGTCTGTCCCCACTGTTACATTATAACACAAATGACATTGTAACAGTAGTGACCGTAACATTAGTGACAAATCACTTAACTTTCATTTCTAAAATAATTGTTGGTCCCTTAGGATCAAAAGACACATGCTTCCCAAACTATACACAAAATGGAAAATCAGTACACATATGCACACAACAATTATATGACATAGGTTTTCTTTCAAGCCCAGTAACAGTAGTGACATAACAAAACATGAGATATGAAAAACGACTCACCTTATGTGTTGTAATTTTTTTATTTCTGCGGTCTCCAAAAAACAGGTGCAGCAATGTTGACATCCAAAAAGCAAGGCTTTGGAACAGGAAGTAGTTTAAGCAGTCAGCTAGGAAGATGCCATTTATTCGAACTATTTAGTTCTGATAACAGTAGTGACATGTAACCTTGTGACAAGCATAAAAACGGAAAAAAATCATATATTTTTCATTCAAAAATATTTAAATTATTTGTTATACTTAATCTAAGATCATCTTTATAGATATATGCAAAAATGTCTGACAAAAACTTATTTGGGATTAAAATTGAATATCATGAAGTTGGGCCATCAGGCTTGTGACAAGCTAAAATGGGCAAAATTTGACCCTTCAAAGTCATTTTTTTTAGCTTAACTATAATATATAGCTATTTTGTATATAGTAGTATGTGCAGACATATATAAGATAAAAATTAAGATTAAAACACATTTTTAGAATAACATAATCAATGAGATACTAACATATAACAAAAAATCTCACAAATTTTGGAAATGACTCATATATAAAATGACAAGGACATGATTACAATAAATAGTGACCATTTTATGAGGCTGGAACTTTAGCCACTAGTCAGAAGGACAAGTCCAGTAAAATTCAGATCAGTTTTGTAAGCTTAGCTAATAATAGACCATGTTATAACACTAAAATGTATGAAACATGATGGCAAGAGCCAAGTTTGGGCTGGTGGACTGAACAGTTTTTTGCACTGACTGTTTTCATCAAAGTAGGATCCATAGAATTTTGTACAGACAGCAAGGAATGACAAAGGAAAAAGGACTTCTTTAATGCACAATTGGCACTGATTGTGTCATACTTAGTGGGCAACAAACCATATTGCTCTTTTGGTTATGAAATGAAATCTTGAAAATTGATTTTAGTATCATAAAAACTGTTCAGTATTTTTTCCAAAAGTGGAACTTGTATAAATTTTGTCATAAGCAAAACTAGCCTTGAAATGATGACTATATTAAGAAATGATATCTACAGATTATGACTTTTAACTGGCATCATTCTTTGTTAGTAGTACAGTGAGAAATATTTGGTACAAACCAAGAAGCAAAGTCTACCTAGTATTAAAGGGAGTTATCGCTGGGACTAGTGGAAATGGTTTTATATGTTGTCTATGCTGAAACATTATTTGTGTAAGGACACAGAAAATTGTGTCATTTGGCTTGCAGTATGAAAACTATTTTAATTGTTTTAGTACATTTTGTGTTGCAAAGGATTGCAGAGTGTTTTTGAATGAAGTCAACAGAGCAGCAGGAAACAACAGCAGGTGGGATATGGATAATTAGTTCTGGTGGTCTTGAACCAGTCAAACTGAACAATGGTCCCCCATTGTATGCTTTGAATATTTTTGGTTTGGGGATGGCAAATATTGATGGAGTTTGATCTCATTTGGTTAATCGATAGTTATCCTCATAAAAGACATAAATATAAATAACAAACCTAATTGGTCAAAATCAAGAACAGTGTACAATAAGCATGAAAATCAAGGGGTCAACTTGTCATAAGTCTGTGTGTAAAGTTAAAGATTTAACACATAACAAGGGCCCCAGAACCCCTTTCATTTCAAATGCTGAAGTAGATCAATGATCACATGATTTAGCTAAAATTACTGATAAGACCGGCATGTCTATTAACTTTGCAATCTGCAATGACTTTTAATTTGTCACAATATGTCTCTTTCCTGTGGAGGCCCATGGATAGAATTGGTCCCCAGTAACCTATGGTTGTCTGCCTGCCCGAGGCAAGGGAGTTAACTGACTATAAAAGTCCTGTTTCCACCCTTGCCGAACTAGTCTGGAATTATGGAGTTATTTAACCAGTCTATGCATAGTCCAATCAAAATTGTGTAACGAAGTCAACATCAGGTTCATAAACTGCTGTTCAAATGTTGGTTGATTGCAGGATTTGCAAAGCATGTGTACCATCGACTTAGCGTTAACAGATATTTTCAAAAATCTTTTCACGTACATTTGATGCAGCGAAAACAAAAACAGGATCAGGTTGCAGTGATTAAAATTAGGCATGAAAGACAAGGGGTCTTTGCAATCCTCATGTTAAAAGTTAAAGATTTAGGAGGCCCCTAGATTAAAATACCATAGGACAAAACCTTAAGGACCCCTTGTTGATTTCCATCATCACAGACATGCAACTTTACACTAGCTCCTTGGCACATGCCAGTTTTATCTAATGTTCATGGTATCTTAGCACTAGTGGAATTTTTATGGGGTATCCTTAATATATTATCACTATTTGGGCTAAAAAGTATTTCAGGTCAATGCGCAGCAAACTATGTCATTACCCTAATGTTAAAGATTTAGGGGTCCCTAGATTCAAATACTACAAAAGCAAACCTCAAGGTCCCTAGGAGCCCCTTATATTTCAACAACAATGAATGAGTAGTTACACTATTATTACATATGCACCAACATGGGTTAGGTTTTATATTCTGCATGATGAAAGTCATTTGCAAGGTGATCTGGCTAGATGCAAATTTTACCAGCAACAGACAGAGTTGACTTGAGAGTTGGGTCCCATTAAAACATATTTCCTCATGAAAAATTAAATGTATGTAGATCTACGTACTGATTTGAAATCAAGCCTGTTAGTATGACATGTTGTCCACCTCTGCTAGCAACTATTTCATACAGTTGTCTTTTCAGAGTCTACTCAGTTCCATGTGAAAAGGCAATCTTTGGGATGAGAAAGGTAATATGATGATGTAAGGGAGGTAACTCTAAACCTGGAGATATTTCTATAAATAGAACGCAATGTAAATGTAGTTTGGAATGGTTGTGTGTTGTGATGATGTCATCATAGTAATACTGTTTTGTTGTTAGTTATTGTTTTGATGTGAACAAGTAAACATCATTTGAGTTTACCGGCAACTTGAGTCTTCTTTCGATGAATTACTTTAGCCACATAACAGTAAATTTCATCTAAAGAGTAAGGCATTGCATTTTGCATGTGTCAAGTAGGAAAACAACACACATTATGATACATGATATTGTTGTTGATTGATAGAATCAAGAGTAAGCGGTCTGAATCACCAAAACATTGCTTGTATGAACAGTGATGTTACTGGTTGAAGCTAAGGCTTTGGTTCTTTATGGACAATGGTTACATATTATGGGAAAATGTTTGAAGCATTTTGTATTGTATTCATTACCAACAAAGAAGCATCTATATCAAATTAATCATCTTACTACTCTCTGTCTAACATAGTTTTATGAGTAATTTAAACATATCTTATAGAAACAATATTGACATGCTCACTGCTCTTTCGTGCTCTCATGATAAAATATATACAAAAATATATGACTGTTACTAAGTGGACATTGTTACTCTATTGTGTTGTTGGGGTCAGGTTTTGTCCCCCCAAAAACAAACATTAACTTTCCTTAAATATAATTTTTTACCATGACAGAAATATGATATACAAATTGTGATGATGAGAAAAGTTCAATGAAAAATACAGATAGACAACACAATAAAGGTGCTTTTATTACTTTAGACACATTGCTATACTTTCAGCTCAATAAACCTAATGATGATGATTATAATGAATTCTGGGTAGACTTCAACTATGGCACAAGGCGCATCACATTATTCTGTGAACAAGACATCATGGAGGTCAACAGTCAGAATGTAAGTTTTAAAAATATGAATACAAGCACAGTGGAAACACAATTGCTTCATTAATCTAACTTTTGCACAAGACGCCATCCAACTGCTTTCATTGTTGGAGATCTGTCACTTTAACATAGCACCATTATCACCTCTCAATATGCAGCAGTAAAGATGCAAAATTGCCAAACGTTCCTGATTTAGAACCGGTAACTACTAGTGCATAGGAAAATAACAGTAATTTTGACCATTTATAAAAGTCAATGGGGAGTCATGGGCTCAGTCACCACATGGAATTTATTATGTCAACATAAAGAGAGGTGCATTTTGGAATCATTTGTGAACATACAAGTGCTAAATCAATGAAAATAATATGCATTTTGTAATCATGTTATTTTTGTAGAAAATATATCAACAAGTGATTTAGTTTTTGTGTGGTAATACATTTACACATTAGTCAACCATGTCATCTAAAAAGTTTCCAAATGTTTAAATGTGTAGTATATGCTTCAAAAAGGATGAGTGTGCGACCCCCACCCCAGCACCCAGTCTCATTTTGCAAGTACATGATTGTATTCATTATCATTTCAGAGTCAAGGGGAACTGGATTTGTGGGAGACAGTCAGTGTATCGTTGGGTGATGTGAAGTGTTACAGCTACACAGGTGCAGTTCCATATATGCTTCTCTCCTGGATACTTATAACAACAAAAATAGAGCTGTATTTACTGTGTCTAAACTTCAAATAATACACAGTTTGTTATTGACTTATGACAAGGTTTAATTTGAGAAGTTTTCATTACTTCCATTCCATAAGAAGGATGTAAACTGTGCCCTCTGATGTGATTTTGAACAGACCTTAATGAGTTAAACATATTGCCTAATGAATATGTACTTTTTATTCTAAAGCAGGCAGAAAGATATATTTGATTCACAAAGTATTTGATGTTGAATCCATACTTTCGTTTATGATCAATGACAGATAAAGTAGTTTGGTACATGGTCAAATGTTTGATAACAAAGAATAGCTTCTTTTTGTTATGGTAAGCACATTGTTTGGCAGCTGTTTTGTTTAGCATGGCAGACATGATTAAAGATGCCATAGATGCATCACATTTGTACCAAAACAGTATCTCACTTACAGAACAGGACAACGTTGGAATCTCTTCAATTGAACTGAAAAAGGACATCAACTCACTATATCCTAATATGATGCAGTGTAGTGGAAAGCACTTTGAGTTATTTGTGCAAACCAAATACAACCCAAGAAAAGCTCTGATGTCTGTGTTTGGAAGTGAAAAGTGCACAAATGTAAGTGATTATTATGTTATTGATTGATGACTGATTGATACAAGGTAAATGTATTATATGTATGGACAACATGCATTTCTGATACTTAACAGAAAAACAATTCTGGATCATACTTATTACCTGCTACATATGAAACATGTTAAACATCATTCTACCATGACATTTTAAAATTTTGCATTCTGATTGGGACGCCATTAGTATGGTATCTTCATTTGACCATGACCTTGCTGATGACCACCTTACCGAGAAAAGAAATACTTCTTCAGATGTACTTCTTTCACAAAGACGCCTGTTTGTCAGTTTCGAAAAACTGATCTTACTTCTCAAATGTTGCTAAATAATTCCTACATTAGTTACAGCAAGTGTGGCAATATATTTCAGGCAGAAACAAGACGAACAAATATTTAGGGAGTGTATAAATAAAATTCAGTAACATCAACACGGCTCGACCTTTGGGACTGCTCTATCATGTACTGTGATATCATGTCTTCTGCATCAAATGGTTAGACTTCCCATCTGTAGAACTTCATGATGTCATAATAGTGGTGTGTACCTTAAAACAAAACATTACAAAGGTCACTTTATTTTCTATATGGATGTCAGTTTGAATAATGCTAAAGGATATCAGTAATCTGGGCACATGAATTCATTGTGTCTCATTGAAGTGGTTCAGTAAAATGGTGAAAGTTATGGTTTGGGTAAATATGGCAAATATGTATGCACATTTATACCAATCTTCATTGATCCCTAAACTGTTAGGCTTGACCTATGCCTCATCACTAATCATTTCTGCTGTAACCAAAGAGTTCACTTTTGTTTTGTCATTGTTTCATGGTAGAAGACCTCATGTGTTTTCATTTGAGAGGGTTTGAAAATTTCAATGCCCGTTAATTTTTCAAATTTGAAACTTCATGCTGTCACTGTGGTTTTGAATAAACTAATACTTTACAGGTGATATAATCTTAAGTTCGAAATTTCTTACACAAGGTTAATCTCCTAAATGCCACTGATCTTTTGGAGTCAAGATTGGTGGGACTTCTTATCAGAAACTTCCCATATTCTTGGGTGAGAATCTTCTGCGAATTTTAGTGACCACAAATTTGTTAAAATGTTATGGCTACCCCCATAAACACCCCCAAATTATGGACCACGCTCTATTGCAAAGAAGTTTCAGCTGATCAGGAAAATATCCATTCTCATTCCTCCTGCATATTGATGAATATTTCCAAAGATGAACGATCCTGATAAATACAATAGAAAATGACTGTGTAGGAGCAAAAATATGAACTTCTTTCATTGTTCATGTTCATTTATTGTGTCATCTCACTATAACAAATAGCTGAGTTTATAATATGTTCCATTTGTTTTTTATATCTATGGAAACTTCTCATAGTCTACATAAGTCAGACTAATCCCTGATGTTTTTAAATAGTGAGTCAGTGTATTACGAAACTGTAAATATAACTTATGCAGTCTGTGACTTTAGGCTTAAAAAAATAAAAGAATTGGTTCTCAGACAATGGCTTTTGAAAATATGGTGTGGGCGGTGTTGTTTTTGTTGTTGTTTTTGTTCAAACTAGTACGGTATGTAACCAAATGAACAGTTGTGTAATCTAAATAAACATTTGTGTACAATCAACCTGGGAAAGGGCCTCCCTACATAAATATATTCCTTGATGAATAAATACTGGAATACACTATTTGACTACCATTGGACTTAGAATATTTAAGGATTTTCTTTTTTTAAATTTAAATCAAATAAAAAGGAAACATGCTTCAGACTTTATGATGATGCGGGTGGTGCCTGAGAACCAAGACTATTTTTTTTTAGCCTAAGCCACTAGTCTGCAGCCTGAGTCTAGAAAAATTTCTTTCAGTCTACTCTAGTAAACTATGCTAATAAAAGTCCATATATCAACACTAAAGTCCAATGAAAATTATGTCAAGAAACAGGTGAGGCCTAGTAAACACAGACTGCTTGTGTAATAAAAATGTTTATGAAAATATAACAGAATCCTTTAACAATTTTCCTTCAGTATTTAGCAGTGGACATGAATCAGTATTTGTTGGACATACTTTGCCATACCCAAAAGTATCAAATTCTCTTAACTTTCAGAGGAAAGCTTCTGCCGTCATTTCACCTCTGCTATTGAATGTGCAGACAGATCACTATGAAGAGGTGGGAAGATATTAGTAATAGTTTACACATCTATAATTAATATCTGTAAAGTGCAGCCCTTTTCAAAAGATTTAAAGGCAAATTTTCAATACAGCTTGTCGTATATGCAGGTATCCATTTTATAGCAAATTGGTATGAAGTTGTTATGTTGTTGTTCTGAACATGTACATGTATCTCACATACTTTCAGACATTTTTAACTATGAGTACTTAGCATTAAGGATATGTGACTGATGATTAGTGACAGAAGCACATTTCTTTTTTCTTTGAGAAATGTATTAGTTTAGTACCACATTAGGTCCACTTCTTCAGACTCTAGACTTCTTGGGTGCCCATCAATGCGTGAATAGTTTATGATACAGTCCATATCTTCATAGAAAGTATGCTATGATGTAAAGCAACCCAGTCATTCTGTTATTGAAATCTGTTATGTTTCATGGAAATTTCAGACTGAATCTCCATTAGGCAGAAGGTTCATACATGAAGGTCCTGTGACAACATTACAAGACAACTCACATGAAAGTCTTAAGAACCTCACTCCACTGCGCACAAAGATATCTGTGCCCTGTATACCCATGTCAACACCAGCCAGATCACTGTGCTCACAAGAACAAGAAGAGGAACATGTATCATCTGCACAAAACATACAGAAGATACAGCATACAAGAACAGACAATAAAAGCAAAACATCCCAAACATGCCAACCATGCCAACCATCTAAGTCACAGCACAAGGGTTTGTTTCCTTTGCATTTCAATGGTGTTGGTGGCTTGAAAGTCAGTGACATCTTGATGACTCATTTTCACACAGAAACATATAATCAATTACTTGGATTAAACTATATCATCTGATGTCATGAATTATTTGTAACATCAACAAATTATGGGATAAGTGAGTGAGTTTGGTTTAACACTGCTTTCAACACTGTATTTCAGTCATATCAAGTTGTGTCAGCTTATTGTAGGAAGAAACCCAAGGAGATGCAGGTTTACCACTTTGGTGAAATCTATGATCATGGATGCCCTGTGGGGATTCTGAGATAGAAAGCCTCCTGTGACCTATGCTTGTTCTTAGAGGTGACTATATGGATCAGGCATCCAGTGGTCAGATTCTGTGACATGGTTAAAGGTGCAGGATATTGCTTATTAAATCTATCACTAGTTTTCATGGCCCAGCTTCAATTATTTACTGGCTATCGTCATTTAGCTGGTATATTGCAATTTATGGCATTAAGCTAAAAGAAGAAACTAACTAGATCAGGTTTGAGTTTGTACCAAAGGATCTTGTCATAACTAAGGGAAGCAAGTCTGTAAAGTCAATTTCATCACCTCAGTCAACTAGGCCAGTTGTATCCCTAAAATTTGTCTTGAAAGTTATCAGACATTCTGTGGCTAACATTTAGGAATTACTGTGTTTCGATACTAAGTTATTATGGTAATGCAGGAAAGCATTTGAGAATATTTTTTATCATTTCTTCATCTTTCTTCAGACGGTACTTTTGATGCACCAAAAACACCCAGTGACAAATATGTTAGGCCAAAGGTGAAGACACCAGTTGTGACAATTAGAGAAGGTTGCTCCAAGAAAATGCAGAAGGATAGGAAAATGAAGAAAAAGGGAAAACAAGATGAACAGAAAACAGATACACATGATATGCCATCAGGTGATTGCTGTTACTATTATTTTCTTATTTACTTTCAGTTTGGATTTAAAATATAAATATTATCAAAATGAATATTAGTGAATTTATTAACACACATTCTTTTAACAAAGTCTGCATAAACATCTGTTCTCCAAGTTAGGTTGTATTCACATTCGTACAATTGATTGTAATATCTGTTTAACACTTGTCACTCACAATCATAAAACCAATAACAAATTACTAGCATTTTGCAATAAATACTAAATTTACATACACACTTTAAAAGCATTTGGTTCTGGCTCTATATGTACAGTTTCCTTAGTTGTATGTTCCTGTGAAGTTGTGACAAACTTTAAAGGAGGTGGTTGACTGGCCTATTGCAAAAACAACAAACATATGGGTAGGCAACAAACATATGGGTAGGGGCGGCCATAAACAGATCAATATTTATTCTGTCCCTACTTTCGAACTGATAAATTTATGTCAGTTATTACTATATGGAAACTATTTTCTTTTTATTCACAAAAGGTTTCATGCAGTGCTAAAATAATTCAACCAGGTATGGATACACATATGGAACATATAATGATGTTTCTGAGAGCTTCGCCACATTCACTATTATTAAATTATCTATGATCGATGAATTGCTAATGTCAGTAATCTCAGATATGGGGATCAATTCCCACACTTGTAGGTTAATTGGTACTAGAGTCACTGGCCCCTTTTGTGCTTATTTTAAGTGTTGTATGTAGTTAGATAAATCACTCTCTTTCAAGTAAGTGAGTATGGATTTACGCCAATTTTAGCACTGTTCCAGCAATATCAATGTGAGGATCACCAGAAATGGGCTTCACACATTGTACCCATGTGGAGAATCAAACCCAGCCGGGTCTTCATCATGACGAGAGATCGCTTTGACCACCAGTCTACCTGACCACCCTTCTCTCATTTAAGTCATGACTTAGATTTAAAACAGCCCTCGCTATATGTAAAAGGTCATTGCCATCGGGATAACCTACAGACAGTAGGATTGCAGACCTTTCCTATGTTAATGATAAAGTATACGTATTGGGGCCAAATTTAAATATATTTGTACTGATCAAATGGTACTTCTTCATTCAAAAATCCAAACTTCAGATTGCGAGATGGGTAATGAACTACCTATTATGTCATCAATATGGAATGTTACTGTAAACAGCTTGAAGCGTGTGCTGTTTACATGGTTTAGACAGGAACCCAGTCCATCCAAATACCTCAAGATAGTAGATATGATTTATATAATTATATATTAATTCATCTGTGAATGTTTTAGAAAATATCAATATGCAAGGGTTATACTGCGATACATGTTTTGCTGACAGACATATTGCAATATACCAGTATACCAGCTATATTGCACACTCCTAGTATAGAATAAAATAATAATAGGCTTATAGAAAAAAAACACTAATCTCGACTTAAAGTTTGGTCACAACCGCAAAATTTGACTCTTCTGTCAATTATGTGTTTATAGGCTCTGATGCAAACCAAATTTTCCAAAATAATTTTAAAAAATAGATCTTTATATCACAAATCTTATATGACACACTTTCTGCCTCCTTTATCTTACCGTCAGTTGCTTCAATAGGTCCAGACAATGTGTATTTTTTTTCTCTTTACTTTACCAGACATTTTACTAACACAGTTTTGTGGATTGCCTAAGATCTTTGTCATAATGTTGCGATGGGTTTTACAATATGATTAGCGCTACAAATTCTTTGTGGATGGGGCCCCTGATTAAAATATGAAAGTAATATTTGAGCAAAGGATACAACATAGTATTGTTGCTTCCCTTTGCTAAGTTGAAAATGGGCAAAATGTTTAGTTTGAGCTCAAAATCTGTCACAGTGACTGACATGTATTTTGTAATTGAACTGTATGGATATGATTACTTATTGTGAATTATAAGACAAACTTCAATGACATATTGTCTTTTTCTACATGAAGTCTCTCTTTTTTTAAGGGTCAGGCCTCAAAACAGGTATGGGCCTAAATGTCCAAAATTTCTGCAAACATAATTTGTGAAGCAAGCCTACATGTTTATCCTTTTTTTTGTTCAGATAAACGTGAAGAAGATGATGTTATTCCCGATTCTTTGCCTACTTCAAATCACCAACACATAACAATTGCTGTCCATCAAAAGTCCCAGAGGTAAGATGAGTATGATATTCATTTATTATTGGTTCAACTAGTTGGTGTCTAATTGGTTTGATACAGTCTGGGCATACACTGTCATGTTGTCATACGTACCTCAACTGGCAGTTTCAAAAGTCAGCGGGAACACTGATAATGAAGCAAAAGTGGCAATATGTTTTCATTGAAACCATATAGTTTGGGCTATTTTAATTAACCTTTTCATTCACAAATTGCCATTAAAAATTATGCAGGGAGAGAAAAAAACATCAATTTTACTTAATTGCTATTTTTTAAAGGTGAAATTAGGAGGCCTGCTTCTGTGTGTCTTACTAGTAATTATTATTAGAGTTAACAAGTCATGATCCTGATACATAATGTAGTGCAACACTTAGTTTATGAAACACTGTTCGAGGTAAAGCTGCATAAATTTTATACAACAATGTTATTTTAAGACAAAACAAATACATTTACAGGTTGAATGATGGAATACATATCATAAAGCTAAAATGTTAGTAATTTGTAAACATTTGAATGTGCAGATATTACAATTTGAAAAATGATGGGTATTGATTGAGTAAAGTATATTATGTATTGTATCATTTATTTCAATATTGTAGTGTACTGATGATTCAGTGAATTCTCTCTTTGAGTAATCAATTTCGCTTTGTTTGAAAGGAATGCATGCTTAAGTGACAGCGGGATAGATTTGACTGAAGGAGATGCATTGCGACGTGACAAGGGTGATGTGTTATCCAAGAGTCAAAGCAAGGTAGGATTTATATCTAATGTTTATTAGAGCTGCCGTGGTCTTTTGAGACAAAATATTTCCATCTACTTTTTTGTTAATAGGGCGAAAACAATTACTGATATCACTCAAGAAATTTGAAGGTGACCTTTATAGTAGGCATAAACATCAGATATGGATGATACCTGAAACATTTATTTTTAACTGAAAGCTAAGTGAGCTTATGTCAGTTAATGCCTGTTTGTCCAAGTTGGGTTTGAACTTATCATTTGTCCGCTATAAAGCTATTGAGTTTAGTTCTAACACTGCCATGTGTTGTAGGCATCAGAATCTTTAAACACCTTCTTTTCAGAAATCATTGAACTGGTGAATCTGAAACATGCTTCTTCCCACCAATGATGACACCTGAACGTGTTTAAGAAGTTTGAATCCAATATTTGCTTCTTTCCTCAAGCCAGGTGATAGTGGTCCCCATGTCTCTGCACATCCACCGTCCCCATGACTCGTGGTATCAGTCTGCAACTTTAGCCACTTGTCCAAAGCCCGAGTCTAGTAATGTACTGTTCAGTACAGCCTAAAAAGCTTAGCTAATAAAAAGACATATGATAATAAAATGTACAAAAATAATGCTTAGAGCTTTTTAATTTTGACCCTGAATTGACCTTTGCACTTTGACCATGTTCTTAATTCTGTCAAAATACGCCTAAGCTCTGTGTACATCATCTTCTCAGAAACTTCTGGATGAGTGAAGCTGAAACTTCACATGCTTGTTCCCACCAATGAAGACCCCTAAATTTGTCCAAGATGTCTAAATTTTTAGTTATGGCAGCCATGTTGTTTTAGAAATGTAAGGAATGTGGTACATGTTTAGTTACTAATGGGAGTTACCCTATCCACTTGCTTTCCACCATTTTCACTACAAATGCTTTCATTTATCTGTGTTGTAATCCCTGAGCTGCAGGTAACCTACAATACCTTGAATTATACAATCTATAACTGAAGCTACCCAGAATTTGTTAAGTAGCTGTTCATAGCTTGCATATAGCTGTTGTCACGAGTTGACAAACATATATTTATTTTTGGCATGATGCATTTTTCAAGGAATATATACAATTAAAGTCTGTTGGTTGGTATTTTATTTTTGATTTAAAGGTTCTGTTAAAACTAATCACATTTAGGCATACATTTGATTGGAGCACAGGTATGTGCTGACAACAACTTTTTTCAAGTGGATGTTTTTGTTGTTAATTTTAGCTGTTGACCACATACCCATTTGAGCTTCAGTGACATAGCACTATTTTGTTCTTTTACTGAGTAACCTTCAACTAGATTGAAAGAATTCATGATGTCAATGACATGTCATACATCAACATACCAGTATGGTAGAGGTTGGGAGTATATTTTGATGTCTCATATTCATGCTCCCAACATTAACACACTTGCTTTCATTTTGTGCATCTTCATTTCAGAAAGAGAAAAATTCCTGTTTTGATTTTACGGGTAAGTTCATCAATTCATTCACACCCCCATACTTCATCCATTAGTGTAGATGACCAATACAAGGATTAGGTGAGTTGAATTCTAGTATACTAGCCCTACAGTTTGATTAATCAGTCTATATACAGAAACAGTAATTAGTAAAATAATGAAATTGTATTCATTATGAAATGTGATTATAAAATAAAATATTGTATGAAAACATTTACATGTTTTCAGGTGACATTGATGATGACTTCAAAGACAAACAAATCTCACAAGGAAAGAATAAGCTTTTGAAAAAGAAGAAACAAGGGAAAAACAAACCAACATCAGAAAAGGATGTTTCTCCAATATGTCAGGAAAAAGAGAACAATTCAGTGATTAAACTGAAAGAAGGGAATAAGATAGACAACAGTGTTCAACAAAATTACCATGAAATTAGTCGAGCTGCTGAAAACTCAACACCACAATCCTCAGATCTTCCATCATCATTTGAGGTAACTGTCATTCAGGAATCTCAATATGTGTCAACTGAGACAGGTATAGAAGGTTCAAGTGATGTTCAAGATACTGGTAAACACACAGACAGCTTATACAGCTCCACAATTAATACCAAGTCAAGCATGCATGTGAACACACTGCAAACTACAAAGGAGATGTCTGGAAAACAGAAAATGAAACTCTCAAGAAAACAGAAAAAGAAACTGATCCATCCCAAAGATAGAGTTCAAAATCTAAACAGAAATGAAGAGTCTTTAACTGATGAATCATCAGTACAATCTGATGTGTCAAAACAACTCACTGAGGCTCCCATGAAAGCTACAAGAAAAAAACCTTCGCCTTCTGATATAGACATGAAAAACAAGCCTGCAATGAAGGAAAACACTACTAAAAAGGATTCTCACCATTCAATGTTGAAAAGAAGTCTATCAAGCCCTTGTCTTATTTTGAAAGAGAATGCTGGCAAAATAAGAAGCATGAGCAAAGACAATCCAACAACAAAGAAGGAGAGCAAATGTAAAGAGAAAACTGGTTTGGCTAAAGGAGTAGTGCCTAAGGTATCTAGTTTATCTTCAGATACAGAAGTGGAAAAAGAAGCTGTTCACAAGAAGAAATCTCTTGGAAAAACCTCCACGTCAAAGCAGAATGCAAAGACTAGTGGGAGTCATAAGGTAGAACAGGAGGAAGCTAAGGAGCCACAGCTAATAGAAACAAGAAGTCAACACTGTAAAAGAGTATTGCCAAGTCGAAAAGCTAAGGCTAAACAGATTGATGTTTATAAAGAAGAATTCAGTAGTTCTGAAAATGTTGGAAATCTATTTGAAAGCCCATTTAGCATGGCAGATGATGATGTTAACAAAGATTTGCCAACAGAATCTTCCCAAGCAACCAAGATGTCTTCATTTGTTAAACCAAAGAACACGCACAGATTGCTGTCTCAGTCTGGTTTATACTTTCCAGAACTTTCAAGTAATGCCAGCCCTGCGAGTGATCCATATGATTTTGATATGGAATCTGAAGATCAGCTTTACCCTCAGTTTCAGACTAACAGTAATCCAGCCAAAGCCACTGATACTGGTGATAGCAACCAGACTAATAAAGAAAATGGTATGAAGGAGACAATTATGAAAACTTCAAAGTTTTTTAAACACAGATCAGAAGTTGGGATTAATATAAGTTCAGAGACTATTGCAACCAATTACATGAAAACTTGGCATCAAAAGTTGAATAAGAAGGGTGGAAAGTCTGGAGTTTTATCACAAAGTTATATGAGTTGGAAGAGTGTGGACAAAAATATTAAAAGCACCAAAAAGGAAGACATTAGCAGAGAAAAAAGTGGACAAAAAAATAATTCCAAAACAAAGCAACAGAATTATGTTGAAGAAACATCTATCTGCTCAGAAAGAAGAGTGTCCAGAGTTAATGCTGATATTGTGAAAGACACTGAAACAATTCAGAATGAGTCAACAGTCTCCTCAAGAAAGAAAACCAAAACTCCAAAATTCACATTGTTTAATCCTGAATTATCTGTGTTGTTACCAACAAAAGATGGAAATGCTGAATTGAAAAATATTTGTGAGGAGAAAAATGAGAGTCTCTTCCCGAAAAAAGATCAACCTGAACACAGACCAAAGAAGGTGAGTTTGTCATTATTTGTTTGTTCACTTCTGTTCACAATGATAAATGTATATCATAAACATGATAATTTCTAGATTAAGAGATTAATTCGGATTGGCAGTTTGATACATGACAGTACAGTTTGATATTATTTTTAGTTTTGATAAACTCTGAAAGTCCTGTACTGTAGCCCAAGTAAATACAACTATCATCGTTGAATTTCTAATAGCCTGATTATACTCCTTACATTAGGCTACCATTGAAGATTATGTATCTGATTGTCTTTGGTTAATAGGGTAATGTTGTGTTTCCAAAATGAAGAATGCAGTGTGATGTATTTGGTAGATGACGAAATTATTAATATAATCTAATCAATGAAATAACACACGTCAAATGTATAGAAAACATACTTCATGATATTCTGGAAAAAATATGTTAAGTTTGTTTGCTTAGCATTTGATAAATCTTCTCAGTTTTTAAGTTATGTGCAGAAAAATATCCATAGTGTCAAAGATTTAAAAAATACTTTTAATTTTCACAAATTCACAAATATTTTCTGCTAAAGTGTTGTCATAGGAAGGGTAAAAGTGGTGATCAACAAGGAAATGTCTTGAGTCTTTTCTAAGTTTTACAAGTCTTTGACAGGTGGACTTTAAACAGTGAGTCGGTGTTTGGCTGAACTGATTATGCTTTTGATTCAGGGAAAGGCAATGCCGAAACACTGTGACAAGAAGTTAGAAGAACAAAAGAGGACTTTTGCGGCAGATGCACCTGAGAAGAAGATGCACGGTTCAAAATCTAGATGTAAAAACAATATTTCTGAGACACTGGAGAGTAAAAGGTATGACCCATACGTTGATTTATTAGAAATGCTTGAGTATGGTTGAACTTATTGGAATCGTTTGAACTAATAGATTTAGTTATAGTTTGTCACAAGCAAATATGTTGTCATGGTGCTATAGATTTATCCAAGTTGGCTTGTATTATATACCATTTTACCAGCATAGATCAGTTTTAGAATTGTGAGACCAATATTAGCATTATAAATTAACACAATAGCTTCATAGGTCATGTAGGCTAGTAGTCAGAAGAAAACATTCTAGTCCTGAACACAAACTAGACATTACTATTTTTTCTTGTGAGTGCAAACTTATTCAGTGAGTTTTCTTATTTTCGTTGTGACAGTTAATGGATTCCTCTCCAAATACAGTGTTTGGTTTATCACAAATATCTTAGATAGCTTGGAAGAAAATACATCCAGTGATTTTGCTGGATCTGGCATATGGCATTTGGGCATTTTGATGAATTTATCAACATTTACTGGAATTTATCTAGACCTACTCAGGCCCATATATGGCCCCAAGTCTGCAGCAAGTGTCTGTAAATTGTCCCAAGTTATACCGGTAATTAACCATTTCCCAGTTCGTGCTAATATGTTATGACTAAAATTATGGCTTTGAAAGAGGCCTTAAGTACAGTTTGGAGGACGATCTGTATGTTTGTATGTATTCTTTGAAAAATAAGGTGCAGTAGTTTTGCTGGAGACAAATGATATTTGGACATTTCTTTACTTTCTGCTGTATCATGACTAATTTTTAAAAAAAAAGTCTATCAGACAGTTTTATGACAGCCACTCAGTGTCAAATTAACCTGTTAGTATGTGTCATGTTTGTTTGGAGAAGATTAACTGATTTATCATAACAATGTACATTTTTTCCTGCAACAGTTTAGACAGATATGAAAATGGTACCTCTAATGCTGTTGTTGTTGAAAAGTTCTCAGCAATTTGTGAGGTGAGTAAACTTTCTGATTCATCAATATTAATAATAATAATGATAATAATATTATACATTTGTATAGTGCAGTATTCACTGTGCATATGTGCATTTGTGTGGCTTACTGAAATATAAATGTGTTTAATTGACTCATTAACCTTCATATCACATAACAGTGATTATTTCTTTGACTGATAACAGTTTGTATCAAATACGTCTATTCGTTTGTAAAGAAAATTTAAAAGATTGGTTCTTTAAAGAAAACTGTAATTTTGCATATGAGCATTATTACTCAGAGTACATTAGTTATTCATCAGAAATTGTGGTATTCTGAAGAAATTGTTGACTGTTTCTCTTCTTTGCAATTTGTAGTCACTAGTTGAGCAGTCTTCCTTAGAAATAGAAGACTTGGACAAGAAGTTGAATCAGTGGCAAGTCCTCATACATATATTTACATTGTATTATACTCCAATTGTGGAAAATATTTCTTTTAATCTAATAAGCTTACCTCATGATAGCCTATATGTTAAGAATAAGATCTACTTATTCTGTGGATTCTAGATTTAAAATGTCTTGACCAGACTGATGCACATATAGTATTCTGTCAATGTTTGTGGCTTTGTTTATTGGCCCAGTCTGCATGTTTGCATGACTAGCTGTTGTGTTAACATCATAGTTGTGAGTTTGAAATTCTATTGAAGGTTTTTAATGTTTGCATGTCCCAACTATTGACATTGTAAAATAGATTGACTAATTTCGTATTTACAGTGATGTGGAACCCAAGACAAGCTTACAACAGAAGGTAATGATATAAAGACCTGCACCAGGAACATAGGAAATTTACCCTAACTTGACACATACTCTGCGAAAAAAAAGAAACACAAAATTGATTTCAAAATTGGCACACATCATTGTCATTGACCGAGGTTCCATATGGCAAACATGGAACAGTAGATTGAAGTACATCCTTGTATGGCCACCATTAGAGTCCAAAAGTGACTGTCATCATCATCCCATGGAAGCAATCAGATCCCAAATTGTGGCATGGGGAATGTTCACCCACTCTGCCTGCAGTGCTTATGCCAACTGTCCGAAGTTCTGTGGTTGTTGCTGACATGCTCGCAGTCGTTGATTTAGTGCATCCCATAAATGTTTGATTGGGAGACCTAAAGGGCCAAGGACCTGGATGTTGTGATTACTGAAAAAGGCTTTTGTCCTGTCTTGCCATGTGAGGTCGAGCGTTGTCTTGTTGGAAAATGATGTTCACTTGTTGCATAATGGGAAGGACGTGTTCCAGAACTTGCACCAAGACTGTTCTACCAGTGTAGGAGATGGCAGCCCACATCATCACACTACCACCACCAAATCAGTCCACTTCCTGTATACAATTTTGTGCATAATGTTCCCCGTGACACCTGTAAACACGACGTCTACCATCTGCACGGCGAAGCATAAAATGTGACTCGTCACTAAATCAAACTAGTCTCCATCGCAGTTGTGGCCATACACTGTGATCTTGACACCAATGATGGCACAGCCAATGGTAGTGTTTTTGCGATGTTTTCATCTTTTCCCAATCAATGCAGAAATGACCAATCCCCATCACGAAGTGGGGCAAGTGTATAGGAACAGAGTCTTCCTTCCATCTTTCTGGCCGTCTGTCTGCTTCTGAAAGTGGACAAATGTTCTCAAAGATTATTTAAGTTAGACAAATGAAATTCACACGCTGATATTACTGGTCATGGGTTCGAAAATTTGTGTTTTAAAGTCATTTTTCACAGAGTTATGGTCCTTGCTCCGTGCTTTTCAACTAAGTGCATAGAGTCTGCAATGGGGACATGTTTTCTCAGAAACAGCTGAAGTTGCATGAATGAAAGCATGCATTCTTGTCTAAGAGATACTTGTCAAAACTTAGTCTGATAATTGGTGTCGTAAATTATGTATTTCCAGAGTTACTTCCCTTGCTTCATGTTTTTAGATTTTGAGCATACACAGTTACTGCCCCTGGGTTACTACCCATGTTATTTTGCACAGTGCAAAGTGTCTGACATGGGGACAAGTTTTCTCAGAAACTGCTAAGGTTAGCTTATCTAAGAGACACTTATCAAGACTGAGTTAGATAGTTAGTGCAATAAATTATTTCTTCTGATGACATAAAGCGACCCTAGTGCCTATCTCTTATGGCTTTTAGGACTTTTTTCATAATTTATATTCATTACTATATAAACAAACAAAATTCTAATGTGCCCCATGCGTGATAACGCTGTTTTCTTGTTGGTCTGTCAGATATTTATGTTGTTGTTGTGTTTTGTTTGTTGTTATTTGTTGTTGTTTTTTACTTTTGTGTTTCTTTTTTTGCAGAGTATATATTATGCAAACCTTAGTCTTGAGCTGGTGTATTTAAGTTTTGCTCATTAAAACTAGACAAGGGATCACTGAATACACAAGTGGGGAATATTCATGAATGTTTAAAAATATGTACATGTGTATACATCCACAGGTGACTGAATGCTCAGATGAAGAATATCGACAGAACAACTGTTCAATAGTAAATGATTTGAAGTGAGTTGTACAAAAAAACAAATTTAGCTTCTTTCTTTAATGCATTTTATGGATGTTTTCAGTAAAAGTTAGTGGTCAATGGTCATAAGACATAATTTTTTAGGAAGGGGTTTCTGCTTACAAACTATTGACCCTGCATTGTTCCTTGAGGATTGGGATTGACATTTGTAGGAATTCAGTGATGGGATCATCTTAAAGTTAATGCATTGTGTCATGGTTTCCTTAGTTTGTATACGAACATAATTTCCTATGCTCTGACATTGTCCAGACAGTAGAAACTTCTAATGTGCCTCATGGCGGGGAATAGTGATAACGCTGTTTTCTTGTTTTTTTATAGAAGTGAATTAAGTTGGATAGCTAAGCGATCAACTGCCAAGAGAAAGAAAAGTCAGAAAACGTACAAGAGAAAACCTGTCATGAAAGAGAGAAAATGTAGGCTTGCTGACATGGATAGTGAGGATGAGAATAGAGATGAAGAAGATGGCAAAGAAGATGATAATGGTGGTGACAGTGATGATGACATTTCCCTCATAAGGAGAGAGGAGGAGGATCTAATTTTGTCACAGGTTTGAAAATAAACTTTCAGACAACAGTGTGGATAAATAAGTCCTGACAATATTAATTACTTATTGTATCTACTATGTGAGTAACATTAATTCCAGTGTCTTCAATTGAACGTTCATTGAAATATTTCTTTTCAACAGGATTCTGAAGCTTCAGCAAGATCTGCAAAAGGTGAACTCACAAATGTGTCCACTCTCGTTCATTCAGCAATAACTCCAAAACTTTTACAAAGAGGAACACCTAAGATACCTAGCTCAAAGAGACGGTACAGTCCACTTGATGTTAAGTTCCTTGCCACACCAAAGACCCCCAAAACACCTTCCAGTTTCCATTGGTCTGATGATGGTTAGTAGTTTAAATAGATCATTAGATACCTGTATTATGCAATGGTTTTTATCCATTCCAATCTTGCTTTGAGTTTTGGTGTATGGACAGTAAGTTCCACCTGTCAGGTCAAGGATGTAACCAGTAGTTTAGGTCACATGACTAAGGATAAAGCTGTTGTGAGACCAGTTAGCTGATAGCTACAGTTGATTCAACTATACTTACCTTTTATAGCATTGTGTTATCACAACTCGCTCATTTATATAGCCAGACCATCAAAACATTAACACAGGAAACACATAATCTGAAAATCTTAACATTTACCATCAATGCTGGGCTAAGCTTTCTTCCTAGGGATGCTGCGTAGCCATGTTCATGCACTGAATAATACTTTCCCATTTCGAATTTCTACTTGATGTGCATATGTGATTGCTCAATGTTCACACAGGGCTTGAACAATCCTTGATTTCATTAGCTGTCTTGAAAAACCCTTGAATTTGATTTTAGTTTTCCAATAAAAAAAACCCTTTTAGCTTTTGGCTTTTAAATAAAAAAGAAGTCCTTGAATTTCACTTGTCTGGTTTTGCTGTCAAATATATATTTGACATATCAACACTTTACTATGGGTGACTATTGGGGCTATTCTAACTATTGCAGTAGTTGTTGCAGTAGTTATTAAAGACAACTATAAGGCTTGATAATTGTATTAATCAATGTAACAGAAATTAATGAAGTATTGGTGACAATGTCAAGTCCACCTCGTTGCGACACAAACCAAAGGGAAGTAACTCTAATCTGAAGTTGTCACCTTCCTTGCTGATCACACGGCAAGTTTGAAATAGAGTTTTCTGACACATAATTGATGCTTTATAGTAACTAATTGCAACTATCGATTGTTATGCATACAATCAGCAATACTATTGTGTTTTTATATTTCTAGCAATATAGTACAATTGTAGGGCAAACAATTGCAATACATCCATAGTTCAATATATTGTTACAGTCGTACACTTTATTTCAAAAATGTATTTTGCTTTGAAAAGTCATTGAAAAGCCCTCAGAGAGTCCTTGAAATTCTTTGAGCCCAGTGTATATGATGCCAGTAGCTCTCACTATGTTCTGATGCTTAGCTAATGAAACAGGTGCTGCGGTATTGTGCTTTAAAGACTGCTTGTGTTTGATTTGAAAGTCATTGATGACCATGAGGACTATGCATTGACTGAAGTGAATGGAACTTATTTCCGCTCAGGTTGCAAGCAGGGACGTTAGAGGTACAATTCAAGTAATGATTATACAAAAATGTATGTACATTAAATATTAGAATGTCATGAACAATTGTCCAAGCAACTCTGGGGATTCTAGGTTTGAATATGATCACAGCAGCATGTGTATGTTGTGGAATGGATCAGGTGGTAAGGCTACGTTGACTTTGGCATGTCATTGTACCCTGGCAGAGTGGTACATAGTTCATGTCGACCCGTGAAGATCCAGGGTAGAATAGGTCTTCAGCAACCCATGCTTCCCGTAACAGGCGACTATGCTTGTCGTAAGAGGCGACTAATGGGATCGGGTGGTCAGGCTCGCTGATGCATCTCATTGTATCCCAATTGCGTGGATCAATGCTCATGATATCAATCACTGGATTGTCTGGTCCATACGCATTTATTTTTCAGGCCGTCATTTTGGAATATTGATGAGTGTGGCATTAAACAACAAACAAACAAACAAACAAACAAACAAAACATAGCTCATGTCAATCTCAGGCTTGTATGGTCCAGACTCAATTATTTCTAGGCCACCATCATATGACATTCCTGTAGGCTTTTAATCTTGTGATATCTTGATGAAGCTGACTTGCTGTAAGCCTAGCAGTGGTATCATTGACATTTGTCACAGAATTCGAGACCAGTTAATGAATTACTTTATGTAATCATGTTTCTTAATCATCTAAACAAATGTGCTTATTTTACAGAGGATAGAACTGAATCGGATACAGCTGATGTTGCCATTACTCAACAGTTAGAGGTCTATGTAAGTTTCATGTAACTGGAATATTGATAATGTCTTACTCCAAGAAACTCTGCATTTAATTATGAAGTCTCAATCACATTTGTGAACTATGATTCTAATCAGATATATAATATTAAAATATCTGCTACAACATTACTTCAGACCAATATTTGCTTTTCCAGAAAGAATATTCTCTTCCACTCAAAGACCATGAAAGCGTGCCTAAACTTCTTAGCCGGTGTGCAGACAAAATGATAACATCAGGTATTGTTTCCAAGAATCTATAACAGAAAGAAACATTTTGTAAAAGAGAGGTGATTAATCACCATAATTCTGTATCATTACAACCAAGAAGTTATGTTATTCACAGTGAAGTACTTACCGTATTTTCTTGAGTATAGTGCGCACCCATGTATAATGTGCACCCCCCTCTAGCGGATTCAATATTTTGGAGGGGAAAAAAATCGAATACCAAGCGCAGAAAAAAAAATACACTGTTGTACCCCTTTAGCGAAGTCCGACAAACGAACTGGTGATGAGAAACTTAGTCAGTACAAATTCGAAATTTGAGATAAAAAAATCACCAGACATGTTGATTTACCGTTTAAATTGTATTTTTTGTTCTGCTAGGCATTGTTGTATATCCAGGGATTAAGATTACCTAAACTTCTTTAAGTGGCATTTAGAAGTTGGAATGGTAACTAAGACAAAATTGTTATGGATGAGCAACTTCTTTATTACGATTACCTTGTGTATTTTCTCGTTAACTAAGCCGGACACAGCAATCAGCTGTACACACGTTTTCTTGGAATCTACCGGTGATTCAGTCAAGACACACCCTATGCTATGACTTTACAGGATTTTAATGCAAGGATCGGCAAAAATTGTATCTGAAACTATTTTATTATCAGGAATAATATATTCCAATATCTTGTTAATTTAGATGCAGCTTTTACTAAACATATTTAAAATAATAATAACCCTAAGCGAAGCAGCTGATAGCTATTGCCGGGTATTATGTTTTACATTGAACCAGTCTGACCAGTCACCGTCAAGGCTCCCGTGCACGTGATCGCTAGAATTGCGTGTTGACATAGAATCGTCCAACGAAAACAAATATTACGCTCACGGTAATGTCTTTCCATGGGGGAAAAAGCATCAAAACTCATTAATTCGTGTATAATGCGCACCCCCTTCTACACAGCTGTGTTTTTTGGGAAAAAAGTGTGCACTATACTCAAGAAAATACGGTATTGTCCTGAATGGAATGTAAGAATTAGGTTACAATAATTTTGACAGAAGGTCCAAGTGATTTTTTAGTATAGCATGTTAGCCATCCATTATCTTTTGATTTCTTTCTCTGAACTTGTTGAAGGGATGAACTTAAAAACCTTTGGAATATGTCTAGCAGCATGCAATGAAAGAGCACACATGTGTTCTTTGACATTCTTCTTACAAAACCATTTCAAATTCTGAAGAATCTGCATGTGGGTTAAGAGCATTGTAACTTTGGCATGATGACATAGTGCAGTGGGACTTGGGGATTATTCATGCCAGTCAAGAGAAAAATTTACGCCTGTCCCTGTAAAAATGATAAAAATGCATCCTGTCTTTGAACAATATAGAAACTAATCAGCAAATGATAAAACTAAGACTGTAGACTTAGAATTCCATGATATAGTATGAGGCAATAACAGTTCGATTGAATATCATTTGCTGATTTCATAAACTTAACTTCAACTGCTTTACATTTAATCTAACTACCATGAAATCAATAGCAGAACAATAAGGCATATTCAAATGAGATAGGTTGGGTCAAGATTTCCAAGAACAAAGACGCTGTCATACACAGTTGGTGACTGTTACAACAGCTTGATCAGCTTGTGTAAACACCTGCGGGAGTATATTGTTATACCAAGGAATTCCATCCTTCTTTCTGAGGACATTTTTTGTATGACCTATAAATTAAAAACTACTAAATAGATTCTTCTCAAACTTGGTGAACACGTTTTATACCTATAGGAGAGGTGCAGTTGTGTTTGATTTCAATATTTGCATTTTCTGAAGAAAGAAAAAACAGCTCAGGTTTTTTTGCTTTTTTTACTTGAGTTTTTTAACTGAAACATTTGTGCCACCTATAACTTGAAAACTACTGCATGGAATCTTTTCAAATTTAGGAAACAGTGTCCATACTACTAGAAAAGGTGCAGTACAAAGTTTCATTTTGACATGACTATTTCTGAAAAATACGACGTTTTTTCATGCTGTGAACTTGTGAAAAACATTTACTTCAAAATTTGTGCGACCTATAACGTGAAAACTACTTCATGGATTCTTTTCCAATTGGGAGTACAGTTTCTATACAAATAGGAGAGGTGCAGTTTGTTTTCTATATTTGGATTTTCTGAAAAAATGTTTTTACTGTAACATTTGTGAAACCTATAACTAGAAAACATTGTCTTCTTGTTTCAAATTTTAAAAGCACACCAAATATAACAAGGTTTCTGAACAAAGCTACATAATGCTTCCTCCCATGCTTTGTTCTGTCTGATTGTTCTGCGTGTAATTAATTGTATTAAAACTCTTAGTTTCTTTCATTCTTTGAGGTCCATCATCTACTGTGCGTCCACGTCGATCTGCTCTCAAACGGAAGTATGCAGTATCCTTTAAAAAACGGAATAAAATTAGTTAATGGCCCTGCAAGTTTTCCATGTGACAAAATCAACTTACCTGATTTCTCAATATTTGATATGGTTACTATGAAAAAACTGATTCTATTTTATTCATATGCTGTTAGGAGTTGTCACTAAATACATCCAGTCTTTCCATAAGGTACATTTTTATTGTCGCTGGCAATGGTGGAAAATCTAGTGCAGTGCATAATATGAATGACAGATTTGATTTATAAAAGCCCTATAAATGATTTTCAAAACCAAGTCAATATGCAACATACAGTAAACGCTCTAAAAAAGCAGGGCAAAGCAAGAGAATGCGTGATAAAATGGGCCACAAAACCCAGGAATTCAACATTCAACAATTCAAGTTTTTGGGGGTGTAGGGGATTAAGTATTTTATCCAACATCGAACTTTTGAACTGGTCCCAAATTCACTTCACTCTTTCTGTACTTTTGCCTTAACCATTATGTGAAGCATCTGGAGATACTGGATGAGAGTGAAAGTGATGGCATGTTGTCTTCTGAATCGGATCCCCACAGTGATGATGAGAGAAGTTTCTGCCCAAGGAAATTATTTAGGAAAGATTTACCAGGTACTTCGCATTTATCAGTGAAATGTATTGTAGAATTTGAGATATACTCTTCAAACAATTATGCAATAACATTTGAATAACTTTTTTAATAATGCAAGTTGCGACACTTCAATGATGCAGTAATAAACTGAATTTTAAGCACCTAAACAACCAAAAGTGGCAGAAAACTTCTCTATAGAATAAAAGGATGAGGATCACCCCAAAACAGCATCATGCATTTGTTGTTTTCAATAACTGGAAATAATTTTCTTATTTATAGTAATTAATCATCTCAGTTTCATATTCATGTGTGAATCGTTTTTTGTTTTCTTTTTAAAGAACCTGCTTCTAAAGACAATTCACCAATAGTACAAGATGAGGAAGAAAATATTCTAAAGAGACTACCTTCTAAGAAAGCAGAGACCCTTGTGAAGTCCCGTCTGACACCAGTTCCACCTAGATACCCTCCATACCAGCAAACTGAGGATGAGTCTTCTACACAATATTGTGAACTAGACTTGGTGATGGATCTTAACAGTGACAGAGGAATAAATACAGGCATTTCAACTTACATACAGTCATTTGGAATGGACATGCAGAAACAACTGAAGGTATGTCAGCTTATGGGTCTTGTTAGTATATAATTTATCATCAGTCATCTGGTCAGTTTTATGTATCACTATGTAATTTTTATCCCCCCGACATATAATGACGGGGGGATATAGCCATCAGTATGTCTGTCTGTCCGTCCGTCTGTAATCATTGTTTGTCCGGAGCATATTTCCTTAACTGTACAACCTAGCTTCACAAAACTTGTCACACTTACCAATCAGGCTCAGTAGGAGTGCCTTTTGCTATTTAGAGATTTTTAGATTTATTTTTTGTTGTTGTTTCCATGGAAATATGACGAACTTAGGAAATTTGAGGGTACTGCTCTTGTCCGGAGCATATTTCCTAAACCGTACAACCTAGCTTCACAAAACTTGGTACACTTAACAATCAGGCTCAGTAGGAGTGCCTTTTGCTATTTAGAGATTTTTAGATTTATTTTTTGTTGTTGTTTCCATGGAAATATGACGAACTTAGGAAATTTGAGGGTACTGCTCTTGTCCGGAGCATATTTCCTAAACCGTACAACCTAGCTTCACAAAACTTGGTACACTTAACAATCAGGCTCAGTAGGAGTGCCTTTTGCTATTTAGAGATTTTTAGAATTTTATATTTTTGTCGTTTCCTTGGAAATATGATGAACTTAGGAAATTTGAGGGTAGTGCTCTTGTCCGGACCATATCTCCTGAACCATACAACTTAGCTTCTCAAAAGTTTTTACACCTATCAAGCAGGTTATGTAGTGGTGCCTTTGCTTTTAACAGATTTCTCTTTTTTTTTCTTTTTTCAATTTACATTGAAAATTGATGGAGCATATCTTCTAAACCATGCGACAGAGATTCACCAAACTTTATGCACATATCAATCATGTTCACTAGTAGTGCAGTTTGTTATTTATAGATTTTAATTTGTAGCCCCTGACATATAATTCTAAGGTGTACTATTTACCGATATCATATACTGTACATGATGTGAGCTACATAACCTAGTACATTCTCCTTATGCCTTTGTGTCATGAGGCTACTACAGAGCTATCATATGCGAATCTGCGAAGTTATTGTTATTACAATTTCATGAGATCATCAGAAAGTGAGCTACATGAACCAATATTTAATAACCTTCATTATATTTCTGGTTTTGGCATCAAGGAAAAAGATTTCCTTGCCAATCTAAATACATTTGAAGGTACACACAGTTTACCCACATGCCACGTCGGGGGGTTATGTCATCTTCGGATGACTCTTGTTTAATTGTGATAAGACACAATGTACCAAGCATATATTATTTAGCTGTTTATAATTGGAATAGAGTACAGGCTGACCTAGAATGGACAAATATCTCAGTGATTCAAGTTCTTGGTGTGTCATCTGGCCATTCATCCCAGTACACTAACATTAACGATAAATGTTTTTGAATACAGGTTAAACATCAGCAGCTAACTGAGCTCACCAGAGGGGCACTACGAAATACTCAGAAACACATCTATAATATCTGGACATCTGAAAGCCAAGACAGGTGAGTAGGCCTGTAGGTCCAACAAGAAAACATTATTCTCTGTTATGTAGGCAATAAATAAGACTTCTGACCTCCAATTAGCATAATTTATCAAACAAAATAATAGGACCCCAAGTATCTATTTTCTGCAAAACAGTTTGTGAGAACAGACTGGGTTTTTATTTTATTGTGTGCGGGATTTTGTTACTATGTTAGTATTATTTTATTGTTGCTTAAATCTTTTGGCCTTTTCATGATAGTTTTCCTTACGGCAACTTGATGTGTTATTTTTTTTAAGTAATGAGGTTATTGTTTAAGCTTGACCCTGGATTACTATTTTGGCATTTAATCAAGTACTTAGTTGAAATACACCCAGCAAGCTACATTAACATATTTCAGTATTTACTGTTTTGGAAGGCAAGAGAAAGAAAATGATATGATGCATTTCATGACATTTGCTTTCATACTATTTTGTTTTTTTTTCTGTAGGGGTAGAGCACTTGAACACTTCAATGACAAGATGCTTGAAGAACTACTCTCCCTTGAAGCAGATGTAACTGCATTGAAGAATACAGAAGAAAAATCTTTAGTAAGTTTTATTAAAATGACCTCGCTGAAGGCAGCTGTATGTTTGCTGTCTGATGCAGTTAGTTGGATTCCAGGTCACTTCTTCAGTGTTTCCATCACCCATGAATTGTTAATGCTATGTTAATCTCATCTATTGTGCAAAATAGTTGCTTTCCCCAAACACAGTTTTTTTATTCTTTTTTAAATGCCGGTAATCACTGTGTAAAGCACTTTGTTAATAAAAAATAGAAAGCAATCAGTGATGCTATGAAAAAGTACAAGGAGATTATGTGGTACACCAGAGGTTTAAAGGAAAATCATTCTTGCCATCATGTTGTTTCAGTTCTTTAATTGTAACAAATGACTAGTGTTGATATAAACATCTGTTTTCTTTGACAACTAAATAAACATTGCCTATTCTATTAATTATTTAATAGGTCTGTCCATATACATGAGTCTTTGTAGTGGCGGTTATTGTTCTGAATGCTCATATCAAGATCAAAGATATCACATCAATCATTATACAATTGAAATCATTTTAATTCTCATCTTAAAATAATTATAATTACTGAAGTAAGTGGGGTTTGACATCTGCACAAACCTTTGCAGCTTTAGACTGATACAAAGAGCCAAAGTCCAGTTTACTGAGATGATATCCTGGGGTCCTTGAGCTTCGCTCCTGTATATTTGAATCTAGGTTTTAAGATAAGGCTTATGACAGGACACTTTGATTTGACTCATGCTTAATTTCAGTCACTGTATCAAGTATTATCAATGTCCACTTTGTAATGAAAACAAGTGTATTAAAACTATTGCAATCATGTTAATCATCATATATCCTATGTTTTTAAATTCCTAGACATACTGTTCTCTATCAGATAAGTTTGTAAATATCATAGTTTGATAGTTATTGACCAATTAATTAATCAATTGCTCCAGTACTAGTGATTTATGTCAGGGATTTACTCAGGTCTATCATTTTTTAAGTGCAAGGATCAAACTCAACATATAAATATACTTGGAGGGTCCAAGATAAGAACATGGGGGATCACAAGCTGGCAAGATGTGTCATGCTTCACTTGGTTTCCAGTAGTAATATTGCATATCCTCGTAATAGAGGATATTTGCATAATAGATGTGGATTCCAATGTTAGATTTAAGAAAATCATCCATTGACGCCTAAACTTTTAGTCTATTTTTTTACTGCAATGGAAATGTCTGTTATATGTAAATTCAATCTACTATTTTAATCAATTAAATATTTCAAACTCCATACACTTTTGGGTCCTATGGAATTTGAAATGTAAATTATTTGTGTCCATGCTCAATTTGTATGCATGTAGGGATGCAATATTTAGCATCCGGTAAAACCCCATTTATTCGACATTTTAGATATTCTGTCAAGAACAGTTGCAGGCTATGGAGAAGCACAAACTTTCACAGGAAATAAGGTACTAGAAGATCATTATTATTTTGACTATTGAATAACATGTTTTGTAATCAGTCATGCTTAGTACTTTTGGGACTGAATGTATGAACCACATATTTAAAGCCTGATTCTTGAGGTGAGGTCACAATATCACAGCAGTACTTATTATGTCCTGTATTTTCTATAAGAAAAAATAGGTCTCATAGTTTTGTGATTCCTCGGTTTATTGGCATTTGAAGGCTATACTATGACCCTATCTTGTAGTTGAACTATCACTCATCCATTCAGAATATAAATAAGTGTCAGATAATGTTAGTGTGTGGGATGCACAAAGGAAATTGTCAGTTCCTTTCAATATGGAAAAATAAATTAAATTGTTACCCTGCCCATTTAAACATATTGGGTGCTGAACTCACAACAAAATGGCCATCACTTTTTACAAACAAATTGATCTATAAATGCCTTAGGTCACTATGATGAATAAATATCAGCTTCAGTTATGAAAGCTGTAATGTAAACAGATACATCATATCTTTATGCTGTTGTAATTTGCAGATTAAGAAACCTGAAGCTGCTGCACTCAACACTTGATGACAACCTCAAAGAATCGGAGGTTAAAGCTCAGAGCCAACAGGTATAGTGTTTCATTAAATTTGCTGAATCTTTGTATTCTTCGATTTTTATGTCACCTTGACAAAAGTCTCATGTTAGCATACAGAAAGGTGTGTTGTCTCTATCCATTGTAAGGTTTACTAAACCTTGATATTTTCCACATCTACTCTAATCTAAATTATGTGTAGTTGATTCATATATCAGTGTTGTTCCTCTATCAGAAATGTTCAAACACCCACACTATGCATTTCTTCCTTCTTCTTTCGATCCAATGTGGAAACATGCTTGAACAAGGTTTCCAGCTTCAAAAAACAAATCACTCTAACACATTCCAGCATCACCGTCGTCACCACCCAAGCAAATGGTTCACGAACTGTAATCCTGTGCATAGCGCCCTATATGATATGATCGCATGACTATCCCTGCCACATCATTCTCTTTCTCATTGTGACACATTGTGGAGACGTGTTTTTGAATAAACATTAAATAGAGGATACGTATGTTTTACCTCCTCCTTGGTAATAACACCTTTGTTACATATTGCAGCGTTATAAATTGGCACTAGTCCTATAGTCCTTGCCAAACTGCCCAATGGTAAAGGTATCATAAGGACTAGTAGAAATGTGCCCTTTTAAAGGGTTTTGCTATATGTTATCATTATGAGGACTAGTGGACGAAAACTGTTAGTTTCTAACCCTGTATTGAAGAAAATGGGAACAGCCAAGATGAACACCCGGCCTGTGTAACTTGCAGATGTACTTTTCCTTGGCGGACCCTCACAACCTTTGCTGTGACTGTCGTGGTCATCTTTGTAAGGACCGTAGATGATCCCAGTCTTCTCACCCCTCTGAGTGAGCCTTCCATATTACCTACACAAATGCCGTAGCATAAGGTTTATTGACAGTCTAAATCTCAGGACGTTGGACACGTGCCTTCCTCTACTAGGAAGCCCAACGTTTTACCGAGTTGACTATGTCCTCCACCGTAACAGCCATTAAAACGCATTTGTCTACCATACCACCCTTGTATTTTATTTCTTTGTTGTTTATCTGTAGTAGATGATAGTGTATCGGATAGTTTCCATACTGATGAAGTTCCCGCCATAACAAACCAGCCATCTGATACTGGTGCGCTCATTACCACGCTGACGTTAGAGCAACCTGCTCCTACGGAGTTAGGTCAATGAGAGTTCGTCTACTCCAGCCTCGACGGTATCAACCTTTGACCCTCCAAGGGTTCCCCGGCCATCAATTGTAGGTCATTTATTGTCCCCTTCTGCATTACAATGAAACCACCATTCTGAATCCACATGCTATGCCGGTTCAACAGTCTACTTCAATAACACCAGCTACATCAACTGTTTGCAAGGTTCTCCCTTCTGTCGATTTGTCCAAGGCTGCCTCAGCTCCTAGATTCTCCGCTACTGGTGGTCTTTAGTCTCCCGCTCCTTTACTTGATGGTGATCACTCCTCTGACACTGGTTGAATGGTTTCACCCTCTACTAATGATTGATCGAGCACAGATCGATCTTGTGCTTCTACCTCAGATCGCCGTTCCAAGAATAGGATCGTTTCACCTTGGGATTGACAGTCTGAGGATTGTCATTCTTGTTCACTATATCGCTCTCGGGATCTATGGTTGGGGATCAAACTTCTCGCTACAGATTCATCACGTATCACAGGAAGACTATTGTACAGACTCAGCTGAGCGTTCGTCAGCTTTGTGTCACTTCCCGTCCTGTTACGCAGATCAATGTCGTCAATGGGATCGTTCCCGCTATTACACTTATCATCATCTTCAACAGACTTTCACGCTTGGGATCACTCTCGTTACAGCGATCATGGAGATCACCTTAGAGACGCGCTTTATAACAGTTGTTATCGCGGGCCGCTGCGCGGACTGCACATGCAGAAGAGGGCTGTACGTGCAGAAAGAACCGCGTGCGTCGTACCACATGGCATTGTGTCGTTGACTGTTCACAAGAGAGGATGTCTGACGATGACGATATTTTCTTTACTCAAAGTAAGTTAATTGATGAAAGTTCTGCAGAAAAGGATGAGGATGACTTTTGTTTCCGTTTTGGTGACCCTTTGTCAGATGATGAAGTTGCTAAAATTTGCAATTGCAATTGTAAAACCTGGGGAGCAATTGTAAAACCTGAGGAGCAATTGTAAAACCTGCTGAGTGGTCTTACTACAAAAGAAAGGTCGTCTTGGAGATGGTTACAACACCATGATAGGTTTATAAGTCCTGTTAAACCTTGGGTTTCTACTGTGTTGCCAGACATTGTTTTGGATCATCACGATGCCCCCTTCCTCTTCTGCTGGGAGCTTTGTCTACGTTGAATCACCCTGGCCAATCTCAATCTTCCAAATCAGACCCACAATGCCACGCCACCTTGGAGCAACACCAGAATTGACTTCAATACACAAATCAATGCCTCGGTGGTTGACATCAACATAACCATGGTCGCTCTCCTACTAACTCTTTCATCTCCACATGACCTGGATTGGATTAACGATGTCGGTTTGGAGACATTAAGTCATTGGCATCGCCCTCCCTTACCAACTTTATGGAATCAACAGTCTCTCTCCTCGACGTTCATTTAATCTGTTGCTCTAGGACATTGCTAACTTATTAACGATCCAGATCCGGAAATTTTACTCCTCAAGAAAGACACTATCAAGGGAATGAAAATCGACTGGATCTTGAGCCACATATTTACTCATGCGATCGACAGAGATTTGACATTTCTGACTTATTTACATGCATCGGATATCATGGCGATCAACTTGCTAATGCTTCGGTCATGTCACGCTTTCTACAGGGAACTGGCTGCACTGACACCATTATCTCTTCGGAAATCGGGATGCTGTTTTTGTGTGTGTGCTATGCAGTTCTATCTGTTTTGTCACGTGATGGAAATGTGTGGAGTTTTTCCCTGAGTGTGAGACAAGAACATATACCTTATTACCTGCTCTCAAGCACATGTGATCATCACTGCACTACAAGCCTTGTGGTGCCGTGTTGGAGAGGATACCAGTCCAGGCAAAGATACAATATTCAACTGGCAGGAATGTTTTGCATAGTACGTGTCAGGACTTTCTCTGGGTTGTAACAAACACGCTCATGTTGGAATTGGTACAGATAAACCTATGACGGGCCGTTCTGCTTACTTTACACACTGTCTTTGATGTGACAGTGAGTAGATGTATATTGATTTTTGCATCGAAGTAACTAGAGAGCAACTTTTAGTTCAACCTCATTTTTGTGATGGCACTCATCTCCCAAGACTGCGTATCCGACAGCTTCCAGCCACTACAGTAGCATCATGAAAATGGCTGTTGTCATTCTGATCCAATATTCTGTTTATGCATGTAATGTCATGTTCAGTGACTTGTGTAATGTGTCATTTGTATTATTGGTGACATTGATTGTGTTTTGTCATTTTATTTTCTCATGAACCCACAACCACATAACAATTCTCAATTAAGAAAATATATTTTTCCAGCATAACCTGAAGCAGATTATGAAGAAAGAAATGGCAGCCCTCCAGAAGAAACTCTTGTTGGAATCTGTGAGTATAGGTTGCCTTCTAAAGCACATCTGCTGTAAGGTCTCTTTTCTCTCTTCAAATACTTCAATTTTTGGTTGTACACAGACAATAATTTTGTGTGTAACTGGTAACAATAGACAATCAAAAAGCTATGTAAAACCGGAGTTTCATTAGATAGAGGTAGATCAAGTATAGACAGGTTACTTTCTTTCCTGATTTTGGAATAGCTAGGGACTGTTTTGGTTGGTTGCGACATGTTAAAAACTAAGTTGTGAAAGTTATTATTGGTGATCCAAGTGATAAACTTGTGTTTTTTGTTGCAGAATCAACACCAAATATCAAATGTCAAAAGATGCCTCAAAAGTATGCTGTTTTAGAAGAATCTGCAAATGTGGAGAGAATTATCAGAATAAAAGCTCAGATTGTTCAGTAGAATAAACTGCTTTAATTGAAATGTAATAGAAATGGCTATGACATTGATTCATAAAGCCTAGTTTCAATTCTGTTATGCTACATACATGTACACTCATATTACACTCTCTGATATTTTCAAGGGTTAGAACTTACCACTACACCTCCAGCCCATGGTTAGTACAAGCCTCCAATTTGCCCAATTGTTTTAACGTTACAAGGGTATTGTATCTTTACCTGGTCTAGTAAAACTTTTGAGTTTTATTCTAACCATGGCTTATCAAAGATACATATCATTTTAGATAGCATGGTTAGGGGTGAAAAATAAGGAAACGTAGGTATGTTCAGGCTGAAAGAAACTCAATTTTTTTGCTATTACATGTATATATATATGACATAGGAACCAGTGTGATAAAAAAGAATGTAAACTTACTTACTGTCAGTTACATTTTCAGACAATTTCATTGTTATTGATAATATTATGTGATCAGTTTGAGAATACCACTGAACTATAGTATGGTAATTTGTCAAAAGTGAAACTCGTGAAAAGTCTTCATTATGTATGAACAAATAGCCACCTACCTAACATGAAAAAAGTGCCCGCAACATATATTGATTCATTTCTAATCATATTATCATGCTATTATTTGAACTGTGTTATGTATTATTACAAAGAGTAACATGGAAACATACCAAAACAAAATCTTCAATTGTCGTTAATTAACAAATTTGTATTTACATTTACTGTATTGAGGGGATTAATAACATGACTGAATGTGTGTTTAGTAGTGGTCACCTTAATAAACATGGGCAAAATGTACCTGAATAATACTCTTGCTATTGTTTTAGTTAGAGGGAAAAAAATGTAACTAGGCAGGAAGAATTTTGAAGCTCTATTCAAAATGCTTTCATGCTATGCAATATTCTCTTTGCCTAAGAACTAATAATATATTGCAGTTTTATTATGTACACCCTTGTTTGATATACCATGAACTGCTGAGCAGGATTCCTACACATATTTCTGTCTCTTTATAGCAACAAATTCAAAGATCTGTTATCTATTCATATACATTATTGTATTCATTTGAATATAAGGGTACATGTTTCTTAGTGTTAGTCTCCCTTTCTCAGATTTTGAATTACATATACCCTGTGGTTCAGTTTAATGTTTGTTTCAGTGTTCTACATTGTTTTACCTCAAAGGTCACGCAATGAAACAGGTTAAACAAATTGAATTAGGCCTGTCAGTTTTCAAGCAGAAATTCACATATGCAAATTCAAGTTCATGATATTACATTTCATGCAGATAGTGATGCATGTTCATACTGGTCACACATAAATCTCTTTATCCAATTGGGGAAATAAGCACAAGAGGCTAGGACATTAAAATACCGTATTCGACGTAATAAGCGCCCCGCTCTAATAAGCGCCCACGGCGATATTTGCGAATATATTGGCTAGTGAACAATCCCAATTAGCACCCCTTCCGATTGATCAATGTTCACAAGACTTATTTATTCGCGTATGATACACACTTGTGTGTTAAATGCAACCTTAATTATGGGCAATTAAATTCTGGAAAAATATAACTGTCGTACATGAACACGAAATTTATCTTTCAACTCTGTTTTTTTTTCACCAAAATAATATTTTAATAAGAGCCCCCTATTTCTAATTTTGAGAGCGCCCTGGGCGCTTATTACGTCGAATACGGTACCCTAGATCTCATGTTCAACTGATAATCTAAGATAAATGTCTGAAAAAAGTGATTAATTCAAATTACATGTTTTTTAATATGTTGTTGTTTTGTCATTTTGTTTTGATTATTAATTTGCGTTTTCACATGACTCATGATATTTATTCATAAATCCAAATAAATTATGTTGTTGCCAATAAACAGATATATTTACTCATTCAGTGGTCTGATTCATTACTCTCATTATCGTATACTTAGTTAATATAGTATTGCGTTAACTCAAAAGAAAATACAATTAGATCAACAGTATTTATTTTATTATTTATTATCCCTAGGAAGTGAGGTGGATGATAGAGGAAAGGCGTTCATCCATCCATCATCCGCTTTTCAACATGGTCAATGGGGACAAATTTTCTCAATTTTACCCACTGATTTTACTGGTTACGATCTTAATGAAAAAAACATTTTAAAAATTTGTGTCTTAAATTATTTTTTTACAGAGTTATGGCCGTTGCTTACTGCTTTTCAACTTAGTGCATACTGCATGAAATGGGGACAAGTTTTCTCAAACTGCTAAAGTTACATGAATAAAAGTTGTCAAGACTGAGTTTGAAAATTGGTCCGGTAAAATGTAGGGCTGCAACAAATACACTATGAGGCGAATACGATTCGTATCACAAATATAGGGTAATGAATACAAATATTAATTCACTAATACAATAATAAGACAGCAGTTGATGTATTATTTGTTATATTCAGTGAAACATTAACAACATAAATTATTTGACATGGTTTGTTAATTTTCTATATTATACATTTATATACTACACTTGTCCAAGTACTTAGTCTTAGAACCTGCTCAAATGCTACAATGACCAGGGACCAAATTCCTGTCAAATATAATATTATAATAGTGTTGTCTTTAAAGAAATCTATGCGTATCATATGTTCTTATGGATGTTTTTGGTACAGGGAACATAAATGCACATGATTGCATATTCATAAATATTCGATTCTAGTGTCCATGAATAACGAATTCAATTCATGAATAGATGTGGTTCGATTCACCGAATACGCGAGTGAATTGTAACGGCCCTAGTAAAATGGACATATTACATTATATTGTATATCTATAATACTTATCCTTTCTCACACTATGCGATTCTAGTGTGGAAATATGTTTGAATAAAGAAGCCAGTTTCTTAAAACATTTCTCCAAAACACATACCAGCATCACCATGGTCACCACCCAAACAAATGAGTCATGCACTGTAATCCCGTGTTTTGTGACCTAGCAAGAACTAATCACCTGACTACATCTGCCACACAAATACCCAAGCCTGTATAGACTGCAACCGTGAGACGTACATGAGGAAGCTGGTTCTAAACAATGATACAAACAATAAGCTACAACACTGTCAAGTGTAGTAAAGACAAGAACTTTGAATGGGTAAAAACACCATAATAGGTGATGTTACCCCTTTACACTAGTTGGATGAAACAACATCAGATCGGGTATAACATGAGTTACATGGTTTCACGTATGATTTGATTAGAGATCTATTCAGCGTACGACTGATAACCAATCCGGAAAGGGGTCTGCAGCCAATCAGTTCTACAAGACAGACCACACCAATAACTCCGACGGACAATTAGGTGAGCCAGTTTGGCATCTCTTTGACGCTTCGTCAAAGCTATCATTCATACCCACGGGATTGAAGCATGCTAGAGGATAGATTGAAAACATTCATAAGAGATTCTTCAAACCAACACTGAGACATCACGTGCACAAGGCAGAGGTGAGCAGGTTAGGGCTCAGGACACCGCCGAAACAGTGGCAACTTCGATGTTGAAGACCGGTGTCTCTACAGATGAGTTACTTCACCCTCCACTGGGTATTCAGTCTGGGAACCTGAATAATAATGACAATAAATACAGGAGTGTTTATATATTTATATTTATATAATATTCCAATATTTATTCTGTATATACAGGATATGGTGTACTGACTACAGGAGCGGGTACAAGTATTATCTATCTGTCCTGGAGTGTAGCTGTCAACTGTTGCGCCAGGACTCAAGGGACCAAACTGGTGTAGACCCTGAACATCGGTGACTGAGACGTCACATAGAAAGTGGGAAGAGAAGACAGAATAGGACTTCCAAAAACAACACTTCATACTGGCGGACAGAGTACAATCGCTGTGCAGGGCCATGGTAGAAGTTACGGCTCTCATGTCCTGAGATAATCCAACAAAGGCGTAGGCCCAAAGAATAGTTGAGCGGAGCCAAAAAGAGACTGGTACGGTAGACTTCCGTATTGGCCGCCTTGGAAAGTGGGATGAAGTGTCTCTTGCGGGCACGTAAAAGTGGCCTTGCAGCCTCAATGTTGATGCGGAGTGCTCTGACCAGGCACAGGGAGATGTCTTCACAGTCTTCTAGGTTGAGGATGGATGCCAACGACCTGTCCTGGAAGCGATGAAGTCTTCAAGATGAAGTCCCAGCGAAGCCCCAGACAGACCTTCGCATTCTCTTAAACTGGTCCCGGTTAACATTCAGAGCATGGATTTCACCCACGCTAGTAGCTGTCGCAGGGGCCAGGAGAAAAATACCATCTTATTGTGGATTGGTGGAGCCAATCTTGTTACTACACCAGATGACCGAGATGTTGTCTGATGCAATGCACAAAGGAGCTCTGCCCACAGGAATGACCACATTGAACTCAAAGTTGTTGATATGGAGTCAATTGTCTTTGACAGACTAACGCCCTGCCACCTGTAGATCATTTAATTGCACATCCCAACCCATGGTCAATGTGTCAAAGAGATGTTGATCAACTGGAAGAAGTCGAAACATCAGGAACAAGATGGACGTCCACTTGGAGTAGCCAAGACCATCATTGAGGCCCGGGATACCTGGGTCTGGGCCTAGACAATCTTGAGCTTGTTTGGCAATGAACATACCTATTGTTTCTTGCAGAGCTGAAAGCTGGCTGGCCGGATACCGTAGCTGGTGGGGCGTGGAGTTTGTTGGAGGAGCCAGCACCCGTTCAGTAGGAGGAGCATGACAAAGTTAGTGGCCAGGATGGACCATTTCTCGTGAAAAAAAACCGAGTCTTGCCAGGGACGTCACCTAGAGGCAGGTCACTGAATTGACTGACTCTCTGATGTCCAAGGCAGTAAAGGAGACAGAACGCATGTTGGAGGACTTTTAACCTTGACGACCATGGCCTTTGCCACAAAATGAACTGGGGCTAGATCCAATAACCTCATGGAGATGATGCTGAGAAGGGTTGAATTGCTGTTGATGGCTGTGTTTCTGAAGTTTCAGCAGGTACATGGACAACTGGAGATAAGTATCTTGAGTAACATCCTGAATGACATCCTAGATACCATTGGCAAACAGTTATCAAGTAGACCAGAGTAGTCAATATAACCGTGCCTTGAAGTAGTCATCCAACTGACAGGCCGGGAGGACTACCCGGCAGCATAGAGCTGTGATGGAACCAGCATGGTGCTCATGAATCAGAGCAATGGCGTCTTCTGATGCAGCGATGGCTTCCGTTGCTGACAGGATGGTTAAAATGAATGGTAGCAAATGGTAGTATCCAAGAGGGCAAGATCTCTGTTATCCACAATAGAGGGGGGTGGGGTAGCCGAGTGGTTAAAGTGCTTGTTCGTCAAGCCGAAGGCCCGGGTTCAATTCCCCACATAGGTAAATTGTATGAACTCCATTTCATGTGTACCCCACCATGATATTGTTGGAACATTGCTAAACGTGGTGTAAAACTATACTCACTCCACAATAGAAGAAGCAGAGGAGCGCCTGGTGCAGAGCGTAGCGACATCCCCATCCAACTCCGGAGAAACAGCAGTTGAAGACAGACCATGAGTGCCAGGGTTAAATTGAGTTTGCAGTCGATCTTGTAAATGTTAAAAAGAAGCAAAGGCCTTATTCAAATGACAGGAGACAGGATGGGCCTGAGAGGCAGCGTGATGGCTTTATGAACCGGCGCTGGCTTTGACAAAACACGATAGCTGGTCATCCATGGATCCACTACCCTTTAACTCAAGTCTATCCACAATAGAGGGAAGGATAAGGGCCTGATCGACAGTGTTGAAGCTCCCGGTAAATGAAGTGGGGAATTCTGATGGTCAAAGCCGACATCTGGCGATGCAGTAGAAACATCAGGTCGAAGTGCCACGAGGAGACACCCAACGATTGACAAGTACGATGATGTAGAGCAGAGGTCAAAGCCGGCAGGAGTATCTCTTAAGTCAGGCGACGAAAGACTAGTCTAGTCACGATGGTCCCAGGAGGTATGTGGAGGGAGAGTAGTTGAAGAGTACATATTGTCATGTCAATATCGATCCCTGGGAGCCGTATATTGATAGTAGTCGGCACAAGTTGGGATAATGCGGGTAAAGACCAGGCGATGCATAAGGGTAGCCGTGTATATAGGACAATAGCGATAGGATGAAACTGATCCCAACCGTGGTGACAATCTCCTAGGATCAGCCGAGGAAAAGGTATGCATGCAATTCTGCAATATAGACAGGCCGGCGTTTATCCAGGTCTGTTTCCATCATCTTCTTGACATAAATTCATAGATGTTAATACGAAATAGGATGCAGCTCACACAAAACAAAAACAAAAATGTATTCTCTAGTACTCAGTACATCTCCACAGGGTGGCAATAAGAAAGAGAATGATGTGGCAGGGGTAGTCAGGTGATTAGTTCATGATTACAGTGCTTGACCCATTTGTTTGGGTTGGTGACCATGATACTGGGATGTATTCAGGCAAAATGTTTTTAGAAGCTGGAAACTTTATTCAAGCACTTTTCCACATAAGGATTGAAAGAAGAAGGAAGAAATGCATAGTGTGAGAAAGGATATGTGTTTTCCGAGTTAATCCCTTGCAACATATTTATATATTTTGTGCATACACAGTTACTGGCCTTGATCCATGTTATGTTTTTTTATTTAGTGCATAGTGTCTGCATTTGGGAAAGTGAATAAGATGTTCTCTTGACATAAAGACACCCCAGTGCCTATATCTTCTTAAGGATATATGGAGGACTCTTTTTTTATAACATTCACTTCCATGTTATTCTCTACTGGCGGGGGAGAGTTATAACACTTTTCTTGTTTGACAATGTTTTTGGTTGTTTCTTTTTGTCATGAGTGAGAATTTTGATGATATCATGTTAATCTCCCCATGACCAATAAATATTAGTGTTTAAACATCACATAACAATTAACATGTAGTTGTAAAGGATAAATCCACTGTTTGGAGAATCTTTTCACACATTGTGCTTGTTCTATAAACAATATGTTCACCAGCATCCCTTGCTTGGAAGCACAAATAGTGAGTGAGTGAGTGAGTATGGTTTTACGCCGCTTTTAGCAATATTCCAGCAATATCACGGCGGGGGACACCAGAAATGGGCTTCACACATTGTACCCATGTCGGGAATCGAACCCGGGTCTTCGGCGTGACGAGCGAACGCTTTAACCACTAGGCTACCCGACCGCCCCGGAAGCACAAATAAGCACAGATGGTCGGGATGAGCTGAACACTGAACTGTGACCTGGCTAATCACAAGTTCTCTGATGGTCCATACTTTTGCTCAAACTATCAAGCTCTGGTTTGTCAGTCTATATTTTAAGACAAACCTAACCCAATACATCTTGGTTGAATTTAGTCTCTTCAAGTTGCAAAAACTTTATCATTTTATCATTTCCCCATTAGACTGTATTAAACCTTAACATGGAAAATAACAGGGAAAACCTTAACCATCTGTGAATATTTCACATGGATATTGTTCATAACCATACAGTTGAAAGTCAAGAGAATAATGTTCCGCTAGCCTTTTGAGGTTTGTCTTTGATAGACTTTTGTAAGCCTGTAACATCATTCTATGTTTCCTGGGGGCTATTTCAGTTTTCATCATCTTTTGCCTGCTAATCACTTCAGAAACCAAATACTCCTTCGCCTGGTCCAGTGACTGGTTAAGAATACGAAGCATGTCATCTCTGGGGAAAGGTTCTTCTGATTGGATATATCCATTCCATTGGAAAGATGTCCATATCCTGTCAGCCAGATCAATGTAGCTTATGCATTTCTGAAGAAAGGGTGTCTTTTGGTGAAAGTCAAAGTGATAACCCACAAGGATTGCAACCTCGTCTTTGAAGTGGTCATAATCTTTTAGCATATGTTGTGCTTTAAACAATGCCAGGACATGGGTGATGTCCTCTGTGAAAGTCTCCATTTTACCGATGACATCAGGAAGAAACTTACAAGGGTTACATTTCTGATGTACTGGATTCCAGTGAGAGTCATCAACACCAGATAATATCATCTCCACAAACTCAGGGAAAGTTAAGCCCATTATTTTTTCACAGTCATTCTTTGCTTGGGAACTTTTCAATTCCAAAATATCTTCCTTAAAACGGTCAGTGAATTCTGGAATAAGGAATTTGTCAACATAGGTTGCATATAATCTTGTGTAAGGGTCTCTGGTAAACGTAATCCTAGTCGAATTCGCCATGATGCTCCAGTAGTCCTTGCCAGGATCTAAAATACATGATCGAGGCATGTGCATATAATGTGCGTCCGTACGGGTTAATTCAAATGGGCTTTTCATGTTATTTATATGCATAATTTGCTGGTCCGTAAAGAAACGAAAAAATCTCAAAATGAAAGTGCTGCCAGCTTTGTGAGTAAGACAAAATGTAAGCTTATGTTCCTTGTCATTGATCAACCGGGTTTTAAAGTCCACATTGTGCTGTGTTCTCATACAGACATCATGGTACCGCTTCAAACGCACTTCTTGCTCAGCTTTGAAATCAAGTCTTGTTGGATGACTTCGACCCTTACATGCATCAGTCTGTAATGAAATAAAACAATGTAAATGAGAAATGCAGACTAAAATTATCGCTAAATGTCCCTTTGGTTCAATCACAAAGAGCTGCATGTGCAGCAAACATTTAAAGCATAAATGTAGTTGCAGTGGAAAGTAAAGAATGTAAACTGGAAAACCTTGATACAAGTTGGTGAGGTGAGGTGAAATGGGGTTTAACGTCGCGTCCAAGATTATTGCACTTATATAGCGACGTGCATGCACGTGTGTGTGTGGCTGCTTGTACTAGTCCGGACTGATGCCGATTTATAGTGCTAGCACACAGTATACTGACTCCGAGACGACCTGGGCCCCGTTCCACAAAACGATCGTAGCGCTAAGACGATCATAACTCCCATACTTTAACATAGACTGTCGTAGCGCTACTGTAGCTTTGTGGAACGGGACCCAGTCCTTGTTTTAGCCCCTAAATGCCGAGCGCGAGACAGGGTAACAACAAGTACCATCTTTTAACGTCTTTTGGTATGACGCGGCCGGGGATCGAACCCCGGACTTTCCGCTCTCTGGGTGGACGCTCTACCACTAGACTACGGAGGCGGTCTTGATACAAGTGTAAGTGGAACATATTAAACACTTTCAATATGATATACCGCTACACACCATAGGATTTGTTTTGTTTGAATACTCACAGAATCAATGGCCAAGATTGGGTCAATAGAGTTTGCTGGAAAAGAGAATTGGTGAGTAAGTATTGTTCTCCTGACTTGGCAATATTAAAGGATATTATGTTGGTTTGATAAGAGGCCGATGGCATGGACCATCGTCAACTTTTGGGATACAAGATCAGGGGGACTGCCTATTCTGATCAATTAGGTCACTGAACCTGACCACCTGATCAATTTGGTCACCAGTATGACCAGCATTAATGTTGGGGACAAACTCGAACCACAGAATCCGCTATCTGAGTACGAATTTAAACCAGCGCAGACCGACAAAAGCACTTCATTTACATATAATTATTTATAACACATGCAGGGTATACCTACCGTAATATGACATGAAATTTATTATTTATCATCTTGTTTGAGTGAGTTGGGTTCAACAGTTTTTGGATGCATTTCAATTAAAGCACGGGGTGACCAATGGTCAAGTCTACATAAATAAGATAGAGAGCAAAATGCCATCAAACATTGAGTTTAGTTTCTTCTTTAGAAGAAGGTGAGATGAAATGGGGTTTGACGTCGTGTTCAAGATTATTGTACTTATATAGTGATGTGCATGCACGTATATGTGTGTGGCTGCTTAACTAGTCCGGACTAATGCCAGACTAATGCCACTGAGATACCATGAATACCCCACTCAGACACAGTTTTCTGACTCGAGCCGACCAGTCCTTGTTTTAGCCCCTTAATACCGAACACCAAACAGGGTAGTAACAAGTACCGTCTTTTATGGTCTTTGGGTATGACGTGGCCGGGGATCAAACCCTGACTTTCCGCTCTTCGGGCGGACGCTCTACCACTAGACCACAGAGGTGGTCTTAGAAGGAGAAAGTTTATATATGACATATTTGGCTCGTGCAGTTAATTTTGTGGAGTCTTACGTATTTGTATTAAATGAAAGGCTCTATTCGATGTGTATATCGCTATCTTCATCCACCGACATAGCCAAGATTTCAATACTATTTGCACCATGTATCTTGTGAACAAATTTCAATTATTGCTTGAACACAGTGTTAGAAAATAAACAGAAACATTGATCCGTAAATAAGTAAGTTGTAAACAACAAAATTGTACCATCCAAAAACTTGCTTGCTAAAAAACAAATTAATTAATCTTCTAAAATATGTACATATGTTACTTACATTTCCCATCCGATGTGAGATACAGCTTGACCGTGAAGAGCACCAATGTAACTGTAAGCAGGAGCATGTAGCGTCTGGAGCTGATGGCGAACATCCTCTTGCAGTCACCCCTCATCTTACCAAATGTACTGTTAGAATGTACAGCCACCTGGTCATCCGGGTCGATGGTTTACGTTGTTGGTGTGAACATCACAATAAAGACTGCACTCCATCTCATTAATTAATGAAGGACAGTCTGCTTCCTATTGGCGGGTTACTTTGATTCTGATTATGATCTACTCGCCCAAGAAACTGTAACACACTGTCCTCAACACACTGTATGCGAGTTTCAATTTGGAATTCTGGATCTTTTTTAGGTCATTTTTAGCAATATTCCAGCAATATCACCAGAACCGCCAAAATAGTGAGTGAGTGAGTATGACTTTACGCTGCTTTTAGCAATATTCCAGCAATATCACGGCAGGGGACACCACAAATGGGCTTCACACATTGTACCCATGTCGGGAATCGAACCCGCGTCTTCGGCGAGTGAACGCTTTAACCACTAGGCCACCCGACCGCCCCCCGCCAAAATAGAGTTTCACCAACTGTATCCATCAGAATACTGGAACATCAGGGTAGACACTGGTCATGTGAGTGTATGCTTGCAACGTCAAGGATGGACGGCAAACTCTGAAGACTGATGTTAATTGTCCCTGCAATGCCCAACTTGAAAGCAGAGACAACTGAACTATGTGTATTGTCAGATAGAGTTGTGGTTAGTTGCATGTAAATGTATTCCTGTAACATTTTTTTTTTTAAACATTTTATTTCACCTTTTCCCCCGTTACATGAGGAGGATGGCCATCCTATTCCTGTAACATTTAATAGGATCAGATTCCAGTAATGTGGTGATTGACATCAGAGGACAAACCCAATTAATGGTAACAGGTGTTGTGTCACTGAAGTTCTTGACAATGTAGCAAAATTAATTAAGTCAGGTCTTTGATAACATCTCCCGTAAGGAGCAAAACTTGTCACATGACCCTACCACCTGGGATTTCCACTGTGATTAAGCTGATATGTCATGATAAACTGATTTATGGTGAGTAAGTGAGTATGGTTTTATGCCGCTTTTAGCAATATTCCAGCAATATTACGGCCGGGGACACCAGAAATAGGCTTCACACACTGTACTCATGTTGGGAATTGAACCTGGGTCTTCGGCGTGATGGGCAAACGCTTTAACCACTTGGCCCCATCATCATCATCACCCTCTGTCTTGAGACCCGTGAAGATTCCGGGGTAGAATAGGTCTTCAGCAACCCATGCTTGCCGTAATTGGTGACTATGCTTGTCATAAAAGGCAACTAACGGATCGGGTGGTCAGGCTCGCTGACTTGGTTGATGCATGCCATCGATCCCAATTGCGTGGATCGATGCTCATGATATCAATCACTGGATTGTCTGGTCCAGACTCGATTATTTTACAGACCGCCGTCATATAGCTGGAATATTGCTGGGCGCGGCGTTAAACAACAAACCAACCAACCAACCTCTGTCTTGCAATCTTGAGGTGCTGCAATTTGCTTTGCCCAGTTGCATTCCTTAGTTTGACTGTTCTACAGGTCATGTTTTGTATCCTGCATCATCGTTGTCTTGTGTCATCTGAATTCTTTGCAACATCTCACTAATGTAAAGCATTGTTGAATATTTCAATTTACAAAACACAAAAGCAGATAAATTAATAAATTTATTCTGAACTTGGATCTTAGAAGTTTATATACACTGAAAAGAATCTTCATTTCTTTCATCCAAAACCATGCAGACAGCTATCACTCAATATAAGACAAATTATCACAACACTGCTACCTGACTGGCGTTCACAAGGTACTAACAATAAGCTCTAGATATCACCATGGCAACAGGCACACTCACAGACATACAGTGGTGTGTGTTCTTGGAGAAAATAATATCCACTTTTTACAATTCAAAGATTGACCTTTTTAAACAAAATCAGAAGTAATAGATTTGATGTTAATGAAAGGATTTGACACATTTGCATTACCCAGATGTGACTTAAAAAATATTTCTTTAACAAGCAGTAAGACATATTTTGCATATGAACAGATCTCGAAAATACCTTTTACAGAGAAAAATGACAAACCTGATACCACTTGGGATCACAGCAGTTGTGATACTTATAATAAGTTACTGTTTTAAGGAACACTTCCAAGAAATATGAAACTTGACATAAAAGTATATTTATCAATAAGGTTCATAAATATATTTTGTTTACTTTGGTAAATAACAAAGCCTATATTCCACATGTACAATATTACCAATGTCATATATTTATGGTGGAAAGAAACATTTGAAAAAAACTGTTTTCATTGTAGAAGTGAAAATTTCATAGTATTATGATCCTCTTGTGTCTGAAAATTACAAAGATTCCTTCATAAACCCATTGTCAATACTTCACGGGTTAGTAAACACCACGTTCCCCTGATCACCCGAGAATATACAGGGTGCTTTGCAGTAGTCTAGTAAAGAAGCAAGTGACGGCCAGCAAGAGGGAAACCAGCAAGTACCAATGATAGGTTTCACATAAAAACATGCATAGAGTAAGGCTCTTTTGATTTCTGTGAACTACACGCAGCCTCATTTCATTAGGGGACAAAAACTTGACACGTCACCACTACATCACATAGCCCAATGTATTCACTGGTGATCGAGGAAAGGAGTGTGTACATACACAGGAAGAATTGCCGAAGTCCCAGACCGTCCTGAATCTCTTTCCTACTGGATAAGATAACAGGGACATGTCGGATCCACAGGAAGTCCCGACCAACATTTTGATAACCAAATGTAGAAGCCCCCCACTGAGAGAAGATTTTGATATTTTAGACCCCCCTCTTTTAAGAATGCCTTATCTGCCCTTGTCGTTTGTCCAAGTGTATACAACTTGTAACTTACAAGCTGTACATTACAGATGATACACTACTTACAAACAAAGCTGGAGCTCTGTGCCACTTGTTCTACACTCTCTTTGTCCTTCAACCTTAACGTGTTGTGGCTTTGATAATGACTGAAGTTGGTTGTAGACAAAACATCTTTTAACATAGTGATTTGTTTTCACATATTTTATGTCCAACAAATCCCAATGTTTTTCTTGTAAGCAAATAAATTGTTTGAGTGGTAAATATTGATTACTATGGTCATTCAATCAGAAACACAAGGTGTTTTCCTTTACCCTTTGGGGCTAATCATTTCAGCCAATTATTACCATTAAAATATACACACAACTGCAATAGCAACATCAGGCTTTACACTACAGGTGGTGAGACATATAGATATTTCAGTGAGAAAGAGGTTTAATGCTGCTTTTAAGAGTATTCAAGTTATATCACGGCGTGTCAGTTTAATGTGGGAGGAAAGCCTTAAGTAATGCAGGTCTCAGACGTTTGCCACTTCGGTGAAACCCACGAGCATGGGTATGGTGCTGACAAACCTAGAAACATAATCGGGGCAAACCAGGATTCGAACCCACAATCATAGGTTTCAGGTGTGCCCAAGGGACGCAAATCTGCACAGCGAATCACGGCGCCTTAGACCCATAGAGGTATAAGCATTGTGATACTAGTTAGGCGCTGATTTGGCTTCTTACTTTACACTTTTCAGACAATATACTTGTCGTAATAAAAATGGAATCAAACTTAATATCATTCTTGCGGAGGCCTGATAAATTTCAGGGGAAAAAAATCCATCACATTTCAATAAATATGGAAAGATAAATAACTCTATTGTTTGTCAAACAGAAATATAATTTTCTTGCTAAAATCATGCTTTCTTTTCAACTGCTGACTGATTTTCTAAAAGAAATATCATTGAACTAGGTCATAAAAGAAGCCACGCAAATATCGTTTATTAATGTACCATAGATAATCTCTTGCATCTAGAAGCTAAGTAAACTTTGTCCACATTTATGCTTGACAGGTATTGGCTGTGTTGAAGTTCACACATCATGGCCAAACAAAATCTTTTGACTTCAAGCTCATCACAGACAGATCTACTGCACATCCATAACCACCCCACTGTCAACAGCATTAAACCTTTCCACCAATGACAGACCTGTCAACTTCAACACAGCCATGTACAAGAATAACAATATAGAATCTGGAATTGTATTTGGCAATAAACATCTACAGCATAAAATAGTGGTCTGTCATAGTGAAGATGTCAGAAAACGAGCATTTTGCAAAGATTCTAAATCAAACCATGCCCACTTGATGGAAGGACACATCAAGTCAAATTTCGTAACTTATAAATAAAGATTTGTCAACGATCCCTCAAGAGCCCATGGGCAATTGATAATAGAGGTACACAGGCACTTCCACACAACTGTCTGTGGGCAATGGTACACAACAGTCCATGGACTCTGAGGACAGAGGTGCATCATTACTTGTTCAAGGAACTAGCTGTCTGACTGGCCAGAAGTCAGCTGACCAGTCTGTATGCATGGGCGGATACAGAGGCGGAGGTGCGCACCCCCCCTTTTTATTTCGAAAAAAATCTTTATTTCTGTATAAATTACCACCAAAGACAAAAATAGATCTTAATTGTGCACCCCCCCTTTTAAAAAAAAGCTGTATCCGCCCATGTGTATGGATATCATGATGTTATGATGTTTGAAGTGGCGTCACTTTCTTGTCATGTCTCCACTAACTAGTTTCATACTTCAAGTTACCACACTGAGAGTCCAATGGTGGTCACAAGAACAATCTTTTTGTCACACAGATATCAAAATAACTTTGACCTGGTAGTGATAAATTTGTAACATGTGTCACTAGTAGGTTGTATGAGGCATTATGAACAGACTGTTCATGTACACCACTCAATCTTCAGTCTTATAGTGTCCAAGACAATCAGCTTGTAAAATGACATACAACTTGCTAGTGACACATGTAAGTCACATCTGAACACAGAAGTGCACAGGTAATTTTATACAACAGCCTTCAGCAGTGATAGAAACTAACTGTTTTAGTCTACTAGGCCTTATAATGAAAACATAATAGCAAAACACCTTAATAATGGCAAAATGGAAGAGAATATATGGATGTCATCTTCTGATGAAGGAGTAAGCATATACTCTGAAACATTGTGTTCCTCATAATATAGAAGTTGACATCAATATATTCTCTTCCTTATGTGTCTCACTTCTAAATGCCTTTCAAAGACCAAATTTTTACTAGTCCTTATGATACCTTAACTATTGGGCAGTTTGGCAAGAACAATAGGACTAGTGCCAATTTCTAACGCTGCCTTCAGGCAAATTGAACACAGCAGCCTGCTGCACACGTTCACAACAGCCCATGGGCACAACAAAGGTACAAATCGTTTCACTATGACATTATTTGATAGTGACAGAATTTGACAAAGGAAGAGAGTTACTAACATTAAAAGAAAAAGCAGAGGTCTTGGCTAACTCGTTCATAGCAAAAACAGTTGCATTGTGGGTCAGTTGACACAGCAAGATCATTATGTGAACCAGTATGTTAAACAGTATCTCCATATATACAACACAGGCTGGGATTAATGGATGGTTATATCATAATGAACAGATAACATACTGTGTGGGTACTACAGACAAAGACGAGAGATCCATCTTGAGAGAGTATGGTTTTACGCCGCTTTTAGCAATATTCCATCAATACCACAGCGGGGGATACCAGAAATGGGCTTCACACATTGTAACCATGTCGGGAATCGAACCAGGGTCTTCAGAAGTGACAAGCGGACGCTTTAACCACTAGGCCACCCGACTGCCCCAGATCCATCTTGAAATATCATACGAGCCTGGTGCTTACAGAAGGCAGATCAGCCAGATGTTACAATATTCAGATATTTATTCCCTGCAATAAGCATGTATATTCAGAGTACTAATGTCAAAGTGATCAATAAAAATATAAATATCACTGTAATATGGCTAGTCTGACCTCAATGTGAGACACAAATTGCTGACGTGACAGTACATGTAGTTTGTAATATTGAAACACCAGTAGATTACCACAAAATACAGTTCCCTACCACACAATCTGAGTACCACATATCACTGATAATTCAGTGACCATAACCCAAGTATGAAAAAAGGTTTATCTGTATGCAACTTTTCAGCTATAAATGGTGGGTGATAAAATATAGCAGGCATTTGGAGTTTTAACAGTATTTCAGCAACATCATCACTACCAGTGTTGGAATTCAACCTTGGTCTTTGGCATGACAAGCAAACACCTTAACACCTTGGCTACTCCACTGCAACTTTGAGGATACAAAATACAAACTTTATTGGGCATCTTAGTGAATTAGAAGAATCTCCATCTATTTGAAAACTTCCCTCTTGTGATATACAGATAAATAGTTGAAAGGCATACCAGTATGATGTCTGCACCGCTTCACTAAGGAACACATATAGAGCTTATTGAATATGATATAAGGAGGGATAGATTTATTAGTTTTTCTCTTAGTTTTCACCTATCCAAAAACCTTTGATCAAACTGGTAATCACCATCTTACTTTCAAAACAATCTCAATGCAAAGCACACTAAATATGGTACAAACGGTATTTACATACTGACTACTTTGCCATTCATGATCACATGTCCTTACGTTCCCAGTATCTTCATATACTTTAAATTCACACTCCACGACAAGAACAAGCTTTATCACTGTTTATATTGCCATTCTCTTCAACAAAGTAACATACATGGGAACACAACTGCATACTGTAAATCTGGAGTGTCAGGCATCAGCAAATATGGTTGGTTGGTTGGTTGGTTTGTTGTTTAACGCCGCACTTAGCAATATTCCAGCTATATGACGGCGGTCTGTAAATAATCGAGTCTGGACCAGACAAACCAGTGATTAATATCATGAGCATCAATCCACGCAAATTGGGATAGATGACATGTATCAACCAAGTCAGCGAGCCTGACCACCCGATCCCGTTAGTCGCCTTTTATGACAAGCATAGTCACCTTTTACGGCAAGTATGGGTTGCTGAAGACCTATTCTACCCCTGCATCAGCAAATATGGTGAATGGAGAACAAGAAACATAACTGAATTAGAAAGTATTGCGACACATTGTTGATGAGATGATTGAGATCAAATGAAACACAACAGGATTTGCCAATTAGTGTCTAGAAGCTCTTGTGACCTCTTTCACCAGTGGCAGAGCACATAGTTGGGCGCTGTTCTGGATTTCTCGATGTCATCTCGGTCGCAAGCAGGCGATTATTACTGGCTGTGTCCCTCTCCTGTTGTCTTCAGTTAAAACTAACTCGGCTACAATCAGTCGTGATGGGATAGTTGTAATTCTGATCCATTGTTTGAAAATTAAAACAAAGGAAATATTTGTTGTAATTATTATCATTTGTAGTGTTTCCTTTCCAATGTCAGAAGTGATGACGAGTGTATGGCACAGTTATTGAGCTATTTCTTGCTTTTCGCATTACTTACCAGATTTACAGTAAGGATATTTAATATTGAGGAATATATACAGAAAAAGATAACATCTGCCCTCAGAATACTTACACTATAAATAATTTAACACTATACCATTGCAATGCTAACAATACCAAGAACCCTATAAACATATGGACGCCAAAGCAAAGAAACCAAATTATTTGACAAGCGTTATGACAGTGTCACTAAATCTCTCTTGAGAAATCAAATAAATGGAATATATTTAAAATTCGTAGTCTGTAAATTGAAAGCACTTAACTTCTCCAAATATATCCGAAGTTATTTACCGTACCTCAATAGTTATATGTGACAGTACAGGAACTGTCAAGAGAACAATTGTTGAGGAACTGGTGAATATGCATGCTGTAGGTTTGTTTGATCAACTTATCTTAATAAAACAAGTATAACCCCCCATCCCTTTCCTATCTGCACAATGGTCGTGTTTGACACGATATTTTATTAACAGTAACATAGAAGGGTCTTTTATAATTGGTGTAAATATTGTGGTGCTGTAACATAGCAGGAACAGTTATTGTCGAATGGATTGTGATGTCTAAATCCGAGGCTAGAGTATATCCAAGCTAACTTCATGTGAGTAACCTTACATTACCATCTAGGAGATCACAGAGTCAATAGGTTCAGTATTCCGCAGAATTATTTGACATTTTACATTGACAACAGAAAAAATAACCCAGTCCTTAACTAAATTTTCATCTTATTTTCATATTAACTATAACAGTTTATGAATGTTATCTCTCAACTACAATAATACAAAGACAAAAATGAAAAAGAACTGAAACACAAACTTTGAGTAATAAATAGGCATTCATGTCATTTTTCGCTATTGACCGCCTTATTACATCAATAATGACCTCAACAAATCATACCCATCTGGGTATCACGCATGGGCCTTAAATGTGACCATCTCATCATGACCTCTGAAAATAGTCAATAAAAAGTATAACAAGAGGAAATACAACACAACAAATAGATCAAAATATTAACTGAAGTTCAACTAAAACCAAAATTCTTCCCTAAACACATTACCAGAAACAGTTGGAGCATTACTCTCTCATGCTTGCTGCATATAAAACATTACACATTAAACCACATTACCAGTACCAATAAATACATAAAAGAAAAACATTTGATATTTTCCAGATAAAATGAAAGTTGGCAAGCTAAAATCACAGTATGGTAAGCATACATTCTAGAGCCTATGATCAATGTTCAGGCAATGGTCGAGGAAATATATTATGGCTAAGTAAGTTAGTCATCCTAACAACACAATTCCATGACTAACTAATCTAGTGCCCTGATCACACTCTAACATGATTCAGCTACTCTTGGGGAAATACTCTGAGGGAATCAGAGAACCGCAAGTATCTTTATCATGGGCATGTCTCAATATTTTACAGAAATGTCAAACTCTCCCGGAGTGAGTAAGTTCATTTCGCTACCAGCAATATTCCTCCTACACAACAGAAGCCTGTAAATAACCAAGTCTAGGCCAGGTGACGCCATTTGTCACACATTGTTCCTTATTTCGGTCGGCTGTTACAGCAGACATGGGAGACTGATGACAATTTCCACTCTGGGATCACTGTGAGACAATATTCGTGGATGCACAATCATTCTGAGAGACAGGATATGATGACATTCAGTGTGAGTGAGTGAGTTCAGTTTTATGCCACTTTTAGCAATATTCCAGCAGGCACCATAAACTGGCTTAACACATTGTATTTAGCCTTCAAATTCATGTTAGTCCGCGAGCATAAAACAACTAAATTGTGCTGAGGACAAGTAAAAATCCATTGATGGTAGTCCTCATGACTAGTTGCATTTGCGGACAAAGATTCTGAAACAGTTCTCAAAGCTTCAAGTTTGCTACAAACTGGCAGTGAATAAAGCTGACAGAAAATGTAAACATAGTAAACAATTTTGTCTTGTTCAAGCAGGACTAGCTATAAACTCCGAGGACTAGGGAAATAAGGTTTATACTTGTCCTCTGGACTAATCTTATAAAAGTAGAATTTCTAAGGCTGTGTACCCATGTGTGGAATCGAACCAAGGCCTTTGGAGTGACAATGGAACACTTCAACCACTGCCCCGATATAGAGAGCATTATGAGTCAGACAAATACTGACATCCACTGGTCTCTCATTTCACTGCAGACTTCTCAAAAGACAGGTGAGGGTGTTTCTAGGTACGACATTGCTGATAGAGCGACTTACACCTATATGTACAAGAACTTCCCACCCTCATTTGACATAAACCATACTTATATACAATGTACAATTATGACACACGTTGTTGCATTGCTGAAGCATACATTTCAAGAATCAAATTCACGCTGCAGTAATGAGTATATTATGAACACATTGTGACTAATTTTCATACAACTCTACCAAAGGTAAACAATGTAGGACATATCAGAATTCTCACATTAAGACATATCTTATTGCAACATTAAGTCTTGCTTGATATGTGCATTTTGCAACAGAGATATTCCATGAAAATGAGCACACAGAAAGCCATTACAATCCCGCACAGCTTCACAAACACACTACGACACCTCAAATGATAAGAAACGACTGCAGTAGTTCATTATTAACATAAAAGTTCATTTCTCATAAACACACAGTTCCCGTATTAATCACGTTATGATTATATTACATCTTTTTTATTAATAATTTATCACTGAAATCACAAGCAGAAAATACATAAATATCCTATGTACATGTTGTTGACTGAAGGTGAGGTGTACCACGTCGTCCAGATTGCACATGAGATGGAGGAGGCCTGGCTATACAGCTGCACCGCCTTGGGAGGTCTTGCTGGAAGAGGCGGAGTCTTTCCGAGTTGTCTCCCTTGCCCATGGTTTGGCTTTCACGCGATAGAACTTTGTTCCCACTGGGACTTTGAATCTGTTCTGGGGCTGTGGAACATGAAATGATTATGCAGTTTACAAACTTTATTTAGTGTTGACAATTTGCATCATCTTCATCGAATCAAAGAAACTGTTGAGTTTGCTAAACACAAATTTGCATAGAAATTTATCATAAGCATCATGGCATGCAAATTTAATTTGTCTCATACATTGACATTTACCACTGTGGTGAAACACAGACATGGTCGAATGTAGTCGAAAGTGGGATTAGAACAAGGGAGTTAGTTAACAGATGGTGCTTATAGATCGCAGTCAGCAATATTACCGCACCAAACTTTAGACCAAACAGATGTGTGTGTGTGTGTGTACCGGTATGTTGTTCCCAATATGCTGGCTACAAAACGGCAGTCTGGAAATAATCGAATCTGGACCAAGGAACCTAGTGATTGATATTGTGAGCAAACGATCCACATCATTGGGATACAAAACATGCAATCACTCAATTCGTCGAGCCTGACCTCCGAATTCATTTGGCTGCTTCTTATGACCACCAAAGGTAGCTGGGACCTATTCTAGCCCAAAATCCAGATAGGCCAGATCGATGTGAAATGATCCAAGCCATCAGGGTTGCTAACACAATCAAGCCTCGAGTATGACCAGGGTTGCTGGCACCTACTCCCCCACAGAATCTCATCGGGACTCTGGGATTCGAACCAGTGAACATCACATTCTGACAGCTGAGGACACAACTCTACAGATTAAGTTGAGGCACAATACAGCACTGGTGCCTCTAATACACAGTGGTCTTCGATCGTGTGACTTAACATGCTATTGTTACATCACTACAGTGTGAATAAGCTAATGATCACTGTCAGGTCCCTTCTACAATAATCAAAACAATAGTTTTCATCATTAATAATTCTAAGAATACAACCTCTATAACATCATTGCCATAAATCCTGTATTTTGACTGCAATCACACAACTAAATCTTCAGATTTTCAACAGAAGTCAACTACAGATGATAAGTTGTTCCCCTAATAGCACATACAACTCTCCTGTGTGCACTTCTTTCCAAACATCAAACTACTAGAGACAGATGACTGGGGAGGTGGTCCATGAGGCCGGGATACAAGGGCAGGATGAATTTGAAAGTGCAGTTTGTATCCGTGAGTCATGACATCTAGAATCCAGTGATCGGAGGTGATCGATTTCCTTTGACTTTTCTGTTGGTAATGGTACAGGCACCTGCCGATCGTGGGTACTGAGCAGTGAGCAAGACAGACAGGATTCTTGGTGGGGGAAAAGCTTTAGAGCTTCTACCCGGCTGCTGACTGGACGATTTCTCGTGCATGCCGCCTTTGAGCCGTATGGCCGTAGAGCTGGCTGCAGTAGAAAGGCACAGTTCAACAGGAGGCAATCCCCCATGTGGCCTCTTGGCCAGGGGTGTCTTCTGCGCCAATTCCTTCAGCGACTTCTTAAGTTGGTCTACTTCTAAAGATAGGACAGTTAGTCGGGAGTCGAACAAGGCCTCCGTGGCAAATTTCTGCTTGGAGTGAGTGAGTAGGGTTTAACGCCGCTTTTAACATTATTCCAATTATATCACAGCATGTCAGTTTAATGTGGGAGGAAAGGCCGAAGTGATGCAGAATTTTTACTAGACTACTGAACTAATAGTCTAAAGTGTGAAAACAACCAGTGCTAGAGACAGTCCAATGAGGAGATGTGTCCTCTTGCACACACAGGAAAGAAGTAACAGTTTTCCCACCTTGCACACAGGTGAGCTGTATGTGCAATTTGGGGAACAACTTATCATGTGTAGTTGGCAGTGAAGAGGACTTCTGTTGGAAAATCTGAAAGTTAGTTATAGTGTGACTGCAGCCATATGCTAGAATTAAGGCAATGATGTAAATGAGGTAGAGGAATCGTAAGCATTATGTGTTATAGTCTACTGCTGGACTAACCTTCTTTGCCTGACAGTATTCTTTATCAACTATCTCAGCAAGTACCCAGGATTTCCTTGTTTCACTCGGCCCTGAAAACATACAAACTCTCAGTAATCTCTCAGTATCAAAGGCAAATGTGTATACAAGATAACTTGTAAACTGAACTAAATACGTGTCTTGAGTCACACGGTCCATCAGTACAACAAAGGCTTGAATCTAGCATGTTTACTCGTCTCACAGTCCAACAGTACAACAAAGGCAGGAGTCTAGCATGTTTACTTGTCTCACAGTCCAACAGTACAACAAAGGCTTGAATCTAGCATGTTTACTTGTCTCACAGTCCATCAGTACAACAAAGGCTTGAATCTAGCATGTTTACTTGTCTCACAGTCCAACAGTACAACAAAGGCAGGAGTCTGGCATGTTTACTTGTCTCACAGTCCATCAGTACAACAAAGGCAGGAGTCTAGCATGTTTACTTGTCTCACAGTCCAACAGTACAACAAAGGCTTGAATCTAGCATGTTTACTTGTCTCACAGTCCAACTTTACAACAAAGGCAGGAGTCTGGCATGTTTACTTGTCTCACAGTCCAACAGTACAACAAAGGCTTGAATCTAGCATGTTTACTTGTCTCACAGTCCATCAGTACAACAAAGGCAGGAGTCTAGCATGTTTACTTGTCTCACAGTCCAACAGTACAACAAAGGCTTGAATCTAGCATGTTTACTTGTCTCACAGTCCAACAGTACAACAAAGGCTTGAATCTAGCATGTTTACTTGTCTCACAGTCCAACAGTACAACAAAGGCTTGAATCTAGCATGTTTACTTGTCTCACAGTCCATCAGTACAACAAAGGCAGGAGTCTAGCATGTTTACTTGTCTCACAGTCCAACAGTACAACAAAGGCAGGAGTCTAGCATGTTTACTTGTCTCACAGTCCAACAGTACAACAAAGGCTTGAATCTAGCATGTTTACTTGTCTCACAGTCCAACTTTACAACAAAGGCAGGAGTCTAGCATGTTTACTTGTCTCACAGTCCAACAGTACAACAAAGGCAGGAGTCTAGCATGTTTACTTGTCTCACAGTCCAACTTTACAACAAAGGCTTGAATCTAGCATGTTTACTTGTCTCACAGTCCAACAGTACAACAATGGCTTGAATCTAGCATGTTTACTTGTCTCACAGTCCAACAGTACAACAAAGGCTTGAATCTAGCATGTTTACTTGTCTCACAGTCAAACAGTACAACAAAGGCTTGAATCTAGCATGTTTACTTGTCTCACAGTCCAACTTTACAACAAAGGCAGGAGTCTAGCATGTTTACTTGTCTCACAGTCCAACAGTACAACAAAGGCTTGAATCTAGCATGTTTACTTGTCTCACAGTCCAACTTTACAACAAAGGCAGGAGTCTGGCATGTTTACTTGTCTCACAGTCCAACAGTACAACAAAGGCTTGAATCTAGCATGTTTACTTGTCTCACAGTCCAACAGTACAACAAAGGCAGGAGTCTAGCATGTTTACTTGTCTCACAGTCCATCAGTACAACAAAGGCAGGAGTCTGGCATGTTTACTTGTCTCACAGTCCAACAGTACAACAAAGGCTTGAATCTAGCATGTTTACTTGTCTCACAGTCCAACAGTACAACAAAGGCAGGAGTCTAGCATGTTTACTTGTCTCACAGTCCAACAGTACAACAAAGGCTTGAATCTAGCATGTTTACTTGTCTCACAGTCAAACAGTACAACAAAGGCTTGAATCTAGCATGTTTACTTGTCTCACAGTCCAACTTTACAACAAAGGCAGGAGTCTAGCATGTTTACTTGTCTCACAGTCCAACAGTACAACAAAGGCTTGAATCTAGCATGTTTACTTGTCTCACAGTCCAACTTTACAACAAAGGCAGGAGTCTGGCATGTTTACTTGTCTCACAGTCCAACAGTACAACAAAGGCTTGAATCTAGCATGTTTACTTGTCTCACAGTCCAACAGTACAACAAAGGCAGGAGTCTAGCATGTTTACTTGTCTCACAGTCCATCAGTACAACAAAGGCAGGCGTCTGGCATGTTTACTTGTCTCACAGTCCAACAGTACAACAAAGGCTTGAATCTAGCATGTTTACTTGTCTCACAGTCCAACAGTACAACAAAGGCAGGAGTCTAGCATGTTTACTTGTCTCACAGTCCAACAGTACAACAAAGGCTTGAATCTAGCATGTTTACTTGTCTCACAGTCCAACTTTACAACAAAGGCAGGAGTCTAGCATGTTTACTTGTCTCACAGTCCAACAGTACAACAAAGGCTTGAATCTAGCATGTTTACTTGTCTCACAGTCCATCAGTACAACAAAGGCAGGAGTCTAGCATGTTTACTTGTCTCACAGTCCATCAGTACAACAAAGGCAGGAGTCTAGCATGTTTACTTGTCTCACAGTCCAACAGTACAACAAAGGCTTGAATCTAGCATGTTTACTTGTCTCACAGTCCAACAGTACAACAAAGGCAGGAGTCTAGCATGTTTACTTGTCTCACAGTCCAACAGTACAACAATGGCTTGAATCTAGCATGTTTACTTGTCTCACAGTCCATCAGTACAACAAAGGCAGGAGTCTAGCATGTTTACTTGTCTCACAGTCCATCAGTACAACAAAGGCAGGAGTCTAGCATGTTTACTTGTCTCACAGTCCATCAGTACAACAAAGGCAGGAGTCTAGCATGTTTACTTGTCTCACAGTCCAACAGTACAACAATGGCTTGAATCTAGCATGTTTACTTGTCTCACAGTCCAACTTTACAACAAAGGCAGGAGTCTAGCATGTTTACTCGTCTCACAGTCCAACAGTACAACAAAGGCTTGAATCTAGCATGTTTACTTGTCTCACAGTCCAACAGTACAACAAAGGCTTGAATCTAGCATGTGTACTTGTCTCACAGTCCAACAGTACAACAAAGGCTTGAATCTAGCATGTTTACTTGTCTCACAGTCCAACAGTACAACAAAGGCAGAAGTCTAGCATGTTTACTTGTCTCACAGTCCAACAGTACAACAATGGCTTGAATCTAGCATGTTTACTTGTCTCACAGTCCATCAGTACAACAAAGGCTTGAATCTAGCATGTTTACTTGTCTCACAGTCCAACAGTACAACAAAGGCTTGAATCTAGCATGTTTACTTGTCTCACAGTCCAACAGTACAACAAAGGCTTGAATCTAGCATGTTTACTTGTCTCACAGTCCAACAGTACAACAAAGGCTTGAATCTAGCATGTTTACTTGTCTCACAGTCCAACAGTACAACAAAGGCTTGAATCTAGCATGTTTACTTGTCTCACAGTCCAACAGTACAACAAAGGCAGGAGTCTGGCATGTTTACTTGTCTCACAGTCCAACAGTACAACAAAGGCAGGAGTCTAGCATGTTTACTTGTCTCACAGTCCAACTTTACAACAAAGGCAGGAGTCTAGCATGTTTACTTGTCTCACAGTCCAACAGTACAACAAAGGCTTGAATCTAGCATGTTTACTTGTCTCACAGTCCATCAGTACAACAAAGGCAGGAGTCTAGCATGTTTACTTGTCTCACAGTCCATCAGTACAACAAAGGCTTGAATCTAGCATGTTTACTTGTCTCACAGTCCATCAGTACAACAAAGGCTTGAATCTAGCATGTGTACTTGTCTCACAGTCCAACAGTACAACAAAGGCTTGAATCTAGCATGTTTACTTGTCTCACAGTCCAACAGTACAACAAAGGCAGGAGTCTAGCATGTTTACTTGTCTCACAGTCCAACAGTACAACAAAGGCAGGAGTCTGGCATGTTTACTTGTCTCACAGTCCAACAGTACAACAATGGCTTGAATCTAGCATGTTTACTTGTCTCACAGTCCAACTTTACAACAAAGGCAGGAGTCTAGCATGTTTACTCGTCTCACAGTCCAACAGTACAACAAAGGCTTGAATCTAGCATGTTTACTTGTCTCACAGTCCAACAGTACAACAAAGGCTTGAATCTAGCATGTGTACTTGTCTCACAGTCCAACAGTACAACAAAGGCTTGAATCTAGCATGTTTACTTGTCTCACAGTCCAACAGTACAACAAAGGCAGAAGTCTAGCATGTTTACTTGTCTCACAGTCCAACAGTACAACAATGGCTTGAATCTAGCATGTTTACTTGTCTCACAGTCCATCAGTACAACAAAGGCTTGAATCTAGCATGTTTACTTGTCTCACAGTCCAACAGTACAACAAAGGCTTGAATCTAGCATGTTTACTTGTCTCACAGTCCAACAGTACAACAAAGGCTTGAATCTAGCATGTTTACTTGTCTCACAGTCCAACAGTACAACAAAGGCTTGAATCTAGCATGTTTACTTGTCTCACAGTCCAACAGTACAACAAAGGCTTGAATCTAGCATGTTTACTTGTCTCACAGTCCAACAGTACAACAAAGGCAGGAGTCTAGCATGTTTACTTGTCTCACAGTCCAACTTTACAACAAAGGCAGGAGTCTAGCATGTTTACTTGTCTCACAGTCCAACAGTACAACAAAGGCTTGAATCTAGCATGTTTACTTGTCTCACAGTCCATCAGTACAACAAAGGCAGGAGTCTAGCATGTTTACTTGTCTCACAGTCCATCAGTACAACAAAGGCTTGAATCTAGCATGTTTACTTGTCTCACAGTCCATCAGTACAACAAAGGCTTGAATCTAGCATGTGTACTTGTCTCACAGTCCAACAGTACAACAAAGGCTTGAATCTAGCATGTTTACTTGTCTCACAGTCCATCAGTACAACAAAGGCTTGAATCTAGCATGTTTACTTGTCTCACAGTCCAACAGTACAACAAAGGCTTGAATCTAGCATGTTTACTTGTCTCACAGTCCAACAGTACAACAAAGGCAGGAGTCTAGCATATTTACTTGTCTAAGTCACATGGTCCACCAGTACAACCAGCATTAGAAACTGGCTTCCTCCCATCACAGGTAATGACATAAAGATGCTGAGAGACTCAGTTCCTGAACTAGCAGACAGACTTAGGTAAGCAATATACAGTAGTAGAAAATGGCACTAGTCCTGTGGTCCTTGCCAAACTGCCCAATAGTTAAGGTATCATAAGGACAAGTAGAAATTTCCCCTTTTTTTAAGGATTTTGCTAAATGTTATCATTATAAGGACTAGTGGACTAGTTAGTTTCTACAGCTGACAAGGTTGGTTGGTTGGTTGGTTTGTTGTTTTACGCTGCACTCAGCAATATTCCAGCTATATGACAGCGGTCTGTAAATAATCGAGTCTGGACCAGACAATCCAGTGATTGACATCATGAGCATCGATCCACGCAATTGGGATAGATGACATGCATCAACCAAGTCAGCGAGCCTGACCACCCGATCCCCTTAGTCGCCTTTTATGACAAGCATAGTCGCCTTTTACGGCAAGCATGGGTTGCTGAAGATCTATTCCACCCCGGATCTTCACGGGTCCTGACAACAAGGCAGGAGCCCAGCATGTGTACCTGTCTTGAGTCCCAGACTGTCCAGGCACTCGGTGTGGAGGAAGTGCAGCGTGGTGGTGATGGTGAACACAACATACTGGTCGTGTCGCTCATCAAGGCAGAGCAGCACCAGGTCCCCCACCATACAGCTGAAGCAAAGGGGGACAACTATGTGAACCATGGAATCAAAGAGAATGTGTGTGTAAATCAAATATCTTTTTATGTTCATCAGAAAATGTAGAGATTTTAAGTCCACTGACAAAAAAGTTACCGTAGTGAGCAAAATTCATGTTTACAACGGAAAAAATGTCTATATACAATATTATTCCATGTCTGAAGATGAAGATGTTGCTACCTTGTGATGGAGACCTTGTCCTGTGCCAGCGTCCTGGTGCTGGCTGTCATGGAGAGCTCCATCTGGAAAACAAGCACTCCATCAGAACCAATGACTGACTGTAGTGTAGACGAACTTTAATGTAGGCACCTTTACTAATGTGGGGATTTCCTTTTAAGGTGTAACCCCTTACGTTTGTGTGTTTTCTTGTTTAACTCAGCAATATTCCAGCTCCATGACAGTGATTTGTAAATAATCAAATCTGGACCAGACAATCCAGTGATTTGACCTCATGCGCATCAATCTGCACAATTAGAGCACAATGACATGCATCAAATAAGTCAGTAAAACGGGCCACCCGATCCTGTTATTGCCTCTTACTACAATCATGGGTTGCTAAAGACCAATTCTTACCCCTAAAGATGTTATTTATCATCCAACGTCATTCTTAAAGCTTTTTCCGTTTGTAGACACTAATAAGCAGTGCCTTAAGGGTAAAAAGTACTGCTAACAGCTTCTGTAGCAGAGCCATTAGTGATGTCATTTGATTGTGACGTCATGGTAACCAATGACATCACAATAGGCAGCAAAGCATTGTGATGCAGTTTCATTGCAGCGATATCTACAGTGTAGATAATATCGCTTGATCTCACCCAAGCGATTTCTCCTGTGGGAGCTAGTTTTGGATGATAAATCAATATCAACTATGTATTTCATATTGTCTAAGGAGTACAAGAGTACGACTAGCTCACCACTCTCTCCTGAAGCTTGTTGTACTCTGTACTTCATACATGTATATCAATATCAACTATGTATTTCGTATTGTCTAAGGAGTACATGAGTACGACTAGCTCACCACTCTCTCCTGAAGCTTGCTAATCTCCTCCTCCTTGTTCTTCAGAGCCTGGAACGTATCAGAGTCAAGCGTTCAGACATCACAGTATTACAGCAGAGATTATTTAATCAGTATTATTATGACAAGCAGACATCAACCTTCTGATTCAACTGGTAACAAGTATAGATGATGTTACCTGCATACCTGTGGTTTGCTTATAAACCTATTCATTGGGATCGCCATTAAGCAAGAGACTTCTTTCTATAGGCATTAAAACCTATTGTGAGGTTTTACTTTCCAGTCGGGTTAAATCTTATAAACAGGGACGTTGTAAAGTCCCTGAGATTTTATATAATATCCTGGGTATTTTATTAATACAACTTCCGTTCAGATTGTAACATGTAATGAAATGTAAAATCAAATGACAAATGTTTTCTTTATATTCCCGAGGATTGAACTCGCAACCTTCATATCTGTAGCCAAGTGAGTGTACCACGAGGCTACAGAGGTGTTGATAAGCCTCACTGTTTTTTAAAATGTCCTTTTCAAGATCCGTACGCCAGCAACAGATATCTTACGCGCGTTTCCTAAGGTTCATGGAAAGTATGTTCGAAACATAAAAATGTTGATAAATGTTGTTTTAAGTTTCTTTTTTCGGTTTATAAGAAAGGAAAAACACTTTCCCTCGGTTTTGGTAGACAGAGCATGCCCTGGGGGTCGGGAAAAACCGCAGGGGCTTCACCCCCTTGGTTTTTCCCTCTCCCCAGGGCATGCTCTGTCTACCAAAACCTTGTGAGCGTGTTTTCTCCAATACATAAACACCAGCAGGAAAACATTCACACAAGATCATGGCTATGGTCAAGCCCAAAGGATATCTTTATCTCTATATTTGACAATATTTGAAATCATTAAAATCAAAGTCATTGAGGGTATGTTCACACTGAATCGTTCAATGTCGAAGTTTGCCCTACATAATACTGTCGAGAGTGTTCAGGGACATATGTACTTACAGATTCCAACTCAGATGTTTTAGACTCAATTGAAACCACTGATGCTCTGCAAGAGAAATATTAGAAATTTGGTAGTTTTAGCAAAAATATTCATTTAACTGCAAAGCACATTGAAGAAACTATACTCACCGACAAAAGAAACGTTGATACCATACATGTTGGTTAATATATGAAGAATTACTCATATTCAAGAGATATAAGATTGGTTCAATGCACAAATGAACATACTGTTGTTTTGTGAACCAACGCTCATGAACGCATCACAGGTGACGTCATAGATACATGACTCGTGCAGGATTAGTTTGGACATCGTGTGCAGCATATCGTGATAAGAATACAAGAAACTTGACTGTTTACCCGTTTTCTCATTAATTGGTACACATTTGAAACATCTTTTCTTAACATACAAACCTCTCTATATTTTTCTATGGTTCGCGTTTCTTTTGGCGGTAAGTATATATAAATACATTGAGGTCAATATTTTTTACTTCTTATAATTCTTTGAAAGAGAGGAAAAGTAAATTGAAAATATGACGCTGGTTAAGATTAAATGACTACAGCATTTTATAGAGGTACTATAGCAGACTGATGATTAAATGAAGAACTGGTAAAATGAAATTAATAATGATAATAAATTCAGAATCTCTGACTACATAGGGCATACCCCTCCTTGACATCTGGCGGTGTGACAGCAATCTCGGACTTGGTGAGAATCTGCTGCTGCAGCTGAGACAGCTTCTGTTGGAGGAGGGACATCTCATCCTGGAGCTGAGCCTCCTTACTCCTGGGAACAGACAGTCAAAATGACAGATGACAGAACCATACCAACACGAATAGTTAGCCTCCTTACTCCTGGGAACAGACAGTCAAAATGACAGATGACAGAACAATACCAACACAAATAGTTAGCCTCCTTACTCCTGGGAACAGACAGTCAAAATGACAGATGACAGAACAATACCAACACGAATAGTTAGCCTCCTTACACCTGGGAACAGACAATCAAAATGACAGATGACAGAATAAAACCAACACGAATAGTTAGCCTCCTTACTCCAGGGAACAGTCAGTCAAAATGACAGATGTCAGAACAATACCAACACAAATAGTTCGCCTCCTTACTCCTGGGAACAGACAGTCAAAATGACAGATGTCAGAACAATACCAACACGAATAGTTAGCCTCCTTACTCATGGAAACAGACAGTCAAAATGACAGATGACAGAACAATACCAACAGGAATAGTTAGCCTCCTTACTCCTTGGAACAGACAGTCAAAATGACAGATGACAGAACAATACCAACACGAATAGTTAGCCTCCTTACTCCTGGGAACAGACAGTCAAAATGACAGATGACAGAACAATACCAACACGAATAGTTAGCCTCCTTACTCCTGGGAACAGACAGACAAAATGACAGATGACAGAACAATACCAACACGAATAGTTAGCCTCCTTACTCCTGGGAACAGACAGTCAAAATGACAGATGACAGAACAATACTAACACGAATAGTTAGCCTCCTTACTCCTGGGAACAGAGTCAAAATGATCGATGACAGAAGTATACTAACATGAATAGTTAGCCTCCTTACTCCTTGATACAGACAGTCAAAATGACAGATGACAGAACAATACCAACACGAATAGTTAGCCTCCTTACTCCTGGGAACAGACAGTCAAAATGACAGATGACAGAACAATACCAACACGAATAGTTAGCCTCCTTACTCCTGGGAACAGACAGTCAAAATGACAGATAACAGAACAATACCAACACGAATAGTTAGCCTCCTTACTCCAGGGAACAGACAGTCAAAATGACCGATGACAGAAGTATACTAACATGAATAGTTAGCCTCCTTACTCCTGGGAACAGACAGTCAAAATGAGAGATGACAGAACAATACCAACACAAATAGTTAGCCTCCTTACTCCTGGGAGCAGACAGTCAAAATGACAGATGACAGAAGTATACTAACATTAATAGTTAGCCTCCTTACTCCTGGGAACAGGCAGTCAAAATGACAGATGACAGAACAATACCAACACAAATAGTTAGCCTCCTTACTCCTGGGAACAGACAGTCAAAATGACAGATGACAGAACAATACCAACACGAATAGTTAGCCTCCTTACTCCTGGTAACAGACAGTCAAAATGACAGATGACAGAACAGTACCAACACGAATAGTTAGCCTCCTTACTCCTGGGAACAGACAGTCAAAATGACAGATGACAGAAAAATACCAACACGAATAGTTAGCCTCCTTACTCCTGGGAACAGACAGTCAAAATGACCGATGACAGAACAATACCAACATGAATAGTTAGCCTCCTTGATGCTACTTTTTGTCACCTTGCTAAAATAACTGGAGGATTGGAGAGCTTGCCCCCACACAACACCTTGAATTAAATGCTTTCTTAAGTGAATGTAATTTTTATACAAAATATACAAAATAAAGCGTGCTTGTTGAAATGTGGCCCTGATAGATTGTCAATAATGAGGTTGTCCTATGCCATAATGGAACCACTGTTTTCCACATTTTGGATGCTGATGTTCTGAAGACATGTTTGGTCATTAACAAAGTGCTCCAAAACGCACCCGGAGCCTATAGATCGCGCTTCACGTGCAGTCGTGTTAGTTTTAAATAAAGAATCTGTTCTCCAAAACGCACCCGATGCATAACGATCACATTGCCTCACTGAACACACCAACGTATGGCAGTGACTGCACGTGAAATGTGAGGGTTGTGAGCAAATATAAGGCGGTAGCGAGCATCAGTTAGTTAGTTGGTCAGATTTCGTTAGAGAGTTCGTTAGTTAGATGGTTAGAGAGATAGTTGGTGTGAGTTCTTTAGTTAGATGGTTAGAGAGATGGTGTTAGACAGCTGGTGTTAGACAGCTGGCGTTAGACTGTGTTCGACAGTGTTTGACAGTGTTAAGACTCCCTTAGGAGTAACTGTTAGAATTAGCATTAGTTTCTTTCATTTGAGGTTTATTCATCTTTCCTTCATCTCATCCTGGAGCTGAGCCTCCTTACTCCTGGGAACAGACAGTCAAAATGACAGATGACAGAACCATACCAACACGAATAGTTAGCCTCCTTACTCCTGGGAACAGACAGTCAAAATAACAAATGACAGAATAAAATCAACACGAATAGTTAGCCTCCTTACTCCAGGGAACAGTCAGTCAAAATGACAGATGACAGAACAATACCAACACGAATAGTTAGCCTCCTTACTCCTGGGAACAGACAGTCAAAATGACAGATGACAGAACAATACCAACACGAATAGTTAGCCTCCTTACTCCTGGAAACAGACAGTCAAAATAACAGATGACAGAACAATACCAACGAGAATAGTTAGCCTCCTTACTCCTGGGAACAGACAGTCAAAATAACAAATGACAGAATAAAATCAACACGAATAGTTAGCCTCCTTACTCCAGGGAACAGTCAGTCAAAATGACAGATGACAGAACAATACCAACACAAATAGTTCGCCTCCTTACTCCTGGGAACAGACAGTCAAAATGACAGATGACAGAACAATACCAACACGAATAGTTAGCCTCCTTACTCCTGGAAACAGACAGTCAAAATGACAGATGACAGAACAATACCAACAGGAATAGTTAGCCTCCTTACTCCTGGGAACAGACAGTCAAAATGACAGATGACAGAACAATACCAACACGAATAGTTAGCCTCCTTACTCCTGGGAACAGACAGTCAAAATGACAGATGACAGAACAATACCAACACAAATAGTTAGCCTCCTTACTCCTGGGAACAGACAGTCAAAATGACAGATGACAGAACAATACCAACACGAATAGTTAGCCTCCTTACTCCTGGGAACAGAGTCAAAATGATCGATGACAGAAGTATACTAACATGAATAGTTAGCCTCCTTACTCCTTGATACAGACAGTCAAAATGACAGATGACAGAACAATACCAACACGAATAGTTAGCCTCCTTACTCCTGGGAACAGACAGTCAAAATGACAGATGAGAGAACAATACCAACACAAATAGTTAGCCTCCTTACTCCTGGGAACAGACAGTCAAAATGACAGATAACAGAACAATACCAACACGAATAGTTAGCCTCCTTACTCCAGGGAACAGACAGTCAAAATGACCGATGACAGAAGTATACTAACATGAATAGTTAGCCTCCTTACTCCTGGGAACAGACAGTCAAAATGAGAGATGACAGAACAATACCAACACAAATAGTTAGCCTCCTTACTCCTGGGAGCAGACAGTCAAAATGACAGATGACAGAAGTATACTAACATTAATAGTTAGCCTCCTTACTCCTTGGAACAGGCAGTCAAAATGACAGATGACAGAACAATACCAACACGAATAGTTAGCCTCCTTACTCCTGGTAACAGTCAGTCAAAATGACAGATGACAGAACAGTACCAACATGAATAGTTAGCCTCCTTACTCCTGGGAACAGACAGTCAAAATGACAGATGACAGAACAATACCAACACGAACAGTTAGCCTGCTTACTACTGGGAACAGACAGTCAAAATGATAGATGACAGAACAATACCAACACGAATAGATAGCCTCCTTACTCCTGGGAACAGACAGTCAAAATGACAGATGACAGAAGTATACTAACATGAATAGTTAGCCTCCTTACTCCTGGGAACAGACAGTCAAAATGACAGATAACAGAAAAATACTAACATGAATAGTTAGCTTCATAGTTAGCCTTACTCCTGGGAGCAGACAGTCAAAATGACAGATGACAGAAGTATACTAACACGAATAGTTAGCCTCCTTACTCCTGGGAGCAGACAGTCAAAATGACAGATGACAGAACAATACCAACACGAATAGTTAGCCTCCTTACTCCTGGGAACAGAGTCAAAATGATCGATGACAGAAGTATACTAACATGAATAGTTAGCCTCCTTACTCCTTGATACAGACAGTCAAAATGACAGATGACAGAACAATACCAACACGAATAGTTAGCCTCCTTACTCCTGGGAACAGACAGTCAAAATGACAGATGAGAGAACAATACCAACACAAATAGTTAGCCTCCTTACTCCTGGGAACAGACAGTCAAAATGACAGATAACAGAACAATACCAACACGAATAGTTAGCCTCCTTACTCCTGGGAGCAGACAGTCAAAATGACAGATGACAGAAGTATACTAACATTAATAGTTAGCCTCCTTACTCCTTGGAACAGGCAGTCAAAATGACAGATGACAGAACAATACCAACACAAATAGTTAGCCTCCTTACTCCTGGGAACAGACAGTCAAAATGACAGATGACAGAACAATACCAACACGAATAGTTAGCCTCCTTACTCCTGGTAACAGTCAGTCAAAATGACAGATGACAGAACAGTACCAACATGAATAGTTAGCCTCCTTACTCCTGGGAACAGACAGTCAAAATGACAGATGACAGAACAATACCAACACGAATAGTTAGCCTGCTTACTTCTGGGAACAGACAGTCAAAATGACAGATGACAGAACAATACCAACACAAATAGTTAGCCTCCTTACTCCTGGGAACAGACAGTCAAAATGATAGATGACAGAACAATACCAACACGAATAGATAGCCTCCTTACTCCTGGGAACAGACAGTCAAAATGACAGATGACAGAAGTATACTAACATGAATAGTTAGCCTCCTTACTCCTGGGAACAGACAGTCAAAATGACAGATAACAGAAAAATACCAACACGAATAGTTAGCCTCATAGTTAGCCTTACTCCTGGGAGCAGACAGTCAAAATGACAGATGACAGAAGTATACTAACACGAATAGTTAGCCTCCTTACTCCTGGGAGCAGACAGTCAAAATGACAGATGACAGAACAATACCAACACAAATAGTTAGCCTCCTTACTCCTGGGAACAGACAGTCAATACAACTGATTACTAAGCAATATCAACGCAAATAATTCATAACCATCACCCCCTAATTCCATGTTCCCCCACAACTCTGTTACCACCATGATCCCGACACTTATCTCTTTTCCTCCCATTATCCCCCTTCATTCACATCTTATGTTCCCAGTCTTTACCTATGCTGGTTGTCATTCTCCTCCAGCTTGGCCCGGATCTCGTCCAGGTCCTTCTCCACCAACAGCTTCTCATTGGACACAGACTCCAGCTTGTCTGAAACACAAAATACAGTATAGATTGGTGAAAATCTCACCATGTGAATATTAATTAAATTTCACTATATATCAATCTCTAAATTTCAATCTTGTAGGTTTATGAATCAACGATGCCTGAATGTGGGATTCAAATCCCATGATTTCACTAAACCACGTCCCCCTCCCCTAGTGTCATGTGTACACCCACCTGTCTGTTCCTCAACCGTATGCCACTAGTCACCCTCACCCCGATGTTCACTAAACCACGTCCCCTCCCCCAGTGTCATGTGTAGACCCACCTGTCTGTTCCTCAGCCGTATGCCACTAATCACCCTCACCCTGAGGTTCACTAAACCACGTCCCCCTCCCCTAGTGTCATGTGTACACCCACCTGTCTGTTCCTCCGCCGTATGCCACTAGTCACCCTCACCCTGAGGTTAACTAAACCATGCCCCCCTCCCCCAGTGTCATGTGTACACCCACCTGTCTGTTCCTCAGCTGTATGCCACTAGTCACCCTCACCCTGAGGTTCGCTAAACAGCTCCCCCCTCCCCCAGTGTCATGTGTACACCCACCTGTCTGTTCCTCAGCTGTATGCCACTAGTCATCCTCACCCCGATGTTCACTCAACCACGCCCCCTCCCCCAGTGTCATGTGTAGACCCACCTGTCTGTTCCTCAGCCGTATACCACTAGTCACCCTCACCCTGAGGTTCACTAAACAGCTCCCCCCTCCCCCAGTGTCATGTGTACACCCACCTGTCTGTTCCTCAGCCGTATGCCACTAGTCACCCTCACCCTGAGGTTCACTAAACCACGCCCCCCTCCCCCAGTGTCATGTGTACACCCACCTGTCTGTTCCTCAGCCGTATGCCACTAGTCACCCTCACCCGAGGTTCACTAAACCACGCCTCCTCCGCCAGTGTCATGTGTACACCCACCTGTCTGTTCCTCAGCCGTATGCCACTAGTCACCCTCACCCCGAGGTTCACTAAACCATGCCCCCTCCCCCAGTGTTATGTGTACACCCACCTGTCTGTTCCTGCAGATGTTGTTTCACCTCATCAATCATCTTGTCCTTCTCCTGCCCCACCCGACTCACAGCCTCATTGAACTGGACCTGCAAACAAACATTCAGCTAAATGACTGAACCAATAAAACATTGAGAGTCTTCAAAGGCATTTTTTTATTATACATTCATCAGAGTGAGTGAGTGAGTGAGTTTGGTTTTACGCCGCTTTTAGAAATTTTCCAGCAATATCATGGCGGGGGACACCAGAAATGGGCTTCAGACATTGTACGCATGTCGGGATTCGAACCCAGGTCTTTGGCGTGACAAGCGAACGCTTTAACCACTAGGCTACCCGACCACCCCGACATTTATCAGAAGGGGCACAATGTGGATGCATAAAAAGGAAGTTGATGTCCGTAGCACTCCTTGTCATTAAGATAGAGACATTTCATCATGTTTGGTTTCACAATGGACACGATGGATCTCAATAGTTTGTATACACTGATGTCAATAGCAGTATATTCTGAGCATCTTGACATTGATACATTGTATCGCCACATATATAAATCTTTACACCCCAAGCGGAGATGCCAACCATTATGCTATTTGTATAATAATTATGTTTTTGAGCCAAATATTATGCTATTATGCTTTTCCTCCCCTTATTAAAATGTTTGACATTTTGGTCAAAATTATTTACTTGCGCAAAATATCAAAGAGAGCAAATAGTTAGTGCACCGGTGACGTGAAGCAGTCTACAGGGAACTTATTGCATGTACACTGATATTTCCTCAGAAATCAAAGCACTACATTGTCTTTCTGCAATACAGTTAATATTGTCACATGATGAATTTTGACCATGCGAGAGCTTTGACCATCTTCTGAAAAGCATGCAGCATTTCCGATGCTACTTTTTGTCACCTTGCTAAAATAACTGGAGGATTGGAGAGCTTGCCCCCACACAACACCTTGAATTAAATGCTTTCTTAAGTGAATGTAATTTTTATACAAAATATACAAAATAAAGCGTGCTTGTTGAAATGTGGCCCTGATAGATGTCAATAATGAGGTTGTCCTATGCCATAATGGAACCACTATTTTACACTTTTTGGATGCTGATGTAAACAATTTTCTATGGTTATGGATTGCCTTGATATTTGATTTCGAGGTATAATCATAATAAGGCAATTGGATTAATTTTTTCAGTTTATTTTAAAGATTTTATCACCCTGCTTTTCAAAACAGTGGTGCTCTCACACGCGGGTAAAATACCAGCATCAGGGCATGTGTACCAATGTTTCACTAATGTCTAGGCCAAACGAAAATGTCGAAGCGAAAACCTGCACTGCATGGTACTCTTCACATTGCTCACTTTCACATGACATCATGCTTATGTACCCTACTGATGACTCCAAAGCTTCAAACTGGGTTGGCATCTCTGCTCTAGTTTGCCGTTTCAGTCTGTGCAGAAGCACCTATCAAACTGTGCAGCTTCAAACAGGGTTGGCATCTCTGCCCCAGTATGCCATTTCAGTCTGTGCAGAAGCACCTATCAAACTGTGCAGCTTCAAACAGGGTTGGCATCTCTGCCCTAGTATGCCATTTCAGTCTGTGCAGAAGCACCTATCAAACTGTGCAGCTTCAAACAGGGTTGGCATCTCTGCCCTAGTATGCCATTTCAGTCTGAGCAGAAGCACCTCTCAAACTGTGCAGCTTCAAACAGGGTTGGCATCTCTGCCCTAGTATGCCATTTCAGTCTGTGCAGAAGCACCTATCAAACTGTGCAGCTTCAAACAGGGTTGGCATCTCTGCCCTAGTATGCCGTTTCAGCATACTATCAAACTACAGCCTTGATGAACAGTGTAGGGAATCCTCCTACAAGGCTCATCACAGGGATATGTGTCCTGAGAATATGCTTTACCTGTCTCTCTGCAGTCATGCTGGTCTTCATGCTGAGTGAGTCGTCCTTCTCCTTGTCCAACTTCTGGGCCAGCTCCTCTATCTCCTTCTCATACACCTCCTTCTGTTCCCGCAGAGCCTGTCAAGGAGACACAGTTAGCAGGTCATCAGCCAGGAAATAATGTGTGGATAAAAGTTTGTTTGTTTGTTTGTTTGTTGTTTAATGCCGCACTCAGCAATATTCTAGCTATATGACGGCGGTCTGTAAATAATCAAATCTGGACCAGACAATCCAGTGATTGACATCATGAGCATCGATCCATGCATTTGGGATACGATGACATGCATCAGCAAGCCTGACTTTACGGCAAGCATGAGTTGCTGAAGACCTATTCTACAGATCGTCATGGGTCGTGTGGATAAATCATTCACAACTGTTAATTTGCTTTCTTTTTGTAGGACCAGTCTTGGAAGTTGGAGTAGAAAATCTCATTGCTCAAGGAATAGTAACCCCATATTTTTGGTTATTTTCCACAGGGCCTGTCAGAGAGACAACTGCATTGAGTCATGCAACAATACGTTTAATGACATAAAAAGACGACACAACAAACTACTAAGTTATAACTGCATGAGTGAGTGCGTGAGTTGGGTTTAACACGCTTTTGAACAGTATTCCAGTTTTATCACAACGTGTGAGCTCAATGTGGGAGGAAAGCCTGAAATGACGCAGATCTTGGATGATTACAATTTTAGCGAAACCCACAAGCACGCTTTTGGTGCTTACAAACCTAGAAACATAATCCTAGGTTCCTGGTGTTCCCCATGCAACTTTGGCCCTTAGACGTGCCCCCTGCAACTGCAGGAGACATTCTCCTATGCCTCACCTTCTCCATCTCCTCTTTCAACAGCATCTGTGCTTCCTCCATCTGCTGTTCATGTTGACTGAGTGCCATCACCGCCTGCCCTTCAGTCTGACTCTCTGTGCTGCTCATAGCACTCCGCTCCAGCTGCTTCAGCTGCTGCTCAAGCTCTGTTCGCTCGATGCTAAATGCTTGCTTAAGTCCTGACACCTTCTCACCATGTTCCTTTTCAAGAGCAGAAAGTCTTTCATTAAACCCTTTCTCCGTCTGCTCTTGCATCTGTTTTATTTCTGCAGCCTTTTCCCTGTTCAGTTTTTCAATTTTGTCACTAGCATATGCTTTACTTATATTCTCCAGCTCATCCTTCTGGTCCAGCAATGCTTGTTCTTTCTCTCGACACAGTTTCCCCATTTCTTGCTTCAGCTTTTTTTCATGTTCCAACAAAAGTTTCTCTATCTTCTTATCACTGGCCTTCACGGTTTCATCCCGAACCTCCTCAATCTTTTCCTTTTCCCTCTTTCTGAACTCCTCTTCAAGAGAACTTCTCAATGCTGCCTTCTCCTCATCAAACTTCTCATTAAGCTGGTTCACTTCCTTCTCAATCTGAGCAGTACTCAACTTAATATTCTGTTCAGCTTCAGTCAATTTATCCATCAGTTCCCGAACCTGTCCTTCGTACTGGTCCAACTCGATCTTGTATTCTGACTGGACCTTGTCCAGTTCCACCTCTTGTTCCAGGGTATGTTTCCGTATCAAGTCATCTCTCTCTTCCTCAAACTTCTCCTTCATCCCTTTGCTCTCCTTCTCATAATCTAGTTTCAGCTTCTCCAGATCAGTGGCAGCTGTCTGAAGCTTACTTTGAAGGGTACTGACTTCCTTTAGTGATTCATTTTTACTCTTAGATATTTCATCAATTTTGTTTTCAAGAACACCCACTGCCTTTACATGTTCGGCTTTCAACAAATTCAAAGCCTCTTCATGCATTTTCGTAACATTGTCCTGAAAACATGTCAATGCAGTCACTGTGCTTTTCAAAGACGTATCAACATGCTTATTCAAACTTTCTTTGTCTGACAACACAGTTTTACGTAGCTCTGAATGTAGTTCTCGTAGCTTTGGCATATCCCTAGTTATCATTTCCTTCAAGCAAATTATTTGTTTCTGTGAACTTGTGAGCTTTTTCTGATTTTCAACCAACTCCTTTTCCAATTTGGCCACTGATTGTGTCTTTTCCACCAATTGTTGAGTGATGGTGACCTTCTCACCACTACTAGTGTGTTTATTGGGTGGAGAGTCTGTCATGGAAGAAGGCATCGACTCATCAATATAGAAATCGGCTGTCGTGAATTCCTGTGAGGTTTCCACTTCAGGTGACGTGTCAGCTGTTAGATGACCCTTCCCATGATACTTCTTTCCTGGCAGACTCTCACGGCTCCTGTCAGCACTTCCTACCTCACTATCTGAAGATTTGGTCGGTTCTCCAGACGACTGAAGTCCGTCAGCACTGTCTGACATTTTCACATATTTAATTCCATCCACACTCTGAGAACCTTTCGCACTTTTCATCACATTTGCCTTCCCAGCAAGTTCCTCTTTGGCCTTCACCTCTGCCCTCATTTCCTGGGTCAAAGTTTCCGAAAGACTTTGTGGCACTGGGAAGTTTGGTCTGTCAGCAATCACAATCTGGGGTTTAATCTTTATGTCTGCATGAGGCCCACATGCTGCAACCTGGTCCTTGAGACTCAGGTTACTGTTCTCTATATGCACAAACTGGTGGTCTCCCTGACTCTGTATGACAGTGATGTCAGACGTTGCTGTCGACGACCCGATGGTGCCGGGGAGGCTGCGACACACCATGGCATCACATTGCACGGTGGAGTCACTGACCGACGACATCATGGTGTGCAGGGTCATTCTCTCGCCCACGGCCACTGAGGACGGGATGCTGAAACACAAAACATCTCAACTGTTGGACATTAATTATTATCAAAGAAACGTGTTGTACCATGAATTATCTTCACGATTTCAATTCCCCTTGGGCTGAATAATGCTCTATGCTTTTCACAAGCAACAAATGGACATGTGCTTGCAACTAGGGCTGGGACGAGTCAAAATTAACTACCCGGGTACCCACCCCCCTATTACCCAACCCTACCCGGGTACCCACTGTAGGCCTCAAGAGATAGGTACAAAATGTCCAATTGGGATTTTTTTTACCATAGCCCTGGCAAAACGTACTTAGACACATGTATTAAACAATCTGGTCATGCAAACACTGAAGTTGACTTAAGTTGTATCTTTATTCAACCATATGAAAAGTCAGAAGGAATGGATGCATAATTTTTGTCATTAAACAATATATATCACATGACTAACCACGGGTCCGGGTAGTCCTGTGGGTTTACGGGTCCTACTCAGTACCCACCCAACCCACGTACCCGAGTTACCCGTCCCAGCCCTAGTTGCAACCATTCGACAGTACGCCATGGGGTTTACATACACTATGTGCCTCCATCATCCATTAATACATACACCCAATCTGCAGTGTAGTTGATAACCAAACAATAAATCCGCAGCCTGGTTCAAGGGATGAAAAACAGTGAGCGCAAAGATCTATAATTCTCATGCAACATGTGACACAGCCTTGCTGCCTCTACTCAACACACTGCTTCAATCGTTCAAGCATGGAGTTGGGCTCACTTCACTTCCATGAGTAATACTGAGGGTACATCTGGATTGTTGCTAATGCTGTCAACTACTTCATTGTCTAGACTCAGTTATTAGAGTGAGTGAGTGAGTGAGTATGGTTTTACACCGCTTTTAGCAATATTCCAGCCATATCACAGCGGGGGGCACCAGAAATGGGCTTCACACATTGTACCCATGTCGGGAATGGAACCGCCGTGACGAGCGAACGCTTTAACCACTAGGCTACCCGACCGCCCCCTCAATTATTAGAAGGTCTAAAGCATGACTGTAATATTCAGCAGTACAAACAAACAGTTTTAGTCCACTAGTCCTTATAATGATAACATATAGCAAAACCCTTAACATGCTTAAGAATGGCAAATTTCTTCTAGCCTGATACCTTAACTATTGGGCAGGTTGGCAAGGACCACAGGACTAGTGCCAATTTGTAATGCTGATATTGCTTACCTAAGTCTGTCTGCTAGTTCAGGAACTGAGTCTCGCAGCATCTTTATGTCATCGTCTGTGATGGGAGGAAGCCTCTGGTCAAACTCTTCAGGGGCCTCGGTCTGATATGGGCAAATAGAACAAAACAGTGACATTAGAATAGGTAACACAATTCATTCTCACAAGCTTGATCACAAGTAGACTTTTCCAAACAGAGGAATGAACAAGTAAAGCAAGATGTCCAATCTGCATGAAAAACTGCATTGTCACCTTCAATCAGCTGAAGTATGGCAGTCCCAATACAGTGTTCCCTTGCTATAGCTCCCTTCAATATAGCATGGTCTATTAATTTGAAGCCTGATCTCACACAGTTGAGTTTCATACAATAACACAATCAGGGGTAAACAAAAACAACAGAACATATATGTTACACATAACAGCATCTAACTGACAGGTTGGTCATCAGATTCGCAGGGGGCACAGGTGGCCTGGTCGTCTGAGGCGCCACGATTCGCTGTGCAGAGTTGCATCCCTTGGGCACGCCAGAAACCTATGATTGTGGGTTCGAATCCCGGTTCGCCCAAATTATGTTTCTAGGTTTGTCAGCACCATACCCATGCTCGTGGGTTTCACCAAAGTGGTAATCGTCTGAGACCTGCATCACTTCGGGCTTTCCTCCCACATTAAGCTAACATGGCGCGATAAAACTGGAATACTGTAAAAAGCGGCGTTAAACCCAACTCACTCACTCACTCACTCACTCACTCACTCATCAGATTGGCTACTCACAGCAAACACAGGTGGAATGTCCTCAAACCCTTGGAACAAGGACTGTAGGAAGTGCTTGCCTGCAACAGAAAATTCATTGTCTGAGACTTCATTAGGATCAGGAGATTGTTGCACACAACACTGCCAACTCTGAGAGTGTGGGTTCAAATTTAGGATGGGACTTCACCCAAAAAACTACTAAACTTCACTAAGAAAGTGTAATCATGGTAATCCCAAATATAACATATGTTCCTTAGTCAACTCTACATTACACCAGTTCCTGTGCTGGAGGCTAGGAGTTGCCTTTATCTTGTATAACATCTCCATTGACATCCTTCGTATTTCATGCCAATGCAATAACCTACTAGTGCCAGACCAATGTTTTTTCTTGTATACGAATCTACTCAACTGATATTTCTCTGATTTTGAAAAAGAATAAATGAAAAAACATCCTTTGGGGATTTTTAATATTTAACCAACAGCACTATGATATGGATCAATTTCTTTATCGAGGGGAAGCAACTCTTCTGCAGTTATAACTTGTCATCTACCAATCAAATCACTTCCTGCTGATTACTGTTGCATGCACATATATGCATCAATATTTATTGCTCTGGGCTGTGTTTTTTTCCCTCCTCCACTTAAGACAATTTTGGGCAAAAGATCTCTTATACAAGAAAATAAATTGATCTGACCTAATTGGAAACAAAAGTATCACATAACATGAGTAGCATATTACACAGTTATTGACAATACTGAAGACATATCTGAGGCAGATATCAAGAACATGCCATGGTAATTGTAGGATATAAGGGCATTGTTTGAATCCTAAATTCTACACCATCATCTCTAAATGAAACAGATGAAGATAGACACACAGAACAGAATGTTCACACACAGATATGAGATACGTTTGAGATGACTGTGGTGCTTACCCAGCTCTGTGAGGAATGCCTGTCTCCTGTTGACTTCATCTGTCTGAAGCTGACTAGATTCCAGAGCCAGGTTGCCTGCCCACTGAGGACAGACACAAACATCACATAAACTAAGCTGATTTGGAAGCAAGTGACTGTTTTCTGCAACAATACCATTAACCATATCACAGCAGTAATTATTATTCAGAGTATTGATGAACATCTTTGGATTTGATTGAAAACTAAATCATTCAGGTCACAGCTAAGGACACACATTTTTTATCGTTCATTTCACGGACCCACTGCCCCTACTGAAAAAGCATCTGGAAAAAAAATAATTGAAACATAAATATATATATATTTTTTATGTCTCCCGCTAGTAATATAGACCCTCATATAAAAAATGAAATGTTATATGTCAATTCCATGTCTACATCTCTATCAGTGATCAAGAAGCCAGTTGCAGTTTTAACTACATGGCAGAATGACTATCATATCAATAAATATAGTTTGACATAGTTATTTATTTTTGTTTCAACCAGTCTTGTGTGGAAAAGCTGGAATAAATCCGTGAAACATTAGATTAAGAAAGTGTGACCCAAGAGATCCACACTTTGCACACTTCAGTAAGGTGTGAGAGAACACTTTACCGTGAAAACCCCATGGAAGAACTGGAAGTTAGAGTGAATGAGTGTATATGGTCTTACTCCGCTTTTAGGAATATTCCAGCAATATCACAACCCATGAGAGGAATCGAGTCTGGCTCTTCGGCATGACAAACTTACGCTTTAACTGCTAGGCTACCCCACCTCCCCACTGGAGTTAAAAAAAAACAGGAGTGACCTGATGACAAGCCACAGTAGAGATTGGTCTAGTCAAAGTGAAACCCAAGCCTGGTATATTTCTATGGTCAACTTTTCAAAAAGAGCCTTCTCCCAAGTTATTTTATGCCAAACTGACCTCCAGGAATTGTGTGGAGAACTTCCTCCTTCTGACGACCTCGACAACTAGCTCCGCATAGACTCGGGGAGCATCGTGAATCTGGTGTAGAATGTCCAGACGTTTCTGGAGCCTTTTCAGATTCTCACGGTATATCATCAGCTTCCCATCAACATCACAAATCTTCTTCTCCACAAACATCACCCACCTTGACACACAAAAGGCTTGTTAGTATGCTTTTTCAGTTACTTCTGCTTCAACAACCACAAGTCTATCTAACAAGCATTGTATATTGCCATCTACAAAGCAACCCCATGTATGAGGCGACCCCCTTCAAATTCGATGCTAATTTATATACCTCATCTATAAAGTGAATAGGAATGGAGTACTTCACCAGCGCATACACAGTCCCTACATTTACAATAAAAACGTGTTTGTCTTCTGCAAAAAAGAATTACATTGAAATTACATGGAAACGAACAGATCATCACAGTATCGACAACTACCCTCAAGTTTCAACCACTGAATCAAAGGAGAATATATTCAAGTCTTGTAAACCTTGCTCATAATAATCATTATGATAACATTAATTCATAACCAACCAACAATGCCAAAGGACAAGTTCAGGTTAGTAGACTCCAAAGTTATCCCACAGGATGACAGCAAAAGCAACAGCCGAAAATGTCACGAGATTGAAAAGAAGTTCCCATAACCTCCCACTGTCCACCGCCTCCCTGTGTACCTGAGTCTGGTGTGGAGGTTGATTGAGAGCTCCTCCTTGGCCATGCGACACTTCTTCTTGATGTCGCGGAGTTTCTTGTGGTTGTTGAGCATCACCACCAGCTGCTTCTTGTGACTGGCACACAGGTCCGGCAGGATGGAGTTGTCCCGCAGGTTGCTCACTCGGTTCTGGTTCTGGACAAATCCCTGCAAAAAACACATCACTGACAAGCTGTAGTGTGAGGGAGTTGGGACTAATGCCCCTTTGTTTGTCCGCTGCACTCAGCAATATTCCAGCTATGTGACAGAAGCCCGTTAATAATGGAATCTGGACCAGACAGATCTGTGATTGATATTGTGAGCAACGATTCACACCGTTGGGGTAAAAGGACACGTAATCACTTTGTCACCTAGCCTGAATTTGTGATCCATTGGGTTGACCAGCAGAGGTTGCTAGGGACCTATTCTAACCACGAATCCCCTTGGTGTACTGCCATTTGGAGAAGTGCACATCAAAGGCATGTCAGCTTAATGTGATAGGAGAGCTCATGGTAACATCCTATTGATGTTGACCACTTTATTAAGCAGAGAAATAGATCCAGAGTGAGTGAGTGAGTGAGTGAGTGAGTGAGTGAGTGAGTGAGTGAGTGAGTGAGTGAGTGAGTGAGTGAGTGAGTGAGTGAGTGAGTGAGTGAGTGAGTGAGTGAGTGAGTGAGTGAGTGAGTGAGTGAGTGAGTGAGTGAGTGAGTGAGTGAGTGAGTGAGTGAGTGAGTGAGTGAGTGAGTGAGTGAGTGAGTGAGTGAGTGAGTGAGTGAGTGAGTGAGTGAGTGAGTGAGTGAGTGAGTGAGTGAGTGAGTGAGTGAGTGAGTGAGTGAGTGAGTGAGTGAGTGAGTGAGTGAGTGAGTGAGTGAGTGAGTGAGTGAGTGAGTGAGTGAGTGAGTGAGTGAGTGAGTGAGTGAGTGAGTGAGTGAGTGAGTGAGTGAGTGAGTGAGTGAGTGAGTGAGTGAGTGAGTGAGTGAGTGCTTTAACCGCTTTACCCCACCAAACCCATAGATCCAGATGCTACAATCACAAATTGACAAAACCAAAATGACTCCAAACATATGGTCTAACATCTGACCCATTATATCCCGCACACACTTGTGCCTGGAGTGTTCACATCAATGTAAAGCTCTGACTCCAGCACATACAGGCATCCTGTTACCTTGGCCATGTCTGCCTGTTCCTGCACTATCTTCCTGGCCCCGGACATGAACTGGTCGAGTCCATACAGTCGGTCCTCGAGCCCCTTCACCTCCTTCATGCTGCAGTTGTCTACCGCCTCCATTGTCTGCTGCACCTCGGAGTGCAGGGTGTCGAGGATCTTCTCGTCAAACTGGACAAACATCAAACACATTCACTACATGGGCATCTAGATGAAACTTTTGTGTGTCCTGATTTGTCAGTAAAATGTAAATTGTTTGTAAAATGCCTTAGCTCGTCACAGTTAGACACTGATTTTCAGAATATTAGACTTTCCTTTTGATAATGATAGCAATTATCCCAGTAGTTTCTCCAGATTCCCATTGGTTAATTCTGACTCAATCGCCAAATGACAAGGGTGATGCCATGTTTGTTGATAAATACTGAAAGTAGTCCCTACTTGACCTTTGATATTTACCTCTGTCCACATAGGACTTTGTTTGTTTGAAACCTACCCATTATATGATAAACAGAGATTATCATGCGAGTGTGTCTTATGAAGGTAAATATCCTATACCAGGAATAAACATTGTAAAACATTGTATTTAGTATTCTCTAATGCCATATATTTACCACCCCAAACATGTCAAAACACGCAAGAATAATAACCTTTCTATTTCCATCACAAACATTATCTAAAGATTGCATGCATAAATATATTAATATGTCACAATGTCAGTGATGAGTCAGTCGGATAGTCACTGACAATGATCAATGTAGTTCCAACAGAACTACCTACACTTAAAAGCACGGGTATAGAAACTGATTGACGTTTTTAGTAACTTTTAGACTATCATTTTGATAATAATAACATTGTCCAGGTCCCCAATCGTCAATTTTGACTTGATTGCCAAAAGACAGAGGTGACGCCGTGTTTGTCAACACTGAATGTAGTATCTTTTCATATTTGCATACCGTATTCAATGTAATAAGCGCCCAGGGCGCTCTCAAAATAAGAAATAGGGGCTCTTATTAGAATATTATTTTGGTGAAAAAAACAGAGTTAAAGGATATTTCGTGGTTAATGCTGACAGCCTGAAATGTTTATATACGACCGATATATTTTTCCAGAATTTTATTGCCCATAATTCAGGGTGCATATAACACACGAGTGCGTATTATACGCAAATAATTAAGTCTTGTGTACATTGATCATTCAGGAGGGGTGCTAATAGGGATTGTTCACTAGCCAATATATTAGCAAATATCGCTGTGGGCGCTTATTAGAGCGAGCCGCTTATTACATCGAATACGGTATTTATCCATAAATAACGGGATACCGTTCTTCTCCATTGGGTTTATCCCAACGAGTAATACTCAAACTCATCATACAATAAACATGAATATGTGTGTTGAAGAAGCCAGCTTGCTAAAGGCCTACAGACATGGTGAGTGACTGACCTGTTCTGCGGCCTTGAGGCACTGCTCCACCATGTCATGTAGACTGTGCTGGGGGTCCTGTAACATATACACACCTTGTAACACAGTCACACACATAGACATTATTATAAAAGTATGTGGGTCATACTAGGGCTGGGGGTCCTGTAACATATACACAGCTTGTAACACAGTCACACACATAGACATTATTATACAAGTATGTGGGTCATACTAGGGCTGGGGGTCCTGTAACCATGGTAACATATACACAGCTTGTAACACAGTCACACACATAGACATTATTATACAAGTATGTGGGTCATACTAGGGCTGGGGGTCCTGTAACCATGGTAACATATACACACCTTGTAACACAGTCACACACATAGACATTATTATACAAGAATGTGGGTCATACTAGGGCTGGGGGTCCTGTAACATATACATACCTTGTAACACAGTCACACACATAGACATTATTATACAAGTATGTGGGTCATTCTAGGGCTTGGGGTCCTGTAACATATACACACCTTGTAACACAGTCACACACATAGACATTATAATACAAGCATGTGGGTCATACTAGAGCTGGGACGAGTCCAAATTTACTACCCTCCAGTGCACATATGGGGCACGTTGCAAGCCACAAATCGCTTAGAGAAAGCAACTTTATCGCTCATCCCGGGGTCGCAACAGTTCAAAGTATTTGCGCACTCTTCTGAAATGGCGGCACAGCTACAGCTTAGTTGCCTTGACGTAGAAGAATGTAATAGAAGAGGCTCTAGACTAGAAGATGGGGAGCAGACTGAGGATGATGTGGTGTTAGCTACCTTTGCTCATTCTCGTTGATCCAGTCAAGAATATTTTGTTCCGCTGTCAATGTCAGCCACCATTTTAGTTTGAGAACGAAGCAAACTCAGCCAGCGATTGTTTTGCAGTGTGGTTGAAAGTTAGCGCACTGTTGTAAGGCGAGTCGCTGTACATCGATTGCAAGCGACTCACGCTTTGCAACACACCCATGATCTTTGTGAACTCGGTTATTCCTAACCCTATAGGTCAAAATATGACTGAGTGCACAGTAACCATGTTTCAGTCAGGTTGCCATACCAGTGAGTCCCCACTATCATGACAATGATGCCTCATGTTGAATATTTCTGTCCGTTTAACATGGTTATTTGTCACAAAATAATGTTTATATCATGTCAATGTTAACCGTGTGTTTAGATTGTCCACAACTTTGAACACTTGTTCATGGCTTCTAAGTATGGGAGGAAGGCCAACAGTGTCGCTCATGGCATATACAATTGTTGTGAGTTGAAACAACTTTTTAGTGTTTGTACGAGTAACTCACCTGGGAGCTGATCCACTCAAAGAGAGTTTTACACTGTGCCAGCTCCATGTTGTCAGCTGCGATTGGGTTGCTGGGGTCGTGAGGGTAGGACATGGCCAGCCCCAGGGGTGTACTCAGACAGGTCAACAGTGGGATCTTGGTAAGGAGCTCCAGGGACTGGCCAATACTGCAGCAATATACAACAGATCAGTTATACAAGCCTTGATGCTCTAAACACCCCTACCCCTCATGGCTCTATCCACACCTCGTTGCTCTATACACCCCTCATGGCTCTATACACCCCTCCGGGCTCAATACACCCCTCACGTCTTAATACACCCCCTCATGGCTCTATACACCCCTCACGACTCTATACACCCCTCACGACTCTATACCCCCCTCATGGCTCTATACACCCCCCATGGCTCTATACACCCCTCACGGCTCTATACACCCCTCACGGCTCTATACACCCCTCATGGCTCAATACACCCCATCATGGCTCTATACACCCCTCACGGCTCAATACACCCCCTCATGGTTCTATACACCCCTCACGGCTCAATACACCCCCTCATGGCTCTATACACCCCTCACCCCTCATGGCTCTATCCACACCTCGTTGCTCTATACACCCCTCATGGCTCTATACACCCCTCAGGGCTCAATACACCCCTCACGTCTTAATACACCCCCTCATGGCTCTATCCACACCTCGTTGCTCTATACACCCCTCATGGCTCTATACACCCATCACGGCTCTATACACAACTCCTGGCTCTATACACCCCTCTTGGCTCTATACACCCCTCATGGCTCTATACACAACTCCTGGCTCTATACACCCCTCATGGCTCTATACACCCCCTCATGGCTCTATACCCCCCTCATGGCTCTGTACACCCCTCATGGCTCTATACACCCCTCGTGGCTCTATACACCCCTCATGGCTCTATAAACCCCTCATGGCTCTATACACCCCTCATGGCTCTATACACCTCTCATGCTCTATACACCCCTCATGGCTCTATACACCCCTCATGGCTCTATACACCCCTCATGGCTCTATACACCCCTGAGGGCTCTATACACCCCTCATGGCTCTATACACCCCTCACAGCTTTATACACCTTCATGGCTCTATGCCCCCCTCATGGCTCTATACACACCCTCATAGATCTATACACACCCTCATGGCTCTATACACCCCTCATGGCTCTATACACCCCTCATGGCTCTATACACCCCTCATGGCTCTATACACCCCTCATGGCTCTATGCCCCCCTCATGGCTCTATGCCCCCCTCATGGCTCTATACACACCCTCATGGCTCTATACACACCCTCATGGCTCTATACACACCCTCATGGCTCTATACACTCCCACATGGCTCATGTACTCTAATGCCCAAGCTTGAAACCTCAAATGTTTCAATTCAGGATTATTGTCTTCTTACAATCTAGTTGAAGGTCTAATGCCCATATTATTCAGAGTGAGAGCTTAATTATTATTTTCACTAGCCTGCAAAATTATCTGCAACAGGGTTGCCATCTGTGGCAGTCCACAAGGAAATGCTAATAGTCCAATGTCACTAGTCCTTCCTGGGAGTTACTATTAATGGACAAGCGGACCTTGGTAAACTTCAAGCCCTGGTTATGACTAACAAAACTACTACTTTCCATCTCTTTGGGTAGCATGCTATGTCTATCACACAGTATAAATTCTGCAATGGTCATAAACCCTGATAACAATACCGACCTGGCGAGTGTGTTGAGATACCCCTGGCGGTCTGTGAGGTAGTTGTCATAAGCCTCCTGAAACAACTCCCATCTCTGTCTCAGGGCACTGCAGGCAAATAGAGGTGCATGTTACCAAGGAGTGAGTGAGTATGGTTTTACGCCGCTTTTAGCAATATTCCAGCAATATCACAGCGGGGGACACCAGAAATGGGCTCCACACATTGTACCCATGTCGGGAATCGAACCCGGGTCTTCGGCGTGACGAGCGAACGCTTTAACCACTAGGCTACCCGACCGCCCCATGTTACCAAGGAAAGCAAAATACAAAATTAAGTGATAATCATAATTATCAACATGATCATATTTTGTATGCAATTGCTCCTTTCAGATACATACATAGAATCATATTCCACTGACATTCATCACATCATTGAGAAAGTTTAAGTCATAAGATATGTTTCAATATGATGATATGGGTTGAAATGGGTTCAAACGTCTTGTTACAGCAGTTTTATAACCGCATTGTGTCTGTGTTTGCGTGTGTGTGGCTGTATGCTGATATGGACTAATGATAGTTGTATTGTGCTTGTTCACTCAGATACCATATCCCAGCTTAACATGCATACACCACTGATACGCATTATACTGACTCAGACCGACCAGTGCTTGTTTTATCCACTAAATGTGGATGGCTATTTCAGATATGAATCAATAGCAAACATTGTCTCAACAATTGACACACAATCCGACCTATGAACCTATTTTGTTCCAACACAATAACTGTCCAACCATAGCTCAAGAGAATCATTTCAGGATAATCCTTGTTTTTATATTCTCAAGTGAAACAAGGCAAGGAGGGTCAACATGATTTACATGAATCTTTTTTAATTTGAATTTGAATGTTTAATGTCTGAAATAACAAGTAGGAAAATAAAATACAGGGGAGACAACTGAGACAACTGTGTACCTGGTGATGTCCTCGAGGTTTGCAACCACGGCAGCCCATCCCTGCTGCTGTAGATGCTGATCGTGGACGAGGCGCTCACACGCCTTCAGCTCCTCCTCATCAACATCCCGAAATTGCTGCAAGACAATCAGTTCCATCAACAGTGAATACATAAGTACAAGGTACCATTACAGTACTTCATTAACACAAATAAGCATTTTGAAAAAAACTAACAATTGCTTCAATAGCTGTTAGATTAATCATATAGGTTTCCTCAAATATTTGAGTATAACAATTTTCAGAAGACTTTTTGTCACAGTTCAAGGGATATGAGTATTAAAAGAACCTGTGTACATGGTCAGCTTCCCTGATATATTTACAAATAATCACTATAATTCATCCTGAAGCTTGTTCAAAAGAATAATATTTCAAACATTATGCAAGCATTCCTGAAATAACACCTATAGTTTCATATCACTTGCACTACAAATTCACAATAATAACATTTGTCAAAATATATACATAAATGTAAATTTGTAACTTAATGTCCTGCATCATTAAATGTTGTCAATACTGGTTTCATATCAACACAAGAAGAGAAACACACCACAGAAAGTTGGGTCCGAGACACAACTGTTTCATAGGCTGGAGGCATGATGAGAGAGCCTTCAACTTGACCCTGAAGGTCAATATCTGCAACATAAACACCAGGATTAGTCTGATAGCAGCAGGGGCAGGTGGAGTCCACACAGCTACAACATCAGGACAGGTGCTGGAGAGAGGGGAGGCTGCAGACCTACGTCTCTATCACACTCAGCTTTTCCCACTGGAGTGTTTAACTACATTAGGGCTACAACATCAGGACAGGTGCTGGAGAGAGGGGAGGCTGCAGACCTACGTCTCTATCACACTTAGCTTTTCCCACTGGAGTGTTTAACTACATTAGGGCTACAACATCAGGACAGGTGCTGGAGAGAGGGGAGGCTGCAGACCTACGTCTCTATCACACTTAGCTTTTCCCACTGGAGTGTTTAACTACATTAGGGCTACAACATCAGGACAGGTGCTGGAGAGAAAGGATGCTGCAGACCTACGTCTCTATCACACTCAGCTTTTCCCACTGGAGTGTTTAACTACATTAGGGCTACAACATTAGTACAGGTGCTGGAGGGAGGGGAGGCTGCAGACCTACGTCTCTATCACACTCAGCTTTTCCCACTGGAGTGTTTAGCTACATTAGGGCTACAACATCAGGACAGGTGCTGGAGGGAGGGGAGGCTTCAGACCTACGTCTCTATCACACTCAGCTTTTCCCACTGGAGTGTTTAACTACATTAGGGCTACAACATCAGGACAGGTGCTGGAGGGAGGCTGCAGACCTACGTCTCTATCACACTTAACTTTTACCACTGGAGTGTTTAACTACATTAGGGCTACAACATCAGGACAGGTGCTCGAGGGAGGGGAGTTTGCAGACCTACGTCTCTATCACACACTCAGCTTTTCCCACTGGAGTGTTTAACTACATTAGGGCTACAACATCAGGACAGGTGCTGGAGGGAGGGGAGTTTGCAGACCTACGTCTCTATCACACTCAGCTTTTCCCACTGGAGTGTTTAACTACATTAGGGCTACAACATCAGGACAGGTGCTGGAGGGAGGGGAGGCTGCAGACCTACGTCTCTATCACACTCAGCTTTTCCCACTGGAGTGTTTAACTACATTAGGGCTACAACATCAGGACAGGTGCTGGAGGGAGGGGAGTTTGCAGACCTACGTCTCTATCACACTCAGCTTTTCCCACTGGAGTGTTTAACTACATTAGGGCTACAACATCAGGACAGGTGCTGGAGAGAAGGAAGGCTGCAGACCTATCTCTCTATCACACACTCAGCTTTTCCCACTGGAGTGTTTAACTACATTAGGGCTACAACATCAGGACAGGTGCTGGAGGGAGGGGAGGCTGCAGACCTACGTCTCTATCACACTCAGCTTTTCCCACTGGAGTGTTTAACTACATTAGGGCTACAACATCAGGACAGGTGCTGGAGGGAGGGGAGGGGATGGGACGGAGAGGAGGCTGCAGACCTACTGAAAATAGGGCACACACCTGTAGTTTCATTTACTGAATCAGATTCTTAGTGGCCCCATTAGAGATTATTCCAGCAATATCATGGCAGGGACACTAGAAATAGGCTTCATACATTGTACCAACGTGGGGCCTTTAGCGTGATGAGCTATTCCACCACACCACAGAGTGAGTGAGTGAGTGAGTGAGTGAGTGAGTATGGTTTTACGCCGCTTTTAGCAATATTCCAGCAATATCACGGCGGGGGACACCAGAAATGGGCTTCACACATCCACACCACAGAGAATTAGGGGTAGTTTGATTGAAGAACAGATATCTGAGAACCAAACCTAGTTTCATAGCCTTATTATCATAATACTGTAATCCCGTAATACTGTGTCAAACTTTACAGATAGGTATTTTCTCTTTCCAATCCCAAGTCCACATCTTCCTGCATACACTGTACCTGGCAACCTCACGGACTGACATCATAACATTTTATTCTGTTTTAAAATGAAGTCATAACACCATATGTAACATGCCAAGTATAGCTTACGATGCCTGCTTCTAGCCTAGTCATGGTATCTTATGATCGTTACATGACATCCAAATCTCAGAAAGATAACACACAAGATGCAGAAATAGATACAAACAGCAGCCACCGACTCAAGGCAATTCAATCGGAGGGTGACGTGGGCCTGGCTGGGTCGGCTAAGGGTGGATATTTGGTATGAGACTGGATCAATTATGTCTATTACCAAAAACCAAAGTTCAAGATGAGGAGGCATGACTCCTTGTATATGTCTATGTATTGGAATCTTTGTAGCCATATTTTCAGCATGTTTAGGATGGGGTTGAAGTTAAGTGCAGCTCTTGGTGTTCAAGACTATTGTATGATATCATTGTTGAGTGCTGATATTTTGCCATGGTATATTCTAAACTAGCAAAAACTAGACACAGTTTTGAAAGATTAGATACGACATGCTAACATGAAAAATGGTTGAGTTTGCTTTGAATATGTTCATCTCAAGTTATAATCCATGCACAATATTTCTGCAAGATATGGCATATTTCAAGTTAGGATGTCATCCATGACAGAGGCAGAAGAAAGTATCAGCAAGCAACACTGCAAAGGTTTTTAACTACAGGAATTTCTATTAAAAAAGGGTTAGCAAACTTTGATATTGCAAGACAATAACGAAACAAGCTAACAGCACACTTATCAGTAGGAAGTTATTCTTAACTGTCACATTGCAATTTGTCTGAACTTGGTTGATGTTCTTTGAGTTAGTAGATGTGAGGTGAGGTGAAATTGGGTTTAACGTCGCTTCCAAGATTATTGCACTTATATAGCGACGTGCATGCACGTGTGTGTGTGTGGCTGCTTGTACTAGTCCGGACTGATGCCGATTTATAGTGCTAGCTCACTGAGATGCCATGCCGCAGTTTAACATGAATACCCCACTCAGACACAGTATACTGTCTCCGAGTCGACCAGTCCTTGATTTATCCCCTTAGTGCCGAGCGCCAGACAGGGTAACAACAAGTACCATCTTTTAACGTCTTTTGGTATGATGCTGCCAGGGATCGAACCCCGGTCCTTCCGCTCTCCGGGCGCACGCTCTACCACTAGACCATGGAGGTGGTCCTTTGAGTTAGTAGACATCTAAATCAAACAGGAGGTCCATGTCATAGCACTCCATGTTTCACTATCAGAGAGTATCAACTGTGTGAGTCAATGATTTCACACTGCAGTCAATCTTCCAGCTACATCACCACTGTCTGCAAATAATGGAGCCTGGGCCCAGCAGACTAGTGACTGATGGCAGGAGCAAGCACCCTGGCCTTGAGAGTACACTGACACACAGCCATTCACACAATGAGCATGTTGGGACCACTCCATACCCCTCTACATCAGCTCTCACTACAAGCATGGGATGCTGGGGACATTTTCTGTTGAAGCGGTCCTCAAAAATCAACAATAGTTCTGGAAAACATTCTCCAAAACTATGTTCAACATACTGGTCAACATACTACTATATAAACTTTCATGGATCTGCAGAAAGGGTGGGATATAATCTTGCACTGCCTGTATCGTATTTCCCTGCAAAATATACTTGTGCTGTGTCTCATACAGTTTATACATCAGTCTGTGCCTAAACTAGCTAAACTTGCCCTTTTGAAGGCTTTTATCTGAATAATGGCTGAAATAGATTTTGTAGGCACATATTTCATACTTGTGGCTAAAGATACAGACTGCTACAATGTAACTTGGACCACGGACCTATATAACCGTTATACAAGTCCGTGCTTGGACCTTGAGAAAGTCAGCTGATAGAAAGTAGTTTCATAATCTCATTCTGCTTTCATCTAAAGGCGTACCCTCACTCATCATTGTCATGATGAAATATTCCCCTGTTGGAGGCCTCACCACCTCAATTTGTATTACCTAAATCATGAAGGTTGACCATGTTGGATTAGTCTGATGAACGTAGAATGAAACCTATGTAAACAGCAAGCAGTGACATGGTTCCCACTTCACATGTATTTTCAGAAAACTTGTGATTTTCCCAAACTTAGAGGAATGTTTTGGCTATTTTCTACAAATTTTACATTCCTGTTGTTCATTGTAGAACTTATTCATCAATGTCACATCTCAACTTATTGGCATATGCTTATATTTTTAATTTTCTGGAAATTCTGTGATAGAAATATTTATCCAATTTCTTCGTGGGAGCCATGAGTAAGAGCCTCTGCAATGCCCAAGCATTAAAGAAAATGAAGATAAAATATTTTTTAAAAACTCTTGCAAATACTGAATTTGACACTCAGTATTAAGACAAGTGAAAATATGAGTTTACGATACCTATACAAGGTCAAGGACAAAGAGTCTGAATTCTAATGGTTTAGAATTACATACGCTTTAGATAAATATGGTAAAACAGTGATCAGTTCCTACCATATTTATCCCATTAACCAAAGTGTTCCAAATCAAGACACATATAAAGGAAGACTTCAAATTACTTTGAGCTATCTATACATGTTTACAACAACAATTCCTGATCTCCTTTGGTTCCGCAAATTAATTTTCAGACTAATAATGGGGTTTCCTTTTCAACTTAAGCTACAAAAATACAATAACATATACATGTATAGATATGACATTAGTCGTACAGGGATTTGGAAAACAGACAAAAGAAACAAATTCTTACAGATGTAAAAAAATAGAGAAAAAAGAAATATGACAAAAAGAAATCACTATAACTGTATATTGTTTACACAGCTTCGACTCGAATGTTTTGGGTCTTGGTTTTCAGGGCAGTTTTGAAACACTCTGATTAGGATGTGGATAGCTTATCACCGGTGAGTCACCATGACAAGAACAATAGCACACTTACCTGGTCTCTCAGAGCGAGTACCTACAGGTGATAGATACACAGTTAGGTTACTGTCTTCTATGTAGTTACCTTGTCGCTGACGTTACTTTAATTAAGGTTGCACTAGTACTAAAACAGTGTTATTATTACCAATGACTGACCCATCATTCCCAGCAAAAAGATATTGTTAGAAAAAATGAAAAGAATTGTTGACAACTTGGTGCATGTGGACAGACATCTTTTTATAAGGCAAAAACAATTTTAACAGAGTATTTTCTTGTGTATAACGCACACTTGAGTATAATGCATACAGCTCATTCTTGGGTCCTGGTTTCTGGGAAAATTGCTTGTTATATATAATACTCAGTCAAAATACACATTGTATCATTTAGGTGAACAAACATATGACATAACCAACTTTTTCAATAAAACACTGAAGTTTGCGATACCAGATTACTAACCATGATGATTTACTGTTATAATAGACGTATTATTATATGCACAGATTATGATATTGGGTGTAACTATCTCATAAAATAAGCCAGAAAGAGCAATTGGTTGTACCTACATTTTCTCCAGTGACCTACCGGCAATTGAGATAAAAAATACCCAATATTATAAATATCCATTATAATGACATTTACTGTGCAACCTTATTAAAATTAGTTCTTAGTTCTTGCTAACACTAAACAAACATCTGTGTACATCCCATTACGGGTCACGTCAGAATGACCTTCAATCCGACCAATCAGAGCATCACTTACCAGACTGGCAAGGTGAGAGTCGGAATGTGTTTTCTGATCATGCAATCTCGAAAAGGTCCACAGAGGGTATTCCAAACAACAGATACGAGCTGTATGACTGATTCTGATAAAATCATGGTATATCTTTCTCTTCAATGGTATAAACATTTGAATGGGAGCGATTTTGTACACCCCGTGAGGAGTACAGCCATACAATCTAGACCATCTATGAGACATTCCAGTATGTACTTTCGTTCAGTTTTCAAATTTTGAATGAAAAACATTGTGACAAAATTCTTTAAAGCTTTTTTCTAGAATGGAAGTTGCCAGTTTGAAACTGGTATCGCTTAGCTCGAGAAAGCTGTTTTCTGATTGGTTAATGTTGACGTCTTATTCACTTCATTAGTCGGTCAAGGTCGCGAAAGGTCGTTCTGACATATCCTGTAGTGGGAAGTTCTCGGATCTTTGTTTAAATGGTAGCAAGAACTAAGATCTGATTTTAATGAGATTGTTTACTGAGTTATGTCTTCTTACTGAGTTTCCATATCTGTGCATGTATTCAGGCTCATATCTCAACAATCACCACAGCTGCAGTGATGATGCTCTATATAACTTCCCCACTATAATTCTAGAATATGAAGCTGATATTGCTTTGAAACTCACACAACTTACATTATATCATAATACTACTTTGAAAGAGTACAATTTGAAGATATCACAACTATTAGTATGTTAATTCTGCAACTACTTCCACGACAACTGTATCCTGCTAGTTTAGTATTCACAAATATCTCATACGTAAATTGTACACAGTGTTTGAAATGAGGCATGAAGTTGCTGAATGTCAAGGGGTCCTTGTTTTGCTGTTTGCTTGTTGTTTAACGCCGCACTCAGCAATATTCCAGCTATGACAGCAGTCTGTAAATAATCGACTCTGGACCAGACAATCCAGTGACTGACTTCATGAGCATCAATCTACGCAATTGGGATCGATGACATGCATCAACCAAGTCAGCGAGCCTGACCACCCGATCCCATTAGTCGCCTCTTACGACAAACAAACATAGTTGCTTCTTACAGCAAGCATGGGTTGCTGAAGGCCTATTCTACCCCCGATCTTCAAAGGTCCTTGTCATAACCCTAACGGTAAAAGTAAAAGAATTACGCAGCCCCTACATTAAAATACCACAGGAGAGAAGACCTCAAGAGCCTTACATCACACCCCCCTTCCCCCTCTCAAACACTGTGTACAGTGCTACTTTCTAAACAGGACTTCATTAACCATGCTTACTACACATATTGTTTAAGACAGAATAAATACATTCTGTGGCATTTGATTGGCTAACCAAGCAAAAATGTTTTGTGTTTATGTCAGAAAAAGCGAGAAAAAAAAGGCCACACCCACTAACAAACTATTGTTTCCTGATTGGCTGATAACAGATTGAGGGGCAATGCTGTGTTGCATTATTGTGCCCTTCAATATCACTGATTCTGTACTGTTGTCTACAGTTTTATGTTTGCTAATCTTTCAATAAGCAATCTGTGAAGTTATTCCTGTTGAATTATTTATAAGAATTGATTTCAATATATATTTGCATTTATGGAGTTATAAATGTAAAAAACCGATGTGCATATTTTGCACAGTTTGCACACCAGCTTGTTTTATTTATACCTCCATAAACTCAAACAATATTGAAGTCAATTCTTCAGTACCGGTAACTTCCTTTATTTATCATTATTTATTCCTGTTGAGTACAAAGTTGGATTATATATCTGATATGATATGGTCAGTAACATAAAACATAACAGTAATCTGACCTCAATGAGCAATTTATCCAACTAACATTTCACAATATACATCAGTGTTGGTAACCATAGAGACACTGATTGACTGAATACACATCCACACACTGTGTGGTTCAGTCACTGAAGTGATTTGTTTGTTTGTTGTTTAACGTCGCACTCAGCAATATTCCAGCTATATGATGGCGGTCTGTAAATAATTGAGTCTGGACCAGACAATCCAGTGATTGACATCATGAGCATTGATCCACGCAATTTGATGACATGCATCAACCACGTCAGCAAGCCTGACCACCCGATCCCGTTGGTCGCCTCTTACGACAAGTATAGTCGCCTTTTACGTCAAGCATGGGTTGCTGAAGACCTACTCTACCCTGGATCTTCACGGGTACACTGAAGTGAAGCAAATGACTAAAGAATAGATTTATATCCACTCAAGTAGGAACTGAAATAACCCCGTACCTTGAACCCACTGATAAATCAGGAAAATTAACCTATTATGTCATACAACATGGATAGATATGGTCACACAATATGACTGGATATATTGTGCTTCTTTACTAGTTCACCTTGTTATTGTTGGGGGTATGTTTGTTACATATGAGTACTTGTTATACAGCCTGTTAACACATAGTTCATCCCACCTTTGAAAGACACATGTCTGACATCAGCACCCCTCTTGTCTTTAACTTGGGATGAGACAATGTGTTCTTGATTGTCCTTAGGGGTCACAGGACCTCACTGTTCTTCATCAAGATCACTTATTATACAGGTATATCATATGTAAAAGGTTAAATGGGACTTAACATCGGGTCAAAGATTATTGCACTCATAAAGCAACGTGCATGAACGCATGTGTGTGGCTGCTTGTACCAGTTCGGACTTATGCTGATTTTATTGTGCTCGCCCACTGAGATACCATGCCGCAGTTTAACATGAATACCCAAATCAGATACAGTATACTGACTCCGAGCCGACTAGTCCTTGTTTTAGCCAAGTGCCAGGCAGGGTAACAACAAATACCATATTTTAAAGTCTTTTGGTATGACAAGGCCGGGATCAAACCCTTGACCTTTCTCACTCGCGGTTGATGCTTTACCGCTAGACCAGGGAGGCGGTCCAAAATATGTAATGAAGGGGTATAGTTTTATCAATGAGGGTGTTATACTGCTGTTCTACAGAGTGGTTAAATTTTGAGATTCTGAATAATGTGAATGCATTAAGGAATGTGTTGAATGAGTGAATGTTTTAGATTGCGATCAGTAATACAGCATGACACTCTCGTATTGGACCAGACAAACCAGTGACTGATAGAATGAGCAACAGTAATGTTATAAATTTTATCCATACAATAATTTCTAGCATGGAGCATTGGAGACCTTCTGTGTTCTGGAATATATTACTGATAAGTTAAAACATTCAATTTGTTCATTTGACTAAAGTTAATCTGTCATGTCTGGTGGGCACAGCCTTCCAATTGTAGGTTTTCTTTAACTTTCTCTTAAAGGGTATCCATCAAATTAACTACTGTCAGCCCACTTGGATAATTATATCCTGGGTACCAGTCAGTTCTGTGGGTCATGTACAGTTTCATCAATGCTGAACTCACCTGATCCATAGTGTATGCTGGGGGAGGGGGGTGTGGCCGCCTCTATGGTGGTTTTGCTGAACAGGAAGATTGGGTTGGTGTCCTGTGAAGAGTGATAGAATAATAGAATATTAATGAAATCATCAAACTTGTAAGAACATAATGATACTTATCTTTCCTATTTCTTTGCATTAAATGATGTCAGTGTTAATAAGTGACACCAATTCAACTGAATCTTGAAGCCACTTATGTAATGAATCTACCTTGGTTAAAAAAAAAGTAGTCTTTGTTCTCAGGCACTGGCCGCATAATCATAAAGTTTGCCACATGTTTCGTTTTTATTTCCATTTTTTAAAAATAATTTAAAAATCCTTAAATATTCCAAGTCCAACGGTAGTCAAATACTGTATTCCAGTATTTTACTCATCAAGGAATACATTTATGTAGGTAGGCCCTTTCCCAGGTTGATTGTACACCATTGCTTATTGATTACACAACTGTTTATTGGTTACATACTAGTTGTTCACCCCCCCCCCAGTGAGGCAGTGATTTTGCTTGAGACAAATGGTATGAGCATAATCTGAAGCCTTTCATTTGACGACAATCTTCTACGTCATTACCAATTTGGCAAAAATACATGACAACAGGGTTAACAATCATCAAATATGAGTGAGTGTGTGAGTTTACAAAGTAAAGAGTAAGTAGGGTACGTTACATACATAGTTAAGAGTGAGTGAGTGAGTGAGTTGGGTTTAACGCTGCTTTTAACAGTATTACAGTTATATCATGGCGTGTCAGCTTAATGTGGGAGGAAAGCCCGAAGTGATGCAGATCTTAGACGTTTACAACTTCGGTGAAACCCACAAACATGGATCTAGTGCTGACAAACATAGAAACATAATCGGGGTGAACTGGGATTTGAACCCACAATCATAGGTTTCTGGCGTGCCCGAGGGACGCAACTCTGCACAGCGAATTGCGGCGCCTTAGACAACTGGGCCACCTGTGCCCCCTCATCAAATATGAAAAGAACCGTTCTGAAGGCTTGAGGTAGTGAACGAGTTGTACCGTGCCAGCGCTGTACTTGGCCACCCTCTGTGTGGGGTCGAGGCTCTCCCCACCACTGATGAGAAGCACCTGCTTGTCCTCGGAGATGTGGCACATGCTGGAGATGACTGACTGCAGAACCGACACACTGCAACACAACAGTCTCAGACACTGAATACAACACTGCTGGGTCATGGACAACATGGGTCCTACTCACAATAATCATTGTCAACATTCAATTTCACATTTTTAACCTGGAAAGCCTATGGTGTTTTTGATAATCAATCATTTGCATGATTAGCAACCTAAAACGTCTTGTATCTTATCCAACTTTCATTAGGAAAAATGAAGGAAGGAATGATTGCAAAAACAGCATATCTCTTATGACAAAATATACTTATTCCATGTTACAACAATGCAAAAAGTGAGCAGGGCTCACTAATACCCCCGACCCCCAACATCAGCTGAAGAACAATTTTTATATTCTAGATATATATTGATGCCTTAACGTTTGAGCCGGTTTCTCTTGAATGATATAAGACTGGTGCATCATTGGCAAGCTTGGACATGAAAAAAGCAATATTTTCTCATAAAATCCACTTATCGAAATCAAACTTTCCACTGCACCTTTCCTACTGGCAAAGAAACTGTAAGCCCAATTAGAAAATAATCCAGGAAGTAGTTTTCAAGTTATAGGTCGCACAAATGTTGAAGTAAAAAAGACATTCAACATTTTCAAAGTTAAAAACTTGTGTGTATTATTTTTAGAAAATACACATATCAAAATCAAACTTTGCACTGCTTCTCTTCTATTAGTATTAGTAATCCCAAAGTTTGAAAAGAATCCATGCAGTAGTTCTCAAGTTATAGGTCGCACAAATGTTTAAGTAAAAATATTCAAAACATGGAACATGTCCTTGGAAGGAGGAATGAGCGAACGAACGGAATTTTCAGTTAATGTATCCTTGGTATCCGTAGTGTGAGAAACTTATCAAAATTGTGTCCAGCGCTAACACCTGAGTTCTCATTCATGACCAGCTCGTGTTATCCCAGGACACGCCGATTGGCGACTCGTGCCCATCTCGGGGCCATTTTTGCAACTGGTGTTCCGTAGGCACAGGCATAGTTAAAAGAATTGTCAACTCGTTATGATTCACGTTTATTCCCCCCCATGTCATATATATTCTATATGCTGTTTAAACACATCAGGACTTAAGGTATTTATACAGTGTGATTGAACACATTTAACTGTATCTAGGGTATATTTTTAGATGCAAGACATATGTAAAATCAAAAAATTATTCCCAAGGGATTCTTTGACCAAAGTACTTGAAGTCATACCCACATTCTGATTGGTTTGAGGTATTGTCGCACATAACATTCATCGTTAGGGGGACGAGTCTTCTTGCAGGTTACGGAAAGGGGCTAGTGGTGACAAAATGCCGAGTCCTCAGTCATAAATGTGTTTAATATTTAATCAACACGAGACAGGATATTTGGTACTTACTTTTCCATGGCCAGGTTCATGTCAAAGGTCATCATAGTGCCAGTATCCACATGGAAGATGTACAACATGGCTGGTTGTTAAATTGTCAAACCAGCTCTTTTCTCAGTTGTCTCACATGGCAGCAGACATCTCACCTCTACAACACTGGAAACAGACAATTTAGTTTAAACTGACAGTTGTTATATATTGTCAAACCAGCTCCTATCTCAATTGTCTCACATAGCAGCAGACATCTCACCTCTACAACACTGGAAACAGACAATTTAGTTTAAACTGACAGTTGTTATATATTGTCAAACCAGCTCCTATCTCAATTGTCTCACATAGCAGCAGACATCTCACCTCTACAACACTGGAAACAGACAATTTAGTTTAAACTGACAGTTGTTATATATTGTCAAACCAGCTCCTATCTCAGTGGTCTCACACGGCAGCAGACATCTCACCTCTACAACACTGGAACACAGACAATTTAGTTTAAACTGACAGTTGTTATATATTGTCAAACCAGCTCCTATCTCAGTGGTCTCACACGGCAGCAGACATCTCACCTCTACAACACTGGAAACAGACAATTTAGTTTAAACTGACAGTTGTTATATATTGTCAAACCAGCTCCTATCTCAGTGGTCTCACACGGCAGCAGACATCTCACCTCTACAACACTGGAACACAGACAATTTAGTTTAAACTGACAGTTGTTATATATTGTCAAACCAGCTCCTATCTCAGTGGTCTCACACGGCAGCAGACATCTCACCTCTACAACACTGGAACACAGACAATTTAGTTTAAACTGACAGTTGTTATATATTGTCAAACCAGCTCCTATCTCAGTGGTCTCACACGGCAGCAGACATCTCACCTCTACAACACTGGAAACAGACAATTTAGTTTAAACTGACAGTTGTTATATATTGTCAGACCAGCTCCTATCTCAGTTGTCTCACATTGCAGCTGACATCTCACCTCTACAACACTGGAAACAGACAATTTAGTTTAAACTGACAGTTGTTATATATTGTCAAACCAGCTCCTATCTCAGTGGTCTCACATGGCAGCAGACATCTCACCTCTACAACACTGGAAACAGACAATTTAGTTTAAGCTGACAGTTGTTATATATTGTCAAACCAGCTCCTATCTCAGTGGTCTCACACGGCAGCAGACATCTCACCTCTACAACACTGGAAACAGACAATTTAGTTTAAGCTGACAGTTGTTATATATTGTCAAACCAGCTCCTATCTCAGTGGTCTCACACGGCAGCAGACATCTCACCTCTACAACACTGGAAACAGACAATTTAGTTTAAGCTGACAGTTGTTATAAATTGTCAGACCAGCTCCTATCTCAGTTGTCTCACACGGCAGCAGACATCTCACCTCTACAACACTGGAACACAGACAATTTAGTTTAAACTGACAGTTGTTATATATTGTCAAACCAGCTCCTATCTCAGTTGTCTCACATTGCAGCTGACATCTCACCTCTACAACACTGGAAACAGACAATTTAGTTTAAACTGACAGTTGTTATATACTGTCAAACCAGCTCCTATCTCAATTGTCTCACATAGCAGCAGACATCTCACCTCTACAACACTGGAAACGGACAATTTAGTTTAAACTGACAGTTGTTATATACTGTCAAACCAGCTCCTATCTCAATTGTCTCACATAGCAGCAGACATCTCACCTCTACAACACTGGAAACAGACAAGTATAAAGTTTTAAAATGAAGGTTGTTAAATTGTCAAACCACCTCCTTACCATGCTTACTCACGTGTGTCTCACAGTAGCAGATACTGTACACATGTACAGTTTGTTTGCTGTTTAACGCCGCACTCAGCAATATTCCAGCTATATGACCGCGGTCTGTAAATAATCAAGTCTGGACAAGTCCATTGATTGATATCATGAGCATCAATCACGCAATTGGGATACGATGACATGCATCAACCAGGTCAGCAAGCCTGAACCCCCCCCCCCCCCATTAGTCGCCTCTTACGACAAAAATAGTCGCCTCTTACAACAAGCATGGGTTGCTGAAGACCTATTTTAACAAGGATCTTCAGCGAGCCTGACCACCCGATCCCGTTAGTCGCCTCTTACGACAAACATAGTCGCCTCTTACAACAAGCATAGGTTACAGAAGACCTAGTCTACCCCGGATCTTCACGGGTCACACATGTTCTGAATCAAGCCCAGGTCATTAGCAGGTAGTGTGAATGATGAAAAACTCTTCAAGCCACAAACTTTTCTCACCATGTTCACAATTTCATCTATGAATATTCACAGAATAACTATGAAAAGAGAAACAATGATCTGTAGGAAAGGCTCTTATACAGATGTTACTGAATCGATATAGAAAATATGACAAGCTGATAAATCCTCTGATTGGCTAAAATAGCAGCATCAGCACTTCACTAGTTTGTAAACACTAGGATCCTCCATCAGCCAGGAAGACACAGGGCTGACATGCGGTGTAGTAGTGATGTTTGTCTATTTATAGCCAAGTACTTAAATGAGGCTGTTTATAAATCAAAGAAGTCAAGTGGCCATTGGCCTGGTTTAGTTTAGGCCAAACTGTTGCCTTATCATGCTTACATTGAAGACTGTTGCACATGTTTCAAGAATAATATTGCTCCTTGTGTGATGTCATCTGAGTGTTCATTGGTCTGAGCACTTGCTAGTTTGCTTTTCTCAGGAAGGAGGTTTGTTTGTTTGTTGTTTGTTGTTCAACGCCGCACTCAGCAATATTCCAGCTATATGATGGCAGTCTGTAAATAATCGAGTCTGGACCAAAGTGAGTGAGTTGGGTTTAATGCCGCTTTTAGCAGTATTCCAGTTATATCATGTCGTAATAGCTTAATGTGGGAGGAAAGCCTGAAGAGATGCTGGCCTCAGACATTTACCGCTTTGGTGAAACCCAGAGCACGGGTATGGTGCTGACAAACCTAGAAACATAATCAGGGCGAACCAGGATTCGAACCCACAATCATAGGTTTCTGGCGTGCCCAAGGGATGCAACTCTGCACAGCGAATCATGCCACCTTAGACGACTGGGCCACCCGTGCCCCCTGTCTGGACCAGACAATCCAGTGATTGACATCATGAGCATTGATCTACGCTATTTGGATAGGATGACATGCATCAACCAAGTCAGTGAGCCTGAGCCGATCCCGTTAGTAGCCTTTTACAGCAAGCATGGGTTGCTTAAGACCTATTCACATGAGTCATGCAGCCAGCAACCACTAAGACACAACAATTGAATCAGTGACACATGTGTCATGTGGTCAGACAGCCACTTAGACGCAACAGTTGAATCAGTGACACATGAGTCATGCAGCCAGCAACCACTAAGACACAACAATTGAATCAATGGCACATGTGTCATGTGGTCAGACAGCCACTTAGACGCAACAGTTGAATCAGTGACACATGAGTCATGCAGCCAGCAACCACTAAGACACAACAATTGAATCAGTGACACATGTGTCATGTGGTCAGACAGCCACTTAGACGCAACAGTTGAATCAGTGACACATGAGTCATGCAGCCAGCAACCACTAAGACACAACAATTGAATCAATGGCACATGTGTCATGTGGTCAGACAGCCACTTAGACGCAACAGTTGAATCAGTGACACATGAGTCATGCAGCCAGCAACCACTAAGACACAACAATTGAATCAATGGCACATGTGTCATGTGGTCAGACAGCCACTTAGACGCAACAGTTGAATCAGTGACACATGAGTCATGCAGCCAGCAACCACTAAGACACAACAATTGAATCAATGGCACATGTGTCATGTGGTCAGACAGCCACTTAGACGCAACAGTTGAATCAGTGACACATGTTTCATGTGGTCAGCAACCACTAAGTAACAGTTGAATCAGTGACACATGTGTCATGTGGTCAGCGACCACTAAGACTCAACAATTGAATCAATGGCTCATGTGTCATGTGGTCAGACAGCCACTAAGACACAAAAGTTGAATCAGTGACACATGTGGCATGCGGCCAGCAACCACTAAGTAACAGTTGAATCGGTGACACATGTGTCATGTGGTCAGCAGCCACTAAGAGACAACAGTTGAATCAGTGACACATGTGTCATGCGGCCAGCAAACACTAAGACACAACAATTGAATCAATGGCACATGTGTCATGTGGTCAGCAACAACTAAGTAACAATTGAATCGGTCACACATGTGTCATGTGGCCAGCAACCACTAAGATACAACAGTTGAATCAGTGACACATGAGACATGTGGTCAGATAGACACTAAGCAACAGCTGAATCAGTGATACATGTGTCATACTGCCAGCAACCATTAAGACACAACAATTGAATCAATGGCACATGTGTCATGTGGTCAGACAGCCACTAAGACACAACAGTTGAATCAGTGACACATGTGTCATGTGGTCAGCAACCACTAAGTAACAATTGAATCGGTCACACATGTGTCATGTGGCCAGCAACCACTAAGATACAACAGTTGAATCAGTGACACATGAGACATGTGGTCAGACAGCCACTAAGACACAACAGTTGAATCAGTGACACATGTGTCATGTGGTCAGCAACCACTAAGTAACAATTGAATCGGTCACACATGTGTCATGTGGCCAGCAACCACTAAGACACAACAGTTGAATCAGTGACATGTGTCATGTGGTCAGACAGCCACTAAGACACAACAGCTGAATCAATGACACATGTGCCATGCGGCCAGCAACCACTAAGACACAACAATTGAATCAGTGACACGTGTCATGAGGTCAGCAGCCACTAAGACACAACAGTTAAATCAGTGACACATGAGTCATGTGGTCAGCAACCACTAAGTAACAGTTGAATCAGTGACACATGTGTCATGTGGTCAGCAACCACTAAGACACAACAATTGAATCAATGACACATGTGTCATGTGGTCAGCAGCCACTAAGAGACAACAGTTGAATCAGTGACACATGTGTCATGCGGCCAGCAAACACTAAGACACAACAATTGAATCAATGGCACATGTGTCATGTGGTCAGCAACAACTAAGTAACAATTGAATCGGTCACACATGTGTCATGTGGCCAGCAACCACTAAGATACAACAGTTGAATCAGTGACACATGAGACATGTGGTCAGATAGACACTGAGCAACAGCTGAATCAGTGACACATGTGTCATACTGCCAGCAACCACTAAGACACAACAATTGAATCAATGGCACATGTGTCATGTGGTCAGACAGCCACTAAGACACAACAATTGAATCGGTGACACATGTGTCATAGGGTTAGCAACCACTAAGTAACAGTTGAATCAGTGACACGTGTTATGTGGTCAGACAGCCACTAAGACACAACAGTTGAATCAGTGACACATGTCATGAGGTCAGCAGCCACTAAGACACAACAGCTGAATCAATGACACATGTGCCATGCGGCCAGCAACCACTAAGACACAACAATTGAATCAGTGACACGTGTCATGAGGTCAGCAGCCACTAAGACACAACAGTTAAATCAGTGACACATGAGTCATGAGGTCAGCAACCATTAAGACACAACATATAAATCAGTGACACATGTGTCATGCAGACAGCAACCACTAAGACACAACAATTGAATCAAAGACACAGATCATATACACAAAATTTCAAAATATCGCAACATTACTTAATTTATAGTGGTGTCAATGTTTGAAAGTTTTGAAAAAGTCAAGTAAAATTGTTGAGTAAAAATATGATGTATGCTATCATGATTATAGTGCATACATCACATAGGTATATTGCACACAATATCTCAGTCCATGTGGAAATTACTGCTCCAAAACTGGTTACTTCAGTTAATCACTTCACCATTGCTTATAAAGACTATAGACTAACATGACCATATAACTCTATTTCCTAAAAAAAGAGGGGCTCCACAGAGCCAAGATACAATTTACCAGATACGTTCTGCCATTTTAGAAGGGGATGCACACATGTTCCCTCGTAAATGTAATACCTGTTTCTGTTTTTCAAATACGATTTTAGCTGCCTTGCTAAAATTACAGAATTTGAGGGGGCTTGTTTCTAATACATTCTTTTGTAAGTTACCAACGTCACAAGAAAATACCACACATGTTGACATGTGGCCCTGACTGTGTGTAACTAAAGCCACATGGCATCATGGAATTCCTATTTCCAAGTCATTTGTTGATGTTAATGTTTTTTTCCCATGATTATGTATTGCTCTGATAATCAACTTTGAGGTTGAATCATATTTAACCATAAAATTTACAAATGCATGCAGATTAATGTTTCTTCTCATTTTGAATTTATCATGTTTATGCCCCTATTTTTCAAATGGACACTCTGTCACTTTTCGCAGTATTTACAGCATCAAATATACATGGTGAGTTGGTATGCGGTAAAATGCATGCTTACCTACAAAGATTTAACAAGTAGTAGATATAAAAGGTTTTATAATGTTTCTACTTATTAGCTTGATGACAAGCAAACATATACATATGTATTCAACATTATCTTCATGATTTTAAATCCATCGATAAATACTTCATATTTCTGTTTCACGTGTATTTTTTCAAGAAAGTCATTAATTGTTCTTATTTTGGATGCCACATGTAATCAAGTATATTAAAGAGGTTGTAAATCATGTAATTAATTAATGCATGTGAGTCATAATGAAATATTATTATAACAAAGGATCAACATGACTAAACACAGTTGGCATTAATAATGATTTGCTGAGATATTGAACATGAAATAAATATCCACTGTATTCAACAATATGCAAATGGCACAGTGTACAAATGAACTGACAAATTACTTTTACAGTTGGGTAAATATACTTTGGGTGGGCCTGTTAACCCAAAGTTCATTGGGGATTCAAATGGGATCATGTTCAAATATCATCAAAATAAGACCGTTCATAATGCCAAGTTAGTCAACCAGAAACAGATCTGTATTAAATAACAAGTATCTTACCTTCAGTCCACCATCATAGTTATTTTAAGTACGTTAGTAGGCTAATGGCAGAAGCCATTGTCATGACGATGTGTATTTCAAGCTGTCAGAGTAACTGACGAAACAGCTGACGAGGTCAGCGTAACAATTACTCAAACAACGGAAAAAATATAGCCTTGATTATGTAAGAATTTGCCATTCGATCTTTGCAATTGATTGTATTCTAATCTTAAACTATGGAAAGATTGCCATATTAGTTTATTTTATAGAAACTCGCGGTGTTGCACTGTTACTAAATATAAACAGACTAGGAACTGGACTGACCTCAGCTAGCTCAACAATAACAAATCGAATAGTGATTTAGACAACGTTGAAAACTGACTAATTATAATAAAATAGCTACACAAATCAATATTTACCTGCATAAGATAGATCAAACTATCTTTTCGTTGTTGCTGCATTACATTTTGTCCTTCCAATACTTCACAATTAGGCTCCAAAGTTGTTTAAAATGCGTTTTCCAACAATAATAAGGGAAGTGTTTACATATTCTTTCGCCTTCGCGCACTGAAGAGTTTGAAGGGAGGTAACTCCACGTAATAAATTTCGCGACTGACCGAAATGATTGGTCATGCATGGAAAAACGACTGTAATGAATTCATTCAAAGAAACAAAAGGAAACTATGTTTATACATTACCATGTCTCAATTTTTACACAATACGTTGTTATGAGTATAATCATACTTTCCTAATATTATGTTTTTTACGAAAATATATGAATCGTATACAGATTTAGCTGTATATAGACACAAGGAAGCGAATTTATGGATGTCAACTTCTTTATTATGAGGAACACAACGTTTCGGAGTATATCGTTACTCCTTCATTAGTTACTTAAAATGACTTTACTGTGTGTGTGTATAGTTGTGCGTACGTGTTTGCGTATGTGTCCGCGTGCATTATTTCCCTTTCTTGCGTTATAATCCAACCAATAAAAATTAAAATACGAAATACACCAACTTAGAACACGATCAACTGAGACGTCGGATTGAATAAGTATAATTATTATTGCCATTATATCAACCGATCGATGTGGTTATATCAGTCGAAAACGTTCATGAATACCACGAGCTGCACATCTCATCGCGACAAAGCTGAAGGGAGACCTAGCAGGATGTTGAAAACGATATATGCGTGTCCTTTTATCAGGTGTGATGTGTGGGAGTTTCCACCCTACGCTTAACTTTTACATACTACGCATCAGTCTACTCAACAGTTGACCGAGATACCGGAGTCAGGTCAAGTGTATAAATTCTCCCACAAACAGATAGGCTTAACACATCCAGTATAACCATGCTAGAAGTAGGTTGGCCGTGGTGGTATCAGATAATGCTACGTGTATAAACTGGACCCGTGAAGATCCGGGGTAAAATAGATCTTCAGCAACCCATACTTGACGTAAATGGCGACTATGCTTGTCGCAAGAGGCGACTAACGGGATCGGGTCGTCAGGCTCTCTGACATGGTTGATGCATGTCATCGATCCCAATTGCGTGGATCGATGCGCATGATGTCAATCTCTGGATTGTCTGGTCCGGACTCGATTATTTACAGACCGTCGTCATATAGCAGGAATATTGCTGAGTGCGGCGTAAAACAACAAACCATGCAGCCAACCAACCAACGTATAAACTGTAGACATGCTGATATATTTTATGACGTACATTTCTATTGTCCTGTTAAATAACATGTTTATCTCATCTCGTGATATATGAAATTTGATATATTGGCGCATATGTTGTTTGACGTGAAAATATTTGTAATATACATTTAATATGTATTTTCTTACTCATCTTCACGATCTTTTTCGGAAGACCATATAGTCATTGAGGCAAACTGAAAGTACCTCCGGAATATAGTTTTATTTCCCTCGAGGGAGATATCAGTTTTACATGTTCAGATAAATACAGTAGTTCATCAATAATACATAACAAATAAAGATATATACAACAAGCCTCATGAAGTACACTTGTAGACAGGTCGTCATTAGTCTTTTCTATAACTTAGTAACGATGACTTTTTTCCTTAGTTTTCCACAGCACAATATTTTATAATAATATATCTGCTTCAAAAGAATATCTCAGCTTAAATAAATATATTCTACCTCCATATGGCCATTCGCAGGCAAAGCCATAATATTTGACATCGAGTCATGAGCATGATAGACAGTATGCGTTTAACACTTATCTATTAATAATCATTTCACTTATTGTCATCAATGGAGTACTGTTAGTGTATCACCTATGGAAACCATGGAAACTGCAGCATCCCGGTCAAGTCTCAATGGTACTTGAATGATGGCCTCACAGTATCAATACTGATCCAAGTTATCAACTAAAGCCACTCCCTTCAACCGGGATATTTTCTGATCAATGTGCTGAAACCTTTGTCATGTCCAGTTCGTGAAGATCCGGGGTAGAATAGGTCTTCAAAATACCATGCTTGCCGTAAAGGGGACAAAGCTTGTCGTAAGAGGCGACTAACGGGATCGGGTCAGGCTCGCAGACTTGGTTGATGCATGTCACCGTATCACTGGAATGTCTGGTAAAAAAATGATTATTTACAGACCGCCGTCATATTGCTGGAATATTGCTGAGTGCGGCGTTAAACAACAAACAATGTCCACTGTCAGAATGTTCTCAACTCTCGCATAAGAGATGGCGACGTGTGTTGAGTCGTTGACGTTCCACAATCCAATCACATGTATTTATCAACATTTTCCTTACTGGTGGCAGTTGAAGGTTTTCTTGATCTTGGATCATCTTCGATGCTCTATCTTCCCCTCTAAACTCTGCTGTCCCTGGGACGAGTCCAAATTTACTACCCGGGTACCCAACCCGCTATTACCCGACCCTTCCCGGTACCCGCTGTAGGTCTCAAGAGATAGGTACAAACTGTCCAATTTGGGAAAAGTTTGATCGTAGCCCTGGCAAAATGTACTAGTATTTAGACACACAAGTATAAAACGATCTTGTCATGCATACACTGAAGTTGACTGAAGTTTTATCTTGATTCAAACATATACAAGTCAGAAGGAAATAGGTGCATAGTTAGAAAGAAATGCAAACATTAGTGACTTGTAGTGTAACCATAGAGTTCTAGATAATTTTTGTCATTATACAATATATCACGTGTCTCAACACGGGTCCGGGTAGTCCCGTGGGTACCCGGGTCCTGCTCAGTACCCACCCGATCTGAGTACCCGAGTTACCCGTCGACAGGGTCCACCTCTTATAACAGTAGCAGAAACAGGAACATCATCCCCGAAATGGATGGCTGTTGTATGTTGGAACATGTACTTGATGACATGTTAGCTAGTTTTGTCCGTTTTCACCATCAGAGAATACAAGTCACGTCAACGACTGCAGACATATGCTGCCTGGTTGTTCTCTCTGTAAGCATGTATTGTATTCACTACATGCAAACTGTTGATGGTGTAGCACAAATCACTCGTAGTTAGGCCCAGAGCATTTCAGCCCCCGCCCACTCCCTGGTATCTCCTTACTCGGTGTATACTTGCACATAGAAACTATAGGGGCCCACACTGTGCGTTTCCTGAAAATTTGGGCGACGCACAACATAGAACCTTATAAATTGTCAGCGATTCAGGCACGATGGGTCTTTGTTAAAATGCATCCAGTGGTCAAAGGGAGATAACTCCAATACAATTGTGCCAAACACGTGCGAGTGTTGGCTTCTTGCAGCCAGGCGATATCCTTGGGCAACGTCGTTAACAATCTGTGCTGGTCGTAAGAGGCGACCTATAGGGCCGGGTGAATGGGGTGATCATGCTCGGTGTCTAAAAGGATCTAAACAGCTGGTTGATTTAATGAAATCATCATTGTCAAATGTTAATGAGACTGTTCCTTCATGGTTCCAAATATTGATCATCTAACTACTGTCATTAAGTCATTTTGAAGTGGGGTTTCGTTTCATTTCGTATCACCGTTTAGAGTTTCCTGATATGGTGAGCTGATATGTACCTATATTTCTAAGTCATACGACCACATTGTGAAGCTTCTCTATCGCAACAACTCAGCTGTTCATGTAGGTTGTAGACTAACATCTAGTCTCTGAAATGAATATTTTACAGGGGAAAAGTTGTAAAATTATCTTAAAAACTACAAGAGGGAGCCAAGATAATTTCTTCATTTTCAGACTGCACTAAACTAGAGTTACCAAAATATTACACACTTGCGTGGGCCGTATTACAGATCACTGTCTGTAATGTGTACACCCTGATCACGAGGCAGACTCCAAGAGCTTTCACATTGCCCCAGCTCATAAAAATGTAAGTGTTTGGATCTGATTATATCGATTATATCGACAACTTGATAAAACAACTTCTCGGACAAGAACTGGAGATATGTTTTTTTGTTTTGCGCATTGAATCAGTACTGATTTTTCGGTCGTTTATCTGTGTACAAATATATAAATTTGGGTACTGTAGGCCAGTGGTTTCAAGAGGTGAAATTAGACGTCCCGCGGATACATAGTTCGAATCCTCAATTCAGCCCAACAGTGATCCAAATCTGGTTGCTTCACTTTCGGGTGTCGTTTTACGATTTGTCACACATGGCAAATGTTGTTTGGCGAGATGAAATGAGGTTTAACATCGTGTCCATGAATATTGCACTTATATAGCGACGTGTGTGTGCTTGGACAAGTACGGACTAATGTGGGTTTCATAGTGCTAGCCCACTGAGATACCATGCCGCAGTTAATCATGAATACCCCACTCAGCCACAGTGTACTGACTCCAAGCCAACCAGTCCTTGTTTTTAGCCCCTTAATGCCGAGCCAGGGTAACAACAAGTACCATCTTTTAACATCTTTGGTATGATGCAGCAGGGGATGTAACAACCAACAATTTGTTCTGGCAGACACCCCATTAACTAGACCATTAAGTGACAGATGTTGATGAGGTACACCAGCAATTCATCCTTTCGCATGAAATCTTGGCGTCTGATTCACATAATTGATACATAAGTTCCTATCATGGTCAGGTTCTGGTGACACTTCCTGGAAATAGGTCAGGAATCATCATTCCACATCCTGGGCCAAATACAGTAAACATGCTGACTGAAATCTTTAACTTGTACCCTGCAGGTTGGATGAATGTGCTCTGATGCAGCTGTCAGCAGTTTCATCTAGTTTCAATTGCAACATGCAACAGTAATTGATTGATGCCCAGATAAACCACTTAACAGTACCAGGGCCCGCTTGCACAAAGCGATCTTAGCGCTAAGATGATCGTAACTCCCGTACTTTAACATAGGCTTACAATAGTCGTAGCGCTAAGATCGCTTTGTGCAAGTGTGCCCAGGTAATGTGGTGGGCAATTAATTCTCCTTGCCAGATGTTAAGGCAAGCAAAGTGTATTTGGCCCTTCCCCACAGTAGTACTCATGGGATGCTTCTCTTAAACGTTTCATTAAAATTTAAGTTTATTAAATCGTTACAGTGTGACTTGATGTTTCCATCAAATATGTTATTGTTCACAAAAGTTCTAATACCACTGAACCAAATAACAATTCAGCTTCTAACATGATCTGTACAGACGTCAGGCTTCCTACATCTCTGGTAAGAGATTGCCACAAGACCAAGGTCACATCATTGGCCAACTCTAGCCTGTAGATGGTTGCCATGACACTGTCCTGGGTATCCCGATCTTAAATCCAAGCAGTCGTACAATCACGCTAAGATCAGTTTGTGCAAGTGGAATAGGACAATTGTGCGGTGATTGTAAAGTTGATTGTAGGCGCCTAAGATCAATTGTAACTGAAATTGTTTAGTGCAAGTGTACCCAGGTTGTTGAAGCAATACACCACCACCAAAGTGTCTGTGATAGGCCTAGGGCAAGACGACTATGAGTTACCACCACTGCACAGGGCTGTTACATAAGACAAAAACACCTTCAGGATGACAGCTAAAGCTACTCTGATCAGACCGTCGTAACCACCGAAGGGGTGTTTCTTCCTGACAGTTGATGTACACGTTTTTGATTGTACTATGCAAGTATGTTTTGCATATAATTTCAGAAATTGGATGTTGAGTTTCTGTTTGTGTATATTTCACAAAGATGAGAAATTATGAAATTGGAAACAAATCATGATAGATGGACAAAGCTTGTTCATATATTACTTAGCCACTTGATTCTTGGCCAGGGACAAAAGACTAAAATCAAGACAGTAACCTTGATAATTGTTTATTAATCATATTCCTCACACACACATGACATCAGTGAACAGTGCATAGATATAACATGAAGAGCTTACTGTTCATAAAGTCGGTGTTAAGAGCTGATGCGGATCATGGTCACTGATATTGGCCGAACTTGTAATGCAACTCAAAGAAGATTCATCGTGACGGATTCCTACTGTTCCTGACATAATATTAGAACTATATGCAACAACACCCATAACCATTCCGTATCATTAACTGTAGTCCTGACTTTTCAGGGGATCCAGTTTGAACCAGTAGCCACACTCACAACGTTTGGCCTCTCCCTTGTGTAAAAACATCCAGTTTATGCTGATGTCATCTTCTTCACCTGAAGCAAAAATACAATCAATGAAACAAAAGATTCAGAGGGAAGTGGAAGAGTTTGTTGTTCCAGGGCCAAACAATCTTAGTGACCGACCATTTGATATTTGGGGGTTGGGATTTTAATGACAAAAATATATTGTCCTAGAAAATTCTTGAAAAAAATAGTTATGTAATTGTTGTTTAAGGCCGCACTCAGCAATAATCCAGCTATATGACGGCAGTCTGTAAATAATCGACTGCCAATCCAGTGATTGACATCATGAGTATCCTTCCATGTAATTGGGATACAATGATTTGTTTTATAGTGCTAGCCTACTGAGATACCATGCAAGAGTTTTATCAAAGATACGCCACTCAGACACAGTATAAAGACTTTGAGCCATTCAGTATTTGTTTTATCCCCTTAATCCAAAGGCAACAGGCAGGGAAACAAGTACAATCTTTTAATGTCTTCTGGTATGACAAGGCCAGGGATCGAACCGCAGACGTTACGCTCTCACCTGGTACATGCTCCAGTTTAATTGAACCCTCATACTTTAACATACATGTGTAACAGCACCTAACCTAAACATATCGGCACTGATCATTAAACACTGGACAACTTTGTCCTTGTAATCCTTGCCAAAAAATACATATCAATAAAAAAAATACTTGTTTTTTTTGACAAACAAACATAAACACTGCATGCTGTTATGGCTTTGGAAAAATGAAAACAAGACTGTCAGTTGGAGTGGAGATATGATGCTGTTTCTATGAATGGATGAGGTGTACTTGACAAGAAACCAAATTTTGCTCAAAATTGGGATTTTCTTAAGTCCTTATTTTGTTTAAATTCAGGTGTATGTCATTCAAATGCTTATTTGTTGACACTGTAATCAGTGAAATGCAAGTCACCTCTGCAAAACAAAAACATGACAAAATTCAAATTTGAGAGGTTTTACTGACATTTGCTTCAGACTTTGGAGCCAAATATCAGCATCTGAACAGGTCTAAATAAATCCCAAATAGCCAAAACTAGTTAAGGCTAAAAAAAATAATAGTCTTGGTTCTCAGGCACTGCCTGCATCATCATAAAGTTTGCTGCACGTTTTGTTTTTATTTCCATTTTCAAAAATATATTAAAAAATCCTAATACTTAAAAACAATGTGATCCAATACAGTACGCAGTTACTTCCCCTTACATGCATACTGCTTTACTACAGGAGTTTGAGTGCTTGTTTATGTAGGGAGGCCCTTTCCCAGGTTGATGGTACACAACTGTTGGTTACATACTAGTTTGAACAAGCAAAACAAACAAACAAAACACCACCTGCCCCACATTATATTTTCAAAAGTCATTGCCTGAGAACCAATTCTTTTACTTTTTTAAGCCTAACATTCATTAACATTTGACAACATATTCAGATGTACATACATATGCATCCAACTAGTCTTTTCTCATACAAAGATGGAATCATAGTTGGTTCTTCAAATGTTCCCTTAGCTCTTGACTTGACCTTCATTTCGAAAGGATCCTGAAACAAAGATAGTAATTTGCTAAAACATTTCCAACATACTTGAGCGAATAAATATATATTTAGTATATTCTAGCAATATCACAGCAGCCTGCACTTAAATAGCGACGTGTATGTGTGTGCGTGCGTGCGTGCTTCTACTTGTCCGGACTGATGCCGATTAATAGTGCTAGCTCACTGAGATAGCATGCCAGGGTGGCAGTGACGGTAACAACAAGTACCATCTTTTAACGTCTTTTGGTATGACGCGGCCGGGGAACGAACCCCAGACCTTCCGCTCTCTGGGCAGACACTCTATCACTAGACCACGGAGGCGGTCTAATCTCAAGTAAGCTAGGGAGATAAAGACAACTTCATTTAAACACAGCTGACACAAAAACATTATCTCCAGTCATGATGCACTAAAAACTGCAAAAGAATACATCATAATTTACTCATTATAGAAAAATTCAGAATTCAGTGAATTGTTGTGATTCAGACAACTTGGTCACCCAAGTTTCCTATAACTCAACATAAGATAACAGCATAACATTCTGTTTAGGTTTTTAGCATGTCTAGTGGAAATCAAAACCATGTAAGAGAATGATAAGATATGAGGGCTTAAGAAATGAATTCAGTAGGTTATCTTGGTAAGTCAAAGAGGATTGTATGTAAGTCATGAGTTTTGCAGCGAGTCACAACTCAAAATAACTAATAATCATCCACTGGTAATCCCTTTTCCAGTCCTCTCTGAAATCTCACTGGCTAATGGGAGTTTAAATTCAGAAGTGGAAGTTTAACTGATTCCCTGAGACCTAACGAACATAAAAGGTTATTATAAGTGAAAATCACACACGACAGTAGTGATTGCTGCATATACAAAATGTCTAGCGTTACAGGAAATAATATTGTAAATAATCATGTCTAGTAATTGGGAGGTTTGTATCATACACAACAAATTCCGTGCCATTTTGATTACTAAATTTTACTTTACTGACCAGTTGGAACAATTCACAAGGATTCACACTTTTTGCTAGTTTTTAAAGGGGTGAGTCAAATGTGTGACCTCTTAAGTCAGTTCCCTCAGGCATACAGATTTTTAACCTGATTACGTAGTTCAATACAAGTGTTATGGAATCACCTAGCACACATATGCATGGTGAGTACATGAGCATGTTGAATATACATCTTAATTTATGATGTATACTAGGGCTGGCTATCGATATAGATCAAAGAGATTGATAATTATTTACAAAATATCGATCAATTATCAATAAATATTGGAGAAAAAACTTTGAGCAAATATGTAAAAAAGTCAGAAGGAAATCAACATATTTCATGTTTCGGTAAATTTAAACTATTTCACCACAATAGTTTACATGGGGTTTATGTAAGATGTTATCAATGACACAGTTTTCATATCGACAATCGTTAATATTTCTTCCCATCAACAATAATTCTGATTATCGATCTTCTTAGCCAGCCCTAATGTATAAGACATAAACAAATAGTAAATTTGATCATGTTTGAGTGTCCAGGTGGGGATTGTGACTGGACATGTTGTCCTACAAAATATGTTTGATATTGCAAAGTAAATGATACAATTTCAGCTTTAATTGGAAATAATATGAATTCACACTTTCAATAGTTCACATGGATTACTGTAAGTTCATACTTGGAATTTCTGTATTTTTCTGCTGGTTCAAAAATTTCAGTTTGCCTATTACAGTCTTAGTCACTAGTCTGATGCCCCAGGTCTAACAAAATTCGGTCCATTTTAGTTGACTGCATGGTGTCAATGAAATGTTTTTTCAAACGATACATACTGCAATATTTATTTCTTTGTTCCGGTATAGTGGGCAAAAATATGACCATGCGGTGGAATTTTTACTTTCGGGTGTTAAAAAATAGAATGTGCATTTACAAACAGCTTCAATTAATGTCAAACACTTCAGCTCTCAATATATCACATAGAGATACCTGTATCGCAATACATTTGCACTACAAATGTTGCAAATACACACCCCTATGGTCTAGTATGCTCAGTTATGATAGTCCATTTGGCTGCACTAAATTCTATTCTAATGATGCTCAGAGCCATGTTGGGGCTAGTAGACGCAAAAGGTTTGGGCACTGACAACATACCTCAACACCAGCTAGCTTGGCAAGCATCTCAAATCTCTCTGGGCCTACAGCATGACCAAGTCCATCTGGCATGGTGACTTTCTCAGATGCTAAAACATTAAACACATGCTTGTGAAACAAGGAACACAAATGTCAGAATTCTTAACTATCAAGGCTAAGGACACTGGGATAAAAATCAACACCTAAATTCACGACAGTGACATTGCCTAGACTTCAGGGCTATATGCTGTACCATTTTGAGAAACTTTTACGTCGCTGCGCAAACTTTTGCACTGGAGTGAGTGAGTTGGGTTTAACGCCGCTTTTAACATTATTCCAGTTATATCGCGGCGTGTCAGCTTAATGTGGGAGGAAAGCCCGAAGTGATGCAGGTCTTAGACGTTAACCACTTCGGTGAAACCCACGAGCACGGGTATGGTGCTGACAAACCTAGAGAAATAATCGGGGCAAACCGGGATTCGAACCCACAATCATAGGTTTCTGGCGTGCCCAAGTGACGTAACACTGCACAGCGAATTGCGGCGCCTTAGACGACTGGGCCACCCGTGCCCCCCATTGCACTGGAAAACACCCCAAGGTCATAATCGAAATGGACAAAGACAAAACAGACAGAAATAGACTTGAGCATGCAGTCTCAAGTTTTATACCATAGTCAGTGAGTTGGGTTTAATGCTGCCTTGAACGTTATTTCAGTTATATTACTGCATATGTCTTCGACAATCAAACTGAAGTAAATCTCGACCAAAATCATGAAATAGTCGTCCAAAAATATAAAGTATACAATAGTACCCCCACCCTTAATTTTGATCACTGTTGCAGTATACCACGTAAAGGATTTGTATTCAAAGACCACAAGTAACATTTATCGTTCACAGTCAGCACCATTCCATCTTTGTTATTTAGAGTCTAGGCAACATACTTTCATGGGTGCCATTTCTGTTGCCTAATGCTGTCCTTAGATTGTTAAAAGTAAAACCCAATAAAAGTAATCTCAAATGGTTTTGTACCGGTTTGGACCCCTTTTCCTTGAAGTGCAGCAAAAGAAAAACAATGAGGGGTATGACCTGCAACCTGACACATCACCCCTCCTTTGAAAAATTTCAACACTTTACTGTTTTTACATCTTTAGTAAGTTAGTTTTGGGTCACAGGACGTCAAACGATGTACAAACTTTCCAAATTACTTGGGTAGGTGTAATTATCTTGACAGATACACAACCTTGTTGGTTAGGAAATGCATGAGAGGTGAGGTGAGATGAAATGGGGCCTAACGTTGCATTCAAGATTATTGCACTTATTTAGCGACATGCATGCATGTGCATGTGGTTGCTTGTACTAGATCGGACTTATGCTGATTTATAGTGCTAGCACACTGACATACAATGCCGCAGTTTAACATAAATACCCCACTCAGACAGTATTCCGACTCCGAGCCAAACACTTCTTTTTTAGACCCTTAATGCCGAGCGCAAGACAGGGTAACAACAAGAACCATCTCTTAACGTCTTTGGTATGATGCGACAGAGGATTGAAACCCCGACCTTCTGCTCCCCAGGCTAATGCCTTACCAATAGACAACAGAAGCAGTCAACATGTATGATAATACATGGCGACTGAGCTGAGGAAATGCGAAAAATGAATTAATCTTAGCCTTTGCTATCGTATGTTTCATTTTCTTAAATTAGGGCCTAGGAACTAGTCTTGTTATCTTAATATTCAGCTAGGCACTTATCAATGCTGTAACCTTCACATGTCCTTTGTCAATACTGACACAGACATTGAAATTTACAAAATAAGGCTGTACCAACACATCACAGCAACACATGTTCAGTTTACGCATACTCAACATTAACTGTTAATCCCGTCAATTTGATTTGTTTTGACTTGTTAATGTTTCGTTGGGCAAATGAATGTTAGCAGTCGCCATTTCTTGACAGACACTTTGCACGCCACACACGATATCCTGGATTTAACAAGCAGCCATTGAAAACCAGTATATATAACTGACCAGTTTTTCCTTTTTGTTGGTCAACAGCCGGGCCGCCACCAGATGAGGCCCTGGCACTTGAAAAAAGCACAGATCGGCGAAATACTGCCGCCCCGGTTCTACACAGTGCCGACGCCATTTTGGATAGTGTGCACAAGAGCAAATATCGTGAAATCTCGAGATGAGATAATATGACGTATTGAAATATTTGTTGAGTGATACATATATCGATATACAGAAAGATTGGCGGCGTATTTACCTAGGTATAGAAGACAAATATTACTAAAATATAAATAAAATATTAATGCCATAAGGGAGATAACTCTTTCAATGGTAATGTTATCAGCGCTACTTTAAAAGTAAGTATGGACTTTTCAAGATCGACCCTGTATTTAGTATTGAATGCTGTCGGTATTGCAAATTTGTAAACCACCGAATACTAATGTTTTACACACAATTTCCTTTCAGGCACCAAACGTAATCGACCTATTCTGTCACTATATGGCATGTTTGTTAATTTACATGCTAGCTATTCTTCCCAAATTAAAAGTTCCAGTCACATTTAGAAATCAGTCATTTCGTGAAACGACTTAAACCTTCTGTCATTTCAAGAAAAGAACAGTAGAATTAGTCATTCCATGAAATGACTGAAATTCATTAGCAGACATTTCATGAAATGACCAAACAGTTTTCATAATGAATACATAAATATTTTAAGCACGAAAAAAATCAAAAATATCTCATTCACATATTTTATTTAGCGTGTTCGTTATAAACGTAGTTTATGGTACATCAAATAAGGAAGAAAAAAACGACATAAGGGGGTGCAAGAAAGGGCACAGCAAAGAAAAATGATTGATTGATATATGTATCACCAGAAAGAAGCTAACTGATCATAACAGGAAACATAAACAGTGCTGATAGGATATACAGCGGTACCAGGTCGATACCTACACGTCGCGACCCGTGAAGATCCGGGGTAGAATAGGTCTTCAACAACCCATTCTTGCCGTAAAAGGCGACTATGCTTGTCGTAAAAGGCGACTAACGGGATCAGGTGTTCAGGCTCGCTGACTTGATTCATACATATCATCGTATCCCAATTGCGTGGATCGATGCACATGGTGTATATCACTGGATTTTCTGGTCCGGACTCGATTATTTACAGACCGCCGTCATATAGCTGGAATATTGCTGAGTGCGGCGTTAAACAACAACCAACCAAACAAATAGGCGTAAGTGCTTCAAGGCCACACTGAAGTACAATAGCTGCTGTCACCATACTTTAAATTGCCACAAAAACTAATCAGCCTCATGGTGTGTGACGATCAGCCCGTGACATGGTTGTATCCAACTATGAGATATCTGTGTATTCATTCTGCATTCAACCTTTTTACGAAGCAAGAAACCATCACTGTAAACATTGAACTGATTGATTGATAAGTAACAGTAAAGATATGATATTTTTGTTTATGGATGACAACTTCTTAATTTTTTTTATGATGCGACGTATAGGTTGTTTGTTTGTTTGTTTGTTGTTTAACGCCGCACTCAACACGTCGTAATGATACTCTTCATCTACTCTTTCCTCTGCATCTGTCATGCGGTATCTACTCTTTACTATGTCTGTAACGTGCCCTATATACTCTTTACTTTGTATGTGACGTGCCCTATATACTCTTTACTTTGTATGTGACGTGCCCTATATACTCTTTACTATGTCTGTAACGTGCCCTATATACTCTTTACTTTGTATGTGACGTGCCCTATATACTCTTTACTTTGTATGTGACGTGCCCTATATACTCTTTACTATGTCTGTAACGTGCCCTATATACTCTTTACTTTGTATGTGACGTGCCCTATATACTCTTTACTTTGTATGTGACGTGCCTTATATACTCTTTACTATGTCTGTAACGTGCCCTATATACTCTTTACTTTGTATGTGACGTGCCCTATATACTCTTTACTTTGTATGTGACGTGCCCCATATACTCTTTACTATGTCTGTAACGTGCCCTATATACTCTTTACTTTGTATGTGACGTGCCCTATATACTCTTTACTTTGTATGTGACGTGCCCTATATACTCTTTACTTTGTATGTAACGTGTCCTATATGCTCTTTGCTTTGTATGTAACGTGCCCTATATGCTCTTTACTATGTATGTAACGTGCCATATAGTCTCTTTACGATGTATGTAACGTGCCCCATATACTCTTTACTTTGTATGTGACGTGCCCTATATACTCTTTACTTTGTATGTGACGTGCCCTATATACCCTTTACTATGTCTGTAACGTGCCCTATATACTCTTTACTTTGTATGTGACGTGCCCTATATACTCTTTACTTTGTATGTGACGTGCCCTATATTCTCTTTACTTTGTATGTAACGTGCCCTATATGCTCTTTGCTTTGTATGTAACGTGCCCTATATGCTCTTTACTATGTATGTAACGTGCCATATAGTCTCTTTACGATGTATGTAACGTGCCCCATATACTCTTTACTTTGTATGTGACGTGCCCTATATACTCTTTACTTTGTATGTAACGTGCCCTATATGCTCTTTGCTTTGTATGTAACGTGCCCTATATGCTCTTTACTATGTATGTAACGTGCCATATAGTCTCTTTACGATGTATGTAACGTGCCCCATATACTCTTTACTTTGCATGTAACGTGTCCTCTATACATTTTGCTATTTATGTAACGTTCCATATATACTCTTTACTTTACCAAGGACCGCCTCCGTGGTCTAGTGGTAGAGCGTCCGCCCGGAGAGCGGAAGTTCCGGGGTTCGATGCCCGGCGTCATACCAAAAGACGTTAAAAGATCTGTCTAGCGCTCGGCATTCAGGGGCTAAAACAAGGACTGGTTGGGTATTCATGTTAAACTACGGCATGGTATCTCAGTGTGCTAGCACTATAAATCGGCATCAGTTCGGACTAGTTCAAGCATTCACACACAAACACACCTGCATGCACGTCGCTGGATTTATCTATGCAAAGCCATTGTCAACAAATAAGGACTGATTTTAAACATACCTCACTCGCAATATAAAATTCTTACAATTGACATTTTATCAGAATGACAAGATTTGACACTTCTAACAATGAAATGTTTACACACACACACACACACACACACACACACACACACACACACACACACACACACACACACACACACACACACACAAAAAACAACCCACAAACACACACATACATACATACATGTACATACATTCATTTTATATATTTGATAAAGTGAAACATTTGACATTTATAATATCCTTACAATGAAAATATGAAATACATTTTAAACACTGAATAGTATTTAACATTGTAAAATTATTACAATACTTAATTATCACTGACACTGATAAATATTAGACACTGGTCGGTCTGGAAGAATTAAAACACAAAAACAAGTTGTGTCATCTTGGAACATACAAGGTCATGAATGACTATAGTTGATCATATGACTGGATAGTGAGTGAGTGAGTTTGATTTTACGCCGCTTTTAGCAATATTCCAGCAATAGCACAGGCGGGGACACCATAAATGGGCTTCACACATTATACCCATGTCGGGAATCGAACCTGGGTCTTCGGCGTTATGAGCGATCGCTTTATCCACTAGGCTACCCGACCGCCCGGCTGCTTATGAGACATAGATAACAATTGCTTGTCTATGAACACACCTATTATCTATAGGTTCCCTTTTTTTACTGGCTGTGAAAGGATACATATAAACAACAACATGTTTTAAAGCAACTCACAGGCTTGTCAACAGTGAGTGAGTATGGTTTAACGCCGCTTTTAGGAATATTCCAGCAATATCACGGCGGGGGACACCAGAAATGGGCTTCACACATTGTACCCACGTCGGGAGTCGAACCCGGGTCTTCGGCGTGACGAGCGAACGCTTTAACTATTAGGCTACCCGACCGCCAAGGTTTGTCAACAGAGTAAAGTAATAATAACATAAAATACTTTTGACAAGTCCACAATTAATGTGAGGGGTGCTGTTGTATCTGCTCTTTACTGTGTATCTAACATGTATCTCTTTACTGTCTATGTGACATTTATCTTCTCTTTACTCTGTATCTGACATGTATCCCACAGCCAAACCTCCGTAAATATGTTTAAAAAAATGTAATAATAATATAAGATATAATACAATCTCACTGCGGTAAATACAAATTAATCAACTGAATAGCAGTTGTTCGTTCACATTCCCACAGAGATGGTTTCGAGAAGATAAGCGCTAAGCTTCAGTGTCCAGCGCTGAATGTTGGACTACTGCTTTGAATGCTAACAGGTCTGTCACTCTTTGATCATTGTCCCTGTCTATGTGTAACGTGGGGCGGTCGGGTAGCCTAGTGGTTCAAGCGTTCGCCCGTCACGCCGAAGACCCGGGTTCGATTCCCGACATGGGTACAATGTGTGAAGCCCATTTCTGGTGTCCCCCGCCGTGATATTGCTGGAATATTGCTAAAAGCGGCGTTAAACCATACTCACTCACTCACTATGTGTAACGTAGGTATTCTTGTAGAACTCACCGGAGTGGGCTGTCTGAATCTCCAGTTGGTTAAAAAACACAGAAGGTACACAGAAGGTACTGCAACGCATAAAAACAAGTACAAACAAAACACACAAGTTTACACACTGTTTATTAAATAAAACAAACAATATACATGAGAGAATGTACCGAAACGCCCGTAAAGTTCCGGGTTCGAACAGGTCTTCAGCAACCCATGCTTGTCATAAGAGGCGACCAACGGGATCGGGTGGTTAGAAGGGATACATTTCCTGGATAATGCGAAATTACAAATTACATCAAACAAATGAAGTTATATTGAGATCATTACATGAGTGAGTATGGTTTTACGCCGCTTACATTGAGAGCATTCTATAAGTGAGTGAGTGAGTGAGTATGGTTTAACGCCGCTTTAGCAATATTCCAGCAATATCACGACGGGGAACACCACCAATAGGCTTCATACATTATACCCATGTGGGGAATCGAGCCCGGGTCTTTGCCGTGACGAGCTAACGCTTTAACCACTAGCCTACCCCATCTCGAAAAATTCTTGTATTTCCCGAGCGTGAGCGGGGATAATACATGTATTGTTTGACATATTTGCGAGTGTAATAATTTCTTTAATACCGATTATTTTTAAGTCCTTTTGAACTTCACAACAGAAAAAATGCAGTGATCGACCGCCGTCTCAGAAAACCGCAATCGTCGAATGACGTCAACAATCTTCTGCTTTGGCGTCTTTTCTAATGTGTGACGTACTTGCACAATCATTTGGCGACAGAGGTAGGCCATATAACCAGCTCTGACCTAAGACGCATACCAGTGAATAATAACTTAGGTAAAGCGAAAGTATTTCCGTCCTCGGTCAATTATACATGACAATAGAACATTCACGAGGTGAAGACAGAGGACATATGGCGATGCATACATGTATGTAGATTATTCGTAGTAGAAGTAGTAGTAGTAGTAGTTGTTGTAGTAGTTTAAATTGCACCAGGGGCGGTGGGATAGCCTAGTGGTTAAAGCGTTCGCTTGTCACGCCGAAGACCAGGGTTCGATTCCCCACATGGTTACAATGTGTGAAGCCCATTTCTTGTGTCCCCCTCCGTGATATTGCTGGAATATTTCTGAAAGCGGCGTAAAACCACACTCACTCACTTATATTGCACCATATCCCAAGAGCACCAAAGTTTCAGACAGCAAAGGTCTTAACTTTTCCACGCCAACTTGCATATCTATATCGGACAGATGAGCAACAATGATGGCTCAGAAAATATAATAATAGGCTCCATTCACCCGAATGACTGATAGTCAATCCATTTTCGCACTGATAACAGCTTTACGACTTTAGGATATCCTTATATTCAGCAAACTGCTGCATCTTCCCAATCAGCCAGGGTCCGTACTTTACTCCGTTTTCTGATACAAGATCATATTCATTTGTTTTTGTGTAATTGTTCTTCATAACATCTTTAAACGGAATCATTCGCCCCATCTCGGCACTGTATCTTGGCTCAAAGAAAAAAGGTACTGAGTACCGGTCAATACTTGTTTCAACCACCCTGTGTCTGGTAGCCTTGAAACGACCGTTACTAGTCTTTGATAAAATGTCCCCTATGTTCATGACAAGAGAGTTGGGTCTTGGTTCCACGTCAACCCATTCGCCATGCTGGTTGCGAATCTGAAGCCCTCGATAGTGGAAGGTGGTCAAGAGTGTCACAAAGCCGGAATCAGAATGTTCAGAACAGCAGAGCACCTTGTCGCCATCTCTAGCTGTGTCTGGTGGGCTGGAGGACCTCAGTGGGTAGTGAAGAAGACGAAGAGTTGACAGTGTGTCAGGGAGAAACATCGACTCAAACCAGTATTCGTCTAAACCTGATCCCAAGGCCAGCAATCGCAGTATTTCTGTTCCAGTATGCAACATAGCGTTGTAGTACTGTTTCATATCTCGCAGGAACTCATCAAAACCATCCATGTAGCAGGGCCAGAGATTTGGCTCGGTGAACAGAGGGTGTATATCAGGATCGTTGAATGGACAGTTCTCAATTCCTATCTCAAACCCCTCCTTGTACGATATATCCTCTGGTTGCAAAGGGAAGTAGCCACGGTATCTGTTTTTGTTGATGGAATTCCATTTGTGTTTGGCCATCATGTGTTTTTCTGCCGATGACAGAGAAAATAATCTTTTGGCATTTTTCAGGAGAGACTCGAGATCTACCCCTGGAGCATTATCAACGTAAAGGAAACCAATAGTCTCTAGTGCTTTGGCAAGCTCTTCAGCTACTCTTAGTCTCTGTGTCTTGTCTTGAGCTCTCTTCAGATCTATAATTGGCAGCTGTACATTTGTGTCCATCATGTATCCCCTGCTCACGGATACCTTTAGCTGAAAAATATAAAAAAAGGCTTTTAGACGACAACTCTAAACTACTGATTTAAGTGCGATACTATTAATATATACAAATGAGGACACATTTCCGTACAATTATTACAAAACCAACCACATAAGCTACGAAGGTGTGTGTCACAAACTTTTCTTCGTGTCGTTCCAACAGGTAATATACTTCCTATCATATATGTTGACGTATTCCTGTCTGTAACAATCCCTTTGTGACTATTCTTCATGACGGGATCTTCTGTGTGTGGGGTCGAATTATGAGATAATCGCTAAAGTGCTCGGTTCTGAATTAAAATAAAAGGTATCGAATCTACAGTTAGACTGTCTCAAATTTCAAAACACATTTATCTTCAGTCTAGCAAAAGTCAGCTATCTTAGAACGTGCCGACAAGTGGTCACAAGTAGTGACAAAAAAAATATTACTCAAGTAATATATTATATTGTTAATTATTTATACTCTTCACTACTATAAAATACTGATTACCAAAAAAACAGTTTCTTTAAAAAAATGAATGAAATAATCCTTCAAAAAGTGACCGCCAAAAGAAACTTTACGATAGTTAAAAAAAACAGAAAAGATACATTCATGAAATAAAATGTATTGAAAAGATCATAAAACGACAGTCATACAGCATACGATATTGACGTGGCAGTTGCCCGAATTGAGGTCGGGTAACAAAAGCAAGCTTTCAACGTCATCGACAAAGGGCACACATATCTAAAATCGCTCAAGTTCAATGACACGTCACATTAATAGCGTGTATGACCACCCCCCTGCTACAAGACACGCAAAAACTCTCCGGCACAGAAAAAGCCAGTCGTCTTATGGCGTCACGTTGGTTACGTCACCATTCTTCTTGGAAGGTCTGGATCAGTTCTTGTCGGTTGGCTGGATGATGTGGTCGCTGTTCAACACGACGATCCATGACATCCCAGATATGATCTCCGGGGGACATGTCTGGGGAGCGTGCAGGCCACGGCAACACGTTGACGTTGTTGGTTGCAAGGAAGTTCTGTACGATTCGGGTTGAATGGTGTCTGGCGTGGTCATGCGGATAAAGGACACCACGTGCCAACTGTTGTAGAAACAGAACAATCAGAAGACGAATGTCATCCAAATAACGCTGAGCTGTCAAATTTCCATTTGGATGACCAGTGATGTTCATCCCTGCCCACATCATAGCACGCCCTCCACCATAACGGCACGAGCTCCTGAAAGTAGCATGCTGCCGTTCGTTCTTGCCTTCGGCGGTAAACACGCAGTCTTCCATCATCTCGGAACAGACAGTGAAGACAACCCTCTGCCAACGACGTACAGTCCGGGCCCTTTTCAATCTCTGACGGCGAAGTTGAGCTGTCAATAACTGTCCTCTGTAGGGTCTGTAAGCCCTAATTCAACGAGCCCTGAGTCTGACCGCTGTCTGTCGACTAACCATATATCCTAAAGCATTCGTCACTGTCAGGCATCGATTCCGGAGATGCAAAGCATGCAAGTACCGGTCTTCAATGGGCGTAGTTTCTCTGGGTCTGCCTGTTCTTGGCCTGTCTGATGTCTGCCCGGTCTGCCTGTAACGTTGCATCAGGTTAGTTACAGCAACCCTCGAGCAACAAGAAGTTTAAGCAATGTTGGCATGGATGCTCCCCTCTGTATTCTACCCAGGGCCCGCTCGTGTTGTTCGAGTGTCGGTCGTAGCATTCTTTGGTGGTTTGTTATCAGTATCGGAGTGTCTGACATGCCCCCCGTATCATTTATATACACTTATTGCATGTGTAGTTTCGGCTGCACGTGTTTTCTTACTTGTTTTGCATTTGCAGTTTTGCAACGAACAAAACCGTGCCGTGGACGTGTATCACTTTCTGCACAGAGCATGGTTGTGTTTGGAAGTTGATTTGCATTGATTTTGTTTGAACTTATGTTTTGAAAAATTCGCAATATCATTTTTAAAGTGGTAAATTTTCTTTTGGCCGTCAGTTTAGATATATAAGAAAACATACTTGTGGGTAACAACTTCTGGTCTATTGAATGTACATGTTGTTGCTAGAAAAACACCTTCCGGAACTCAAACTTATTGTAAGCAAATCATCAGTCCCGTAAATGTACCGGTTTGTTTGTAAACATAAGATATTAAAGCCGAGTTCATTGTACGATTCAGACTATATCATGAGCATATGTTTATGAATTACTATAAAATAAATGTAGTCTGGAAAAGACACGTGTGCAATGTTAACTTATATATATATATATATATATATATATATATATATATATATATATATATATGACTTATAACTTTACTTCCTGCAAGTAAGCGTCATTTCTGTTGCCTAACAACAAATAGTAATAAGACATCTTGTTATGATCATAGAGTTAGTCCATTTTTAGAAGATAGACCAAGAGTTGATACCTTTAATGTTTGGTTTCACAGTTCAAGCTTCGTGTCACAATTCGCTTATTTGATTATTCGATAACAGTGAATTTAAAAGGAGAAACGTTTAAGCGTAACTACAAGTCTTGTGTCGCATCGATCCTTCTCATAGCCTCCGTATATGCACGTTAACATGTGTGGAATTAATCCTAATTACACCTGTACTCAGCTTGCTTAATAGCTTAAGGTAGGTGTTGCGTAATTAATACATTCCTTAGCATTTGCCCTTAATTAGCTGTCCTGAGCTTTCAGTGGTAGACCTTATACGTTCGTGGAGGCTAATTAACAAAACCAAAATACTGTCTTTTGAACTTTCGTTTACATGTCTGTCCTAAAATGCTTCCAGAATAATTTTGTGAGCCATGAGAGTTTCATGGCCATCACAAATACGAAATAAAGTCATAACTTATCGTCGGGGCGGTCGGGTAGCCTAGTGGTTATAGCGTTGATGGTATCGTTCTGTCGCATTAAAAATCCGATGTTAAATAACGACGTTATCTGATGGTTAGAAAGAGTAGGTTTTTCATCCAATGACCATATACGGAAAAAAACGACTTTCGTGTTTGCAGTGTTGTTCAGGGGATGTAAATACGGTTACCATTCAAATTTTGAATTAAACTCCATCATCCAATCCTTGGTTGATAGGCTAGTAGTACACGGACAAAGTAATTGTCTTAAATGACAACCAACAAGAAATCCAGCGCCAGTGCCATATGGGATGTTAAGAAAACAAACGATTCCTCTGAGGGGCAAAGGTCATTTAATAATGACAAATGTTTAATCGAAACATAAAACCTCCAAGACCTTCAAGAGGAATAACCTGGTGAAAGTTCTGTGGTTTGACTTAGTTCACATCTCTGCACTGTACGATTGAGCAAGTTTCTCATGCATTGCATCATGCACTGTAACATAGCGCTCATATGCATGGGGCGCCAATCACCACGTAGCTTCATAAGCAAGGGTGGAATGCCAATGTCAAATGCATAGGAACATCCGCCTCTGCGGAAAGATTAACCGCTGTATGCATCAGGTTAATGTTTTTAACAAAACTCTTGAGGACACCATTTCTGTCCATATATGAAAACAAAGGTGCATTTGAATGTTGAAGTTCTTTACTATATTGTGAAAGCAAATGTTCAAGTGTTTTAACAGGACAAGGTACCATAGCCAGGGGTAACTTTATCACTCGCTGACCAAACTATAGTTTTTGTGTGTCTGACAGTAATCATGGCACTATCTTTGTCAGGGGAAATCTTGGCATCTTGCAGACTCAAGTAGGTCTGCTTTCTTGAACCACTGCCTCTAGTTTCAGAGAGCATGGTAGATTTCCTCAGGAAACAGAAAAACGCAATGATGCAGGCTGCCCAAAAGGCTACTAGGAATGATTCTGACATGTCCACATGACTGTGCATCCGCCTTAGTATATCCAGTGTTATAGGAAGTTCTTGTTTCGTTGGTGTATCTTTTAGTCTTAATATACCTTTGTGCGGGGCTTTTTGTTCCCATGTCTCCAAGGGATTTGGTAACCCCACCTCAAGATGAAGCAGACGAATAATATTCATATATCCTGGTATAATAGTTGCTGAAAGGGATCTTGTTAGGAACAATCTGTACAGCAGTACTGTCATGCGGTCGGCTGGAACTGGTGTCCTCCTAAAGTACAGACAGAATCTCAGGTATGCAGTTCTCATGGAGCTATATGTGCGCTTAGTAGTTTCGGCATATGCTGCCCGTCGAAACTGCTGTGTCAAAACTGCTGCATCTCGCTACATAGTCGCCACTGTTGTGCCACTTGCCCTGTAGATAGGACAAAGTTAGTTTGGATACGCGTGAGGATATTGGCACTAGAATATGCTTCCTGTAACATGTTTCACAACACAACCAACAGAACGGAATAAACTGTATCGATTTATAAAGAAATGTAACATTGTGCAACCTGCTCAGAGAGTCAGCTGCAAGTTTATCCTTGCCTGGGATATATCTGGCTGAAAGTTTAAAGTTAATTTATTGTAGTACCCATTCTTATTACATCAGGCAAGGAAATAAAAAATACTTTTGTTCTGCATGTGGGATTGGGGTCAAAGGTAGTTACTGTTTATGTAAGAGTCACTGTGCTGATAGGGTTAGGAAGCAGATTATTTACGCTAGGAAGAGAGATTACATCAACGAGAGGAATAGGTTGGGGTAAATACGTATTTAGACATGAAAATATAACCATATAGACATTTGACTCATTTTGTATATACCATTAAATCACAATGGTTTTGTCAGAGAGTTGAAGGCTTTGGCAAAACAATGTGGTCTACATGGATATTCTCGAATGAGAAAAGCTGAATTGATTGATTTACTCGGTTTGGAATACAACAAACCCCAGACTGTTAGAGTACTCAAAGCTCAAGCTAAAAAAAAGTGGGCTGAGAGGTTATTCTCGAATGAGAAAAGCTGAATTGATTGATCTACTGAATGTTGATAAAAAAATAACCCGATGATAAAAATAATAAAGTTAAAATTTGTACCCACAGCCGGCGTTGGTAAATATCTCAGAGGTTGGAAGATGGATATTAATTCCAACATTGATGTTAATGATGTTAAGCCCATCGTATCGAGCAAAATTAATGAGGAATTAGATGATTTAAATAGTATAAAATACCGGCTGATGGTTAAAATGTCATTGAGTAAAAGTAACGAAGACGATAGTGCTGAATATACCGAACCTTATTTCCGGAGCAATCAAGAAGTTATAACCGAATCCGAAAAAATAAGCACATCATTAGATACATCAATTCAACGGATACAGGAAACTTTAGAACGTTGGACTAATAGAGGTTCGGGTTCGGATGTGGATAAAATTGATAGTTTATATTTAGATATAGCAAATTATATGCCTTTCAAAGGTGGATCTTATATAGATTTAACCTCGTATTATAAAAAGAAAAAAGCCAAAATTAATGTAAAAAATAAAGGCGATGACTGTTTCCGAATGATGATAAGATCTGCATTGTTCCCCGTAGACAAACATCCGGATAGGTCTTCTAGCTATCCCCAAAACGATGGACTAAACCTTGGTATAGACGAACCTACACCAATCTCACAAACTGATAAGGCGGAAAAGCAAAATAATTCAGCTATAAATGTTTTTGAACATTCTTCTAAAGGAATTGTTGTACTCGGGATAAGCTCCGCCCCGGAACATATTCCCAGAATAAATTCATTTCTGATCGAAAAAGATGTTAAATATCATTATACGTGGATAAAGAGTTTAAGCAGGCTATTATGCGATCAAACAAAACATGCAAGAAGAAATATTTCTGTGAAAGATGCCTGCATGGGTTCTATTAGAAGCGCATAAAGAAGACTGCAGAGGTGTTGGACAGACTGCTAACAGGATTGATTTGCCTAAAGAGGGAAAAAATATACTAAAATTTGAACATTATTGTAATCAAATGCCAGTACCGTACGTAATTTACGCTGACTTCGAGGCGCTTATCAAACCTATAGAAAATACCGACCAAAGCAATCAAGATAGTTGTACGTACAAAACTCAAGAACATATTCCTATGGGTTTGGATATATAGTTGTAAGGTATGATGGGAAAACAACCCCGCCTGCGATTTAAAGAGGTCCCGATGCAGCGGGAAAGTTCCTAGAATATCTACAAAACGATGACAGAATAATCAGGGAAAATTTATTGCGTAAGAAACCCATGTGTATGACAAGGGATGATTGGAGGGCCTATAAAAAGTCAACGATTTGTCATGTTTGTAATCAACCCCTGAATGCCGCACATAACGATTGTAACTTGAAACTAAAAATGAATTCTCAAACGGTACCCATCCCCGTTGTGTTTCACAACCTTAGAGGATATGATTCTCATCTCATCATGCAAGCTATCTGAAAGACCGATGGCGGCTTAACGTGCATTCCTTATAATATGGAAAAATACATTATCATTCTCATTGACTAAAACTATACATTATACGGACAAGGGTGGTGAAGCTAGAACAAAACAAAGTAATGGACTAAGATTCATAGACTCCGTACAGTTTCTGTTATCTTCCCTGGACAATTTAGCTGATGTGAACAATCCCGATGACTTTGCAATAACAAATCAATATACTGATCGGTTAACTCGTCATTTGTTGCTGAGAAAAGGTGTATATCCTTACGAATATATGGATGATTGGTCAAGATTCAACGAAACTAAATTACCACCCCTTGAATCATTCTATAGTAACTTAACAGAATCTAAAATAACCGATGCCGATTATGAACATGCGCTGACGGTGTGGGATAAATTAGGTTGTAAGAAGTGAGGCGATTATCACGATGTGTACTTAAAAATCGATGTACTGTTACTCGCCGATATATTCGAGATATTTAAAAAGACATGTTTAAAACAATACGGCTTGGACCTGGCATGGTACTATTCCAGTCCCGGACTATCGTGCGATGCATTGTTGAAGAAGACCGGTGTACAGTGAGTGAGTATGATTTTACACCGCTTTTAGCAATATTCCAGCAATATCACGGCGGGGGACACCAGAAATGGGCTTCACACATTGTACCCATATTGTGAATCGAAGACCGGTGTAGAACTAAAACTACTCACCGATTACGATATGCACTTGTTTATTGAGAAAGGATTAAGAGGTGGTATATCGATGGCGGCTAAAAGGTATTCTAAGGCTAAAAATAAATTAGTGGAAGGATACGATCCGAGTAAACCCGACACGCACATATTATATCTCGACGCTAACAATTTGTACGGATGGGCTATGAGTCAACCTTTACCCATGGGTGGTTTTGAGTGGGTCGATGTGAATGATATCGATGTGAATGATATCAATGCGAATAAAGGGTACATACTAAAAGTTGACTTGGAATATCCAAAAGAGTTACACAAAGATCATAACAGTTATCCGCTAGCTCCCGAAAGATTAATGGTTAATAAAGATTGGATGTCGGAATATCAACACTCCTTGATGGGCAATACTAGGTTAGCTAACGTAGAAAAACTCATACCAAATTTGATGGATAAGAAAAAATGTATAGTTCACTACAGAAATCTCCAGTTATATCTATCGTTAGGTATGAAACTAAAGAAAATACATAGAGTTCTAAAGTTTGATCAAAGCCCTTGGCTGGAACACAGAGTAAAGTAGGATGGCTACCAGCGATTTCGAAAAGAGCCTATATAAGCTCATGAATAACTCAGTATTTGGTAAAACTATGGATAATCTAAGGAAGCGTGTTGATGTTAAATTGGTCACATCTAATGAGGAAGAAAGACTCAGGAAACTTATAGCCAGTCCGGCTTTTAACAGAAGCAAGATATTTGATAACGACCTAGCCGCACTTCATATGCAGAAGAGTAATTTAAATTCAACAGGCCGTTGCACGTTGGTATGAGTATTCTTGACTTGTCAAAACATTTAATGTATGACTTTTATTACAACGAACTTATAATAAGAAGCTCGATGCGAGGTGTTATATACCGGCACAGATTCTTTGTTGATGGAAATACAAACCGAGGATGTGTATAAAGATATGGCAGAAAAAATAGATATGTACGACACGAGCGATTACCCAAAAGATAATCCACTGCACAGCGTAGTAAATAAAAAGGTGTTAGGTAAGATGAAGGATGAATGTGCTGGGACCCCCCCCGCGGAGTATGTAGGATTAAGACCTTAGATGTATTCTATAAAGAAGTCCGATAATGGGGAGATAAGAAAAGCTAAAGGCGTTAAGAAGTATGTGGTAAAAAAGCATATCAAACACGAACAGTATAAAGAATCATTATTCAATGGTAGAATATTCAAACACGAGATGAACTCTTTAAGAAGGGTCAGTCACAGGATATATGGATTAAGAATGACATCATTATCTCCCTTAGATACAAAGAGATGGATTGATAGGGATGGTGTAACTACCTATGCTTATGGTTATGGCGGTAATACTGTATCGTTGGGAACTATGAGTAACTCTTCTCGTACAAATGCCATTGCCCGATCCATCTTTAAGATAATAAAGCATAGGCTCTCCTTCTTTCATAACCAATTGACTAAGGTTATATGTCTTAGGGACCAAATCGGATCTGTTGCGACGTAGGCCTCCTTCGAGTTCACCAGGCTGGTATAAATATCTTACGCTTACTCTATCCGGAAGTTTTTGTTCTTTGCCTCTCGGAAGATTCGGAAGTCACAGATTTAATTTTAATCGCATCGGATGGTTTCTTTCCGATTAATCTCGTTACTTCATTATTTAGCGCTGATACAACAGCTGATAAACGTGTCACCCATTCGGTTGATCTTAATCGTTCCGATTTCATTTCAATCCCATTCTGATATCCAAACAAACGTTCCGCTAATGTCCGGTTAAATCTTTCAACGATAGCTTGACTACGGTGGGCCTCTTTTTCACCACGCCTGATTTCGACATCGTGCTTTGTTAATAGTTTAGTTACTGATCCTATAAACTCGCGACCAGGATCTACTTGAAATAACTTAGGCCATTTTAGCGGTTTTATATATGCGGCTCAGTGTATTAGCTACTTCTGTTGAATCTTTCGAGGTTAATGGCTCAGCCTCTTTGTAGCGACTAGCCACATCTACTACGGTTAAAGCGTATTTATACGTTTTGCGTCTTACCTTATCAAGGGGAGGAAACAAGAGGTCAGCTTGATGAACTTCATTCGTTGTAAAAATATCAAACTTCTTCCTCGGGATATAACGCGGTGCTGGTAAGTATATTTGCCACATCGCTTGTTTTTTAGCCAATCCTTGGCCACATCTTTAGATACCTTAGCCGTGGTGGCTAATGTTTGTATTGCTCCTATACCTTTCCAATATCCTCGTGCTCTATAGTAATTTTTATCCATTATTAATTAATATTGATGTTTCTTTTAATACGTATCATGACGATAATAGAATCGCATCAGCGTTTACACATAAAGAATTCCATCTGTAGTAGCAGTATAGGTATATACATCTGGCTCCAGTGGAAGTGAGCCAGAATCACCATTACCTATACTAATAGATGTACAGATGCCTCGACAAAATTCTTCACACATGAATGACATGGCTATTAATGCTCAAGTGTGTCAGGTTGCTCTAACTTCGCCGTCACATCTGTAAACAAAACAAGTGCATTGTCTAAACTAGGCTACATATGCATTTCTTCAGCCGTTTAAATTATGCAGTGCGCTGTCACAGCATGTTGTGTAGATCTGTACAGCACAATGTATTTTATTAGTAATTGTTCGATCCTTCATAAATCATATTTTTGCCATTCATTTCACACATGCCTCGGTAGAATTGAGTTAGGGGAGGGACTTCTGGTCAGTTAACAAGGTATTCAGATATCCAGAAACTCGTTTATCCGGACAACATTTTAGAAAAAGCAATTGTCCGGATGTAGCGCGTGATACATGACAAAACATATGTTTTAGGACCTGATTCTCACTTGCTGAAGGGATACCAATGGACCCTGATCATAATAATTGGTTGCTTATATATATGTATGCACGTCACACACCTCATGAACAAGTACACTTATTTGAATATTACTAATATTACATGAATGTTACTGATCAATCAGTGAGAGTTTATATCTTTGCGCTTAATCAGCAACATTAAGCCTTTCACGTATATTACAACTTTGTAAGTTAACTTTCCTTTCCAGAAATACCATAGAATGGTGACAGATGAACTTCTACCCCAAGAGATGTGTCTTTGACTAAGATCTGCTTTGTTATTTTGATTTCAAGTGATAGCCTTCACCTGGAAGGAATGTATATTTGTATTATTTCAATTTTTCTTTTCATAAATATCACTCTGAATTTTGGGTTTTGAAATAGCATGTCGCAGAAATAACTCCTGTTGGACCCTTAGACTTGCAAGAATACTCTAATCATTGGCCGAAACATGCCCCATTTGTGCTTCTTCTTTGTCAGACAATACCAATACTTTTGAATTTCTCAAAAGCTTTAAAAGGGTAAAAGCTATTTTTGGAAGTATAAATGGGTTGATTGGTGACTACCACAGAAGTAGCAAATGGAGTTATATCCGATGAAATTCTCTGTTTTGACTTGTGCCAAACGTTTCCGTGTTTTTTTGGGTTTAACAACTAACTTGCCTTTGCATGTGTTTGTTCCACCGGTGGTGCAGGCTATGCTCACCTTTTTGAAAACACCTGGTATCCTCACTGTTTGATAGTAGTTTATACACGTAAGTATGTATAAGTTGTATGTCATCTTAATATATCACTTTTGTAATCCCCCTTTTTGGGGTGTACTACAAACATAAATCAAAGTTTCTTTTGAGCTAGCATGAATATCATAAAATACTTAGCAAGTCTATGCTTATCATTCCCTCTACTCCTACCAAAGGCTCTAATTGTGGCTAATTGTTAAATATTCTTCGCGAATATTGTAAATCATGAAACGTGTAACCAAATTAATGCGAGTTTAGACCGCTGGCTAGACTAACATCTAGTTTCTGAAATGAACATATTTTATAAAAATAAAAACAATTGTTTAATTATATTAATAAAATATATAACTGCAGTAATCTAGTCTTGCCAAATATGATTGACTTGCATCGGCTGTATTGGATATATTTGTTTCAGGAACTGTATGACAGGCCTAAAATGCGTGACGAAAGTAATGCGATTAATTTTGCTTTTGACCTGTAAAAGCTAACCAGCAAACGAAAACACCAAGACTGTCGACTTAGAATTCTATGATGTAGTTTTGGTGGCAGTTCGATCGAAAACTACCATTTGCTATCTTCAAAAACTTGACTTGACTTGACTGTTGATCTAACTTCTATTAAATCAAAAGCAGGAACATTTATCCTCATCTTTCAGGATATAAAACATGAAAGACTTTGACATCTTGAGTTAACAGCCGATTTCATATTGAATTCACTACAAAGGACAACTTTATGACGGGGGTGGGGTCATATGAGCCTTGATGGCAAAGGTATCAACTTATGTGAGAACAAAGAAACGTGAACCCAATATTTCAAATGTTGGAAAAAGGAGAAAAAGAGTACAGTCACGACCTAGAGACCGTACCGTTTCCCTCTCGCTTAATTGTCTGGCTTCCGTCACCATCCGGCAAAGTCCGGTGGTCGTCGTTGTCCAGTGTCTTTACATTCATTGTTAGAGAAGTAGTGACCCGTAAATTTGGTGTCCTCCCATCTGTCAGACATCCCACTTGTTAGACACTTTTAGTAATGGTTGATTCATTACTAATACCATGCCTGTTACCTACTGTTTAAGTGGACTCAGTCCTTTCTTCACTCATCTGTCAGCCAGTAAGGAGTAAGGAAAGAACACCACAAACTGTTACTCATGTTTATTTACAACACTAACGATTCAAATGACATGAGTCATATCAACAAAATTAAATCAATGTCAGCACTAAAACACGCATATCAAGTATGTAATGTATTGATTTGATATATTTATCTCATACATGCCAACTTGAGGAAGCGTATTAGGGCCACGGTCTAAGAAAATGTATCATCAAAAAATTTGTTTTACATTCATGATGTTTAAGATGTTTTTAAAGACCCGGGCTAAGTCGATCCGACAGGTAGAATTATACGCAGGATGCAAAAGGAGGTACTGCTCGTAAAAAAACCAAGTACGGTACAGAAACTGAAGTAATTTGTGCAGGTTTACTGATCTAGGTTTTTCTGTATGCTTACACATCATCACGTCATATTGTATTTAATTATTTTTTCTTATTCTAATGCTGCTAATGTTTGTCCAGTGATAGTATGTTTTTATGGAATATTATTTTTCATACCAATATTGAGGATATGTTATGACTTTATTTCATATTTGTGAGGGACCCGACACTATCATGGCTTACAAAAGTATACCAGAAGCATTTAAGGCCTGACATGTTAACGGAAGTTAAGAAAACAATATTTTGGTTTTGTTAATGAGCCTCAACAAATGCGTAAGTTATCAATGAAATGGTAGGCTAATAACTACCACTAAAAAGCTCGGGACAGCTAATTAAGGGCAAATGGTTGACTGATTACGCAACACCTACTTGAATGCAATTACACAAGGGGCAATTAAGCAAGCTGAGTGCAGGTGTAATTTGGATTAATGCCACTCTTAACGAGCATATACGGACGATGAGACACAAGTCTTGTAGTTAAACGAAAACGTTTCTCCATTTAAATTCAGTGTCATCGAATTATCAAATTAGCGTACTGTAAGACGATGCTTGAACTGTGAAACCAAACATTAATGGTATCAACTCAAGTTTGGGTGCAGGAATGTATTTTTCTTGCAAAAACATGTACATGTGCATATGTTAAGGTACGAAAACCTAAGTACATGTACTTTTTGAGTAACAGTTCTACGGTTGATCTAATGTTTAACATTGAAATATAATATTAACATGTGTTAACCAGAAGTTCGTTATGAATAATTCTCAATTGTAAACAGTATGCGTTTGTTCTGAGCACATGTGAATCATTTGTGTAAAACATTCTTAACCCTCAAAGGTAAATTCATAATTACATTTTAGTTACCTTCTGAGATTATAATTTGCGTTCTGCAAAGAAAACCGCAAGGTTGTGTTTCCGACAGACAAGGGTCTGCATTTCATGTTAGAATAAATACTGAGTAAAATGTCAAAACATAATTGCGAAAGTTAAAACACATGTTTAAAATTCACTTAAGGATTGGCTGTGGTTTTTTTTCGGTTCATTGAAGTATGAATCGAAAAACCGATGAGCAAACTACCCACACTCCTTGTCTGCAATCTATAGATCGAATTTGTGATATCAATGAATCATTTTATGATATCAAAAATTCGAATTATTGATATCAATAATAATATTATATCATTTAAATCATTTAATGACATCTAAAAATCGAGCGAGTGAGTGAGAATGATTTTACGCCGCTTTTAGCAATATTCCAGCAATATCACGGCGGGGGACACCGGAAATTGAGCTTCACACATTGTACCCATGTGGGGCCCGGGTATTCGGCGTAACGAGCCAACGCTTTAACCACTAGGCTATTCCACCGCCCCTCTAAAAATCGAATGTATAATATGAGTAAAATATATTATGATATCTAAAAATCGAATTTATGATATCAATTAATCATTCTATATCTAGAAATAGAATTTATCATATCAATAAATCATTTTATCAAATCTAAAAATCGAATTTGTTATATCAATAAATCATTTGTGATGTCTAAAAATCGAACTTATGATATAAATTAATCATTCAATGATATCTAAAAATCGAATTTATGATATCAATAACTCATATTTTGATGTCCAAAAATCGAATTTATGATATCAATAAATCATTTTATGATATCTTAAAAAATCGAATCACTGATATCAATAAATCAGTTTGTGATATCTAAATATCGAATTTATTATATCAATTATTTCATGAAATAATTAATTCGAATTTGTGATATTAATATTTCATTTGTGATATCAATAAATGAATTATTGATATAATAAAATCAGGAATATATAGTAAAACGGCGCCTCATCGTAGATGGCCTGGGGCCCGTTCCACAAAGCGATCGTACTGCTAAGATGATCGTAATTCCCATACTTAAACATATGCTTGCTATAGTCGTAGCGCTACGAACGCTTCATGGTACGGGGCCTAGGTATGGGAGTTACGATAACCTTTGCGTTACAATAGGTTTGTGGAACGGACTCCAGAATTCTAAAGGTCGGCCGTTGTGTGGAATTAAATAAATACCTTCTTTGCAGTATTATTCTGTTAAACTCAATTGGATTGCTGTGGATCGCGTATATGTCTGCCTTCTAACACACGACAGTGAAATTTGAAACAGTTATGAACGTCAAGTAATAAATACAATACTAGACTCGCTCCCGTGTCATACCAATTTTATGAAATTTAATTCCTTGATCACAAATGTGTGCACATATGTGACATCACTAAATGATATGTTTCTACATATATGTAATACCTTGTTCGTGTATGTGTGTTCGTATGTGACATCACTAAATGATATATTTCTACATACCTGCATTCCTTGTTCATAAATGTGTGTTCATATGTGACATCACTAAATGATATGTTTCTACATGTATGTAATTCCTTGTTCATATATGTGTGTGTGCACATGTGTCACATCACTAAAGATATATTTCTACATACATGTCATTCCTTGTTCATATATGTGTGTTCATATGTGACATCACTAGATGATACATTTCTACATACATGTAATTCCTTGTTCGTGTATGTGTGTGTGCACATATGTCACATCACTTAATGATATATTTCTACATACATGTAATTCCTTGTTCGTGTATGTGTGTTCATATGTGACATCACTGAATGATATATTTCTACATACCTGCATTCCTTGTTCATAAATGTGTGTTCATATGTGACATCACTAAATGATATATTTCTACATATATGTAATTCCTTGTTCATATATGTGTGTGTGCACATATGTCACATCACTTAATGATATATTTCTCCATACATGTCATTCCTTGTTCATATATGTGTGTTCATATGTGACATCACTAGATGATACATTTCTACATACATGTAATTCCTTGTTCGTGTATGTGTGTGTGCACATACGTCACATCACTTAATGATATATTTCTACATACATGTAATTCCTTGTTCGTGTATGTGTGTTCATATGTGACATCACTAAATGATATATTTCTACATACCTGCATTCCTTGTTCATAAATGTGTGTTCATATGTGACATCACTAAATGATATGTTTCTACACATATGTAATTCCTTGTTCATATATGTGTGTGTGCACATATGTCACATCACTTAATGATATATTTCTCCATACATGTCATTCCTTGTTCATATATGTGTGTTCATATGTGACATCACTAGATGATACATTTCTACATACATGTAATTCCTTTTTGTGTATGTGTGTGTGCACATATGTCACATCACTTAATGATATATTTCTACATACATGTCATTCCTTGTTCGTGTATGTGTGTTCATATGTGACATCATTAAATGATATATTTCTACAAACATGTAATTCCTTGTTCATATATGTGTGTTCATATGTGACATCACTTGAGAATTGACCGTCGCAAGCTCCGACGTTCACACAGTTTGGCCCTCACTCTTTGAAGGTTCATACTCCAATGAACTCACACAAAGTGAAAGTCATTTCTTATAATTTATTTGTCACATTTTCTTACCTCAAAGGATGTAGGCCAAGATCTAAACACAATTTTGTTTAGTACGTGTGACTTCATGTTCACAATGACAGCCATACAACAACCAGCTGTATCACGGAGTAAAATAGTTCCTCAAAAAGAGGGTGACATTGGCGTATGGATGCACAACTTGCTCTTCAGAAACATCTTACACAGCACATGTGTTCAAATCATATCCTCATTAGACGAGAAAGGTCTGTAAAGAACTACCTCAGTAAGTCAGTTACAATGACAGAGCGTCGTAATACATTTACATCAAGTACAAGACGTCAAAATGGCCGACACGATAAACGTGACGGGAGAGATTTCCGAAGTTGTTAATGAACCTGTAGCGGTTTCATGTGTTAGTAATCATTGATCAACTGGCCGATCATTGAAAGGTGAATAAAGATGCGTCAAACAGACACTAAGATAAATTCATAGATTGCTGGAGACGGTCAGTGTCAGCCTAGGCACGGATCGAGTTGATACTTCGAAAGTTTAGATGTGCATTTCTTCGTTTGTTCATTAGGATGGGCCGTAGCTAGGATATTCGTGCACAATAATGCAGTCACGCTCTCTGACATTAACAATTTAAAAAGTGGGATGAAGTCATCCGAAGCTAAACAATACTAAATAATGTATGTATTGTAAACAAGTGTACATTTGTAAATTGTCCATCTGATAACACAAATAATCAATATGATACATATGTATATGAACTACTTCTGACATATATGTAATATACATATGTATGTGCGTGTGCACATTTATACTATAGATGTTGTCTTTTCACTGTATACCTTGTACTCTTCATGAAACGGAGGAAATAATGAAGATCTATCTATCTATCTATCTTAATTATCTATCTATCTATCTATCTATGTGTGTTCATATGTGACATCACGAAATGATATATTTCCTCATACATGTAATTCCTTGTTCATATATGTGTGTTTATCACTAAATGATATATTTCTACATACATGTCATTCCTTGTTCATATATGTGTGTTCATCACTTAATGATATATTTCTACATTCATGTCATTCCTTGTTCATAAATGTGTGTTCATCGCTACGTGATGTATTTATACATACATGTAATTCCTTGTTCATATATGTGTGTTCATCACTAAATCATATATTTCTGAATACATGTCATTCCTTGTTCATATATGTGTGTTCATATGTGACATCACCAAAGGATATATTTCTACGAACATTAAATTCCTTCATCCAAAACGTGTGTTTATATGTGACATCACTAAATGATATTTTTCTACAAACATGTATTTCCTTGTTCATATATGTGTGTTCATATGTGACATCACTAAATGATATATACTGAACATCAAAAGTTCCTGTGACATTGAATAAGATTTAATGCAAACTTTTGTTTTTTTACCAAATCTGAAACAATTTCGGTTTGCAACAGATAAAAGACTCCTGTAAGTGTTCAAATGGTTTAATTTGCCATACTGACTTCTGAAAATGCGTGATTTCATAAAAAAAACATGAACATGCCATAATGTCAATTTACAAATCAATAGCGTGTGTGTCCACCCCTGGTTGCGATGCAAGCAACACATCTTCGTCTCATGGAATGGACCAGGCGTCGCACAAAGTCCCGTGGGATATCTGTTCATATCTGCTGGAGCATCTTTCGAAGTTCCTGGAGTGTCTGTGGAACACGTGGTTGACGTCGAAGGCGCCGATCCATCTCATCCCACAAGTGCTCGATTGGTGAGAGATCAGGGGAGCGAGCCTACCAGAGGATGACATTCACGTTGTTTTGTTGAAGAGAATCCTGAACAAGTCGAGCAATATGAGACAGGGCGTTGTCATGTTGAAAGGTAATGCCTGGGCCATGACGCAAAAACGGTAGAACAACAGGACCGATTATCTCGTCGCGGTAGCGCTGTTCATTGATATTTCCCTCTACCACTATCAAACGGGTCCTCTGTCTTGCTGTAATCCCACCCCATACCATAACGCTGCCGACCCCGAACCGATCTTCTTCCATGACACAATGATTGACGTAACGTTCACCTCGACGTCGGTACACTCGAATCCGTCTATCGCTGTGGAAAACGAAAACGAGACTCGTCAGTGAATAGAACTTGTCCCCACTGCATGGTCGTTCAGCGTAGACGCTGTCTGCACCACTGTAGACGTGCTTGACGGTGGTTTCCTGTCAAAATGGGACGTCTGGCGTGTCTTCTGGCGACAATCTCTGCACATCTGAGGCGGCGACGTACGTTTGTGAAGATATTCGTCGAAGGCGAGGGATGCTTCTTGCAGTCACTGTTGCTGGCTCGAATCGATTTCGTAGGTGTGTTGTTCGAATCCAGTTGTCTTGTCGATTATTGGTTACGCGTGGCCTGCCACTCCGAGGATGGTCTTTGACTGCATTCGCCTGTTGCCAACGTTGCCATAAACACCAAACGGTGTTTCTGTGGACGTTAAATTGTATTGCAACATCACGTTGACTAGATCCTGCTTTAAGCATACCAATGGCTCGCAGACGCTCATTTTCGGACAGGCGTGGGATTTCGTAATATTGAATAATTGCGTAATTTTGTTGTTTTTCTGAGTGGTTCTTGTCAGCACGATGCTAAACAATGCATATGGAATCCCGTTAACGCACATGTTTTTATACCCATTCTTGGGTAGTGAAATGCATGGGGCTTGCATAAAAGTCAACTTTTGAATGGAATGCATGCTTTTCTGTAGCAGTTGCGTTTTTGTGACTTGATTCCATACATGTACTACAATATTAAAAAAACAAACTTTACTTGTTTGAAAAATACACTAAAATATTGGTGTCACAGGATCTTTTGTTGTTGAGTATATTTCTACATCCATGTCATTCCTTGTTCATATATGTGTGTTCATATGTGACATCACTGAATGATATATTTCTACATACATGTCGTTCTTTGTTCATAAATGTGTGTTCATATGTGACATCACTAAATGATATATTTCTACATACATGTCATTCCTTGTTCATATATGTGTGTTCATATGTGACATTACTTAATGATATATTTCTCCATACATGTCATTCCTTGTTCATATATGTGTGTTCATATGTGACATCACTAAATGATATATTTCTACATACATGTAATTCCTTGTTCGTGTATGTGACATCACTAAATGATATATTTCTACATATATGTAATTCCTTGTTCATAAATGTGTGTTCATATGTGACATCACTAAATGATATATTTCTACATACATGTCATTCCTTGTTCATATATGTGTGTTCATATGTGACATAACTTAATGATATGTTTCTATATACATGTAATTCCTTGTTCATATATGTGTGTTCATATGTGACATCACTAAATGATATATTTCTACATACATGTAATTCCTTGTTCGTGTATGTGACATCACTAAATGATATATTTCTACATACATGTAATTCCTTGTTCATAAATGTGTGTTCAAATGTGATATCACTAAATGATATATTTCTACATATATGTAATTCCTTGTTCATAAATGTGTGTGTGCACATATGTCACATCACTTAATGATATATTTCTACATACATGTCATTCCTTGTTCATATATGTGTGTTCATATGTGACATCACTTGATGATACATTTCTACATACATGTAATTCCTTGTTCGTGTATGTGTGTGTGCACATATGTCACATCACTTAATGATATATTTCTACATACATGTCATTCCTTGTTCATATATGTGTGTTCATATGTGACATCACTAGATGATACATTTCTACATACATGTAATTCCTTTTTGTGTATGTGTGTGTGAACATATGTCACATCACTTAATGATATATTTCTACATATATGTAATTCCTTGTTCGTGTATGTGTGTTCATATGTGTCATCACTAAATGATATATTTCTACATACATGTAATTCCTTGTTCGTGTATTGTGTTCATATGTGATATCTCTAAATGATATATTTCTACATACATTTAATTCCTTGTTCATAAATGTGTTTTCATATGTGACATCACTAAATGATATATATTTTTACATATATGTAATTCCTTGTTCATAAATGTGTGTTCATATGTGACATCACTAAATTATATATTTCTACATTCATGTAATCCCTTGTTCATATATGTGTGTACATATGTGACATCACTAAATGATATATTTCTACATACATGTAATTCCTTGTTCGTGTATGTGTGTCCATATGTGATATCACTAAATGGTATATTTCTACATACATGTAGTTCCTTGTTCATATGTGACATCACTATATGATATATTTCTACATACATTTAATTCCTTGTTTATATATGTGTGTTTATATGTGACATCACTAAATGATATATATTTCTACATATATGTAAATCCTTGTTCATACATGTGTGTTCATATGTGACATCACTAAATGATATATTTCTACATACATGTCATTCCTTTTCATATATGTGTGTTTGTATGGGACATCACTAAATGATATTTTCCTAAATATATGTAATTCTTTTTTCATATATGTGTGTTCATCACTAAATGATATATTTCTACATACATGTCATTCCTATTCATATAAATGTGTGTTCGTCATTAAATGATATATTTCTTCATACATGTAATTCCTTGTTCGTGTATGTGTGTTCATATGTGACATCACTAAATGATATATTTCTACATACATTTAATTCCTTGTTCATAAATGTGTTTTCATATGTGACATCACTAAATGATATATTTCTACATACATGTCATTCCTTGTTCATAAATGTGTGTTCATATGTGACATCACTAAATGTTATATTTCTACATACATTTAATTCCTTGTTCATAAATGTGTGTTCATCACTAAATGATATATTTCTACATACATGTAATTCCTTGTTCGTGTATGTGTGTTCATAGGTGACATCACTAAATGATATATTTCTACATACATTAAATTCCTTGTTCATTTATGTGTGTACACACATGTATGTGACAGAGCGTGATAGTCAGCGCCTTCGATCAAGTCTCACATAACTTACATGATAGTGTGACATGGCTAACACACAGCTCCTTAAGCTATGGGTATACTGCTAAATATACGCGGTGATACAATTATCAATTCGATGACGGTTGTCTAGAAACATCAATAGCCTACCTTCAGTGGAGGAGACAGTTTCCACGACTGACAACGCTGCTCACAAACCTTGTTGGTTCTGTTTTTCGAACAGCTGTACCTACGTTTCAGTTGATTTTTCTGGCGATTGTTGATGTCATTGTAGGCGGAGTGTATGCAATAATTACCAACGTTTCAACGGATTTTTCTGTCGATTGTTGATGTCATTGTAGGCGGAGTGTATGCAATAATTATAGGTTATTAAACAAGCTTCCCATTACACGAGTTTAAAAGTGAGGACGGTAAAATAATAAGGTTAGGGGTCTGTGAGACAAATTACATAATACTCCTGCGAGCCTAACATAGAATTATATTACCTGCATTATATAAATACTTGGAAAATCAAACCGGTGGAAAATCTCCCCATGCTTCAAACATGGCTACAGCATTATAGTAAAGGCTGGGCGGAAGTGAAAGTTCGTCAAAAAGTTCGAGGTGTGTAATACAGACTACATAACACTCCTGCGAACTGAAAATACAGACCTCTGCATTATATCATTTTTTGAGCAATCAAATTTAATGGCAGACTCCTTTCACAACATACGCGTCTATCATTCCCGTGTTGTGAATATATACTGAGAGAAATGTTTACACATATCTTCAAATGATAAGACAAAACCTTTTACGTTGAAATCAGTGAAATAATTCCATGTGCCGTCTCGACAACACACAACTTGGCAAGCTGCGTACTAGTGAATCATTGAGGAATAGAGCACGCCAGTTTGAAATCTCATAAAGAGGAGCTAACACATATGCTTGTATTACAAGAAATTAAAGAAAGTCCTGGTCCTGGATGATTATCGACGGTTTTAGTCTTCATCCCATGACGAATTCCTTTACATGAGATCAGGCAACGGCGACAAGCACAAGTGACAACGTGTCATTTGAAAGTGTGAGATTCAAATGTTGAATTGGGTGGCCAACCTGTTTGACTTGATTTCATACAGGTGGTATACCAGTCTCATCAGCATTGGGTTTGTCATCTTAACTTAAGCTTAATCTCACAAATATGCAAGATTCTCAAAAGATTTCATTTTATGAAAGTTACTTTTCATTTTTATATAATCCTTTCATCTACATAAATATACCACCTCCTCCGTGGTCTAGTGGTAGAGCGTCCGCCCGGAGAGCGGAAGGTCCGGGGTTCGATCCCCGACCGCGTCATACCAAAAGACGTTAAAAGATGGTACATGTTGTTACCCTGTCTTGCGCTCGGCATTAAGGGGATAAAACAAGGACTGGTCGGCTAGGAGTCAGTATACTGTGTCTGAGTGGGATATTCATGTTAAACTGCGGCATGGTATCTCAGTGAGCTAGCACTATAAATCGGCATCAGTCCGGACTAGTACAAGCAGCCACACAAACACACACACGTACATGCACGTCGCTATATAAGTGCAATAATCTTGGACGCGACGTTAAACCCCATTTCACCTCACCTCACCACATAAATATACAACGTCAACGCAAGAGAATAACAAGTCTCAATTATCCACCGAAACAGATTCCATTTGGCGTAAAAGGCAAAATAGCTGTGAAAATTATATGAATGGATCACTGAAAATACAAAACTACAAGTGCAGTAGGTCAGGATTCGTCAACTTAGATAGTGCCTACATGGATTCTCAAAGGTATGATTGGTTGATTGATTCCGGCCATTGTTTCCGGTAGATCAGACATCAGGCGATTCTAAATGAAATTGTATTTACATGTATTTAGACCAAGAACGTTCATTTTGTTAGAAAACATGAATGCAACTGATTCATGTGTCTATGGAAAAATATCGTGTATACATTTTGCTTCAGTGAATAAACTTATATTATGAGGTATCCATTCTTGATAACGTTTGTATCAAACTAACGAGCATCTGGTATCAGTACTTATTGATAGTGATTCCTCAGCATATACTTATAGATTTGTCCGAGTCGTATACAGGACTCTTTCACAGGGACGGACTGATGTTTTGGTTTGCATGTGGCGAGAAGAAACATGGCATTGGCATCGAAGTTATCGCCTCTCCCGCTGAATTTAAATGGAAATACCTCTTTCATGTGCCCCTATGTACGAGTGAATAGAAATAGAAAGCTGACAGAAAGATGTGTCATTACAGTAGAACACGCGTATACCGTACGCTGACACAGGGAACAAATGGATCTTACATCAACAAATCTGATAAATCTTAGATATTGTTAAACGCAGCAACATTCCAACAATATCATGGCGGCCTATTTCTAATCGAGACTTGGCCAGGCAAACCAGTTAATTGACAATATGTATGTGTGTGTGTGTGTGTGTGTGTGTGTGTGTGTGTGTGTGTGTGTGTGTGTGTGTGTGTGTGTGTGTGTGTGTGTGTGTGTGTGTGTGTGTGTGTGTGTGTGTGTGTGTGAACATCCTTGTGTAAGTTACAAACATGGCCATCCCGCAGTCTACATAATCAATTACGTTTTCATAGATGTGTATAAGACAGGTGCAAGAGTAAGCGAGTGAAAATGTATTTATTATCAAGAACTGAGATATATGACAAAATAAAGAATAACATATGTGAATAGCTCACAATGATTATTCACAGCCGTTGAATCTTTATCAGATTGCGCATAATTGGGAAAGCCGTATCCATCAGACTGAACAAAACAATCTCACATTTAGAAAATGTAATCAAACCCAATTGTGAATCAAGCGTTGAATAAACCTTCATATGAATGTGAGACGGTATCTACTATTGAAGTTTTATGGCAGATTAAGCTTGGTTTACGGAACGACCGACCTTAAAAATAGAAAATTCAGAAAAAACCCATTAAATCAGAATGACAAGGTTATTTTTATAGCGTCGACGGTTAAGATCGTTTTGACAATAAGAATAATACAGGGGATTTCAAGTCGAATTGCCCTAATCAACTGTCAGACCAACCGATCTATAAAAGGAAATGCCGCTGGCAGATTTTAGATTTATAATATTTACAAGGAACCAAACCAAGCTAAGTATTACCTTTCGACCCAAATCTTTAAGATGATAAAAGACAATCCTGTACAAAGCATCTTTTTCGACCTACCGACCAAATACTTCACTTTCAAAATCCGTAAACTAAACAAAAAGGACTATCATCAATCAAATAATCTCTGGGGCATGCATTTATGTAAATACATTTTAGCACTGCAGCGATTTAACAGCAATGAGTACCACATGACATAGGACTGGTTTCATGTCACGCAGCTGTTGTGACAGGGAACGGTGTGAGGATGTGTCTGTACTCTAGAAACTGCTGCATCTTTCCAATAAGCCAGGGTCCATATTTCGTCCCTGGTTCCACCGTCGACAAGTCAGTGGATCTCACGAACAGTTCCTTCTCCATGTTTTGTACAAATGGAATCATACGTCCAATCTCAGCACTGTACCTTGGCTCAAAGAAGAAAGGCACAGAGTACCGGTCAATACCTGTTTCAACCACCCTGTGTCTGGTGGCCTTGAAACGACCGTTACTAGTCTTTGATAAAATGTCCCCTATGTTCATGACAAGAGAGTTGGGTCTTGGTTCCACGTCAACCCATTTGTCATGCTGGTTGCGAATCTGAAGTCCTCGATAGTGGAAGGTGGCCAAGAGTGTCACAAAGCCGGAATCAGAATGTTCAGAACAGCAGAGCACCTTGTCGCCATCTCTAGCTGTGTCTGGTGGGCTGGAGGACCTCAGTGGGTAGTGAAGAAGACGAAGAGTTGACAGTGTGTCAGGGAGAAACATCGACTCAAACCAGTACTCGTCTAAACCTGATCCCAAGGCCAGCAATCGCAGTATTTCTGTTCCAGTGTGCAGGATAGCTCTGTAGTACTGTTTCATATCTCGCAGAAACACGTCGAAACCATCCATATAGCGGGGCCAGAGATTGGGTTCAGTGAACATAGGATGAATATCAGGATCGTTGAATGGACACTCCTCAACTCCTATCTCAAATCCTTCCTTATACGATGTCTCACCTGGCTGTAAAGGGAAGTAGCCACGGTATTTGTTTTTATTCATTGGATTCCATTTGTGTTTGGCCATCATGTGTTTCTCTGCCGATGAAAGAGCAAAGAATCTTTTGGAATTTTTCAGAAGAGTATCCATATATACTCCTGGAGCATTATCCACGTAAAGGAAACCAACTGTCTCTAGAGCTCTGACAAGGTCTCTAGCTACATTGAGTCTCTGTGTCTTGTCTTGAGCTTTCTTCAGATCTATAATTGGTAGCTTCGGATCGTCCTCCATGGTGGCTCTGTATCGAAGGAAGGCAACTAGATGCTTGTGATTTCTGCAACATGTGAATCTTTGTTCAAACAACATTACAAAAGTGAAAATCAAGTATGATAATCAGTCAAACACACATACAAAACCGTATTAACAATAGTCTAGGATTTACACACAAATACAGGAAATTACACTTGATATTTGTAAGTGTTTGTAACTACGGAAACGTCCTACTGTCACATGGAAATTATTTCTCCTTCACAGGACTCTCTCGCCTGTTAAGGCGCTAGAAGATTAACAACCACATTGCCATCTCATCCTACCGCGTACCAGTCACTGCTGGGTGAACAGAGGTCCATTTCAAACAAAGTCCCTCGCCCAAGGGGACACCCAATGTGTTATTGTGTGGGGCAGCACCGAAGCCCTAGAAACTCTGGATAGAAGTTCAGTAAAAAGTTCACAGTAATGCAGTAGTCAGTTAATAATACAGCAGATCAATTAACTGATGGCTACAAAAGTAATGATGAATGTCTTATTTTTCGCACTCTATACAAGTAGGACCCACGACACATATTTATGTTTTCACAAACCATAAATCGAATAAACGCTTCCAGTGAACGGTTTGATGTAATATAAATGAAAGAAACACACTTGCCGAAGAGATTCATTGGGTTTACAGGTCATTTTGTATGCTGCTGTATACTAGCGTTTGGTGCAATAGTTTTCAGAAGTTAAGCAATAATATTCACAGTAATACAGTATTAAAGTAATACACGAGAACAATAGAAAGATAGTTACAAAGGAATGATGAATTTCTTATTTTTTGCACTTAATACGAATAGCATCCAAGGCACAGTAACATATTTGTGTTTTCACAAGCCATTGATGTAATTACAGATTCCGATGAGCGGTTTGATGTGATAAAAGGTGGAAAACCTTCTTGTCGTACAGATTCATAAAATTAATAAACTGTTATGTATTCTTACTGTATACTAAACGTTGATACAATTCAGCAGACATTCAGCAGAAATGTTCATAATTATACAATATTGAATTAATACTATAAGAGATCAATACAAAGATATTTTCAAAATTAATAATAGGTCATTTTTTATATTGCGCATATTTCCATACCACGCAGGGGCATGTTCAAAGCGTTATTATTTCCCCGGTCACTGGATCAGTGGGGACGTTATAACACGTGATAACACGTAAGAAACCGTGCTTTAACATTTGTTAAGATGATTCGATAACTTGCGGACCATGATGTAAATGGGAAACTCTCCAGTATATGCAGATGTTAAACCAAATGTGATATACATACTTCAGTCATAACACAGTTTTTGGGACGATCATCGGATTAACCCCATGTTAAAACTTTGGATGTGACATGCAATTACAGACATTAACTTAAACATGGCTCGAGATCAGTTTGGATGGTGTATATTGTCCCTACGGCTGTAATCAGTCGTGGTTAAGGTTCATCAGTGATAACGTAGACACAGTAAACGCCGCCTTTAAAAGACATCCTCAACTTTATGAAAAGGTCCAACGTATTATTTGAGCTCAGGAAATATAAGGCCCTTTATTCACCCACGGAAGAGACAAAAGAAGTGTGCAATCTGATTATAGGACGCGTCCGTAGGGTAATACATAAATAGTCAAAGATTCATACAGAAAACAATAAGATGTGGTAACTTACTCCCTCTTTCTAACAGAAATGGATAACCTGATGATTATAAGGGGGCAAACCAATTGATTTTCCGTCTTACTAAAAAATGTTAACATGTGCCTTGCATTGTAGGTTCTTCTATAATTACCGGGTTTTTTTACTAAAAACTGTGACCTGACCATCCCGTACAGAAGACTATACCTCCCCCCTCCTCTCCTCGGGACCTTATTTCTTACCATTTGAGGGGCGGTCGGGTAGCCTAGTGGTTAAAGCGTTCGCTCGTCACACCGAAGACCCGGGTTCGATTCACGACATGGGTACAATGTGTGAAGCCCATTCCTGGTGTCCTCCGCCGTGATATTGCTGGAATATTGCTAAAAGCGGTGCAAAACCAGACTCACTCACTCACTCTTACCATTTGAAATCGCTTAGAGGCTTAGCTATTGCCGATGCGAATCCATTATAACTCACACATCAAGTCAAAGCTTCAACATCACAACACAACATCAAGCAATGACTTGAACATTGATCCAAGAAGAATAAATGAAAAGAATACTGGAATGTAAAACAATGTACCTTTCCGGATGAGTAGCAGTTTGTCTTGAAACAACCCCACAGTTGAATCAGCTTGCTAGTGAGGAATATGCACGTTTTCGAGACATATATTGGTCTTAGAAAGCCGGCTGAAACTAGTTTACTTGATTTAAATACGTCATGTTATCAGCATGGGAAGGCCCCGGTACGTGACATGTGCTATCTCCTCGTAGCGGAATGACTAAAACCTGATTCGCGGTCGAAATATTTTAGTCGCTATCTTGGTGTGTAGATTCGTAGTTTTTAAAATTATTACTCTGTGGTCCAGCATAGCAGAGACATACTGTGAACGGTATTACTGCAATGGACCAATTCTACATGGACTTAATATGAACTCTTAATGTGAAAAATGTCCTCAAGGTCACATATCACGATACGTGCCTGATAAAAACCACGCTATACATAGTAAATACAAAGAACTCTCTCTTTCTCCCTTTCTCTATAGCGACGTGCATGTACGTGCATGTACGTGTGTGTGTTTGTGTGGCTGCTTGTACTAGTCCGGATTGATGCCGATTTATAGTGAGATACCTTGCCGCAGTTTAACATGAATATCCTACTCAGACACAGTACACTGACTCCGAGCCGACCAGTCCTTGTTTTAGGCCCTTAATGCCGAGCGCCAGACAGGGTAACAACAAATACCATCTTTTAACGTCTTTTGGTATGACGCGGTCGGGGATCGAACCCCGGACCTTCCGCTCTCCGGGCGGACGCTCTACCACAAGACCACGGAGGTTCTCAGGAATGTTGTCAGGCGGTTACATTAAGCAACGAACAGAACAACTTACTTTTTTATACAAATTGTGTGATAAACCTTTTACGAACACATGGTGTCAACACTGATTTTCAGTGATCTATTATTCACATATTTTTCACCTGTATATTTTTTGGAATGTATTCCAGCATATAATTGAGATCTCTCTTGCGTTATATATATAGAGGATCCCACTCTCGTGTCTTTTGGTATGAAATATATCAATACGAGTTCATAAAAGTGGAAAAAACTCAGTGTGTTTCACTTTTATCGACGAGTGTTGATATATTTCATATCAAAAGACACGAGGGTGAAATTTTATTTAGCATCCAACATCATTCTTCCAACTTGTTCAGTTTGTAGAAAACAATAAGCAGTGTCTTAAGTGTAAAAAAAAGTACAGCTTACAGCTTCAGTAGCACAGCAATTAGTGATGTCATTTGATTGTGATGTCATGGTAACCGATGACATTACATTGGTCTGCAAAGTATTGTGATGCAATTGCATTGCAGCGATATCTACAATGTAGATATCGATTGATCTCACCCAAGCGATATCTCCCGTGGGAGCCAGTTTGGGATGATAACCCTATATACCAAAAAACGCTATAAGCTAGACAGAGGAAAATATTTCAAATACATCAATACATGTTAAATACATCACGAATCACCAATCCTTTTTTTTGCTACAACCTTAGGTGTATACTTTTGTTACAAACCTACAAATAAAAACACATAAAAATACAAGCATGAGGCCCATATGACAATACAAAACAACGTCCTCCTTAAAGTTTCTTTTGAAAACTTTGAACAGACAGTTGACAGTAGAGATGTTATTATATTTATTCATTGAGAATCGGAGTTTTGTCAAAAGAAATTTGAGGATGCATCTGCCTGTCAAGTTTGTATTTAGAGAAAAACGAAATCCAGTAATTCCTCCAAAATTGAAGAGAATATGGTTATTTAGAATATAAAATTCACTTAAGCATCCACGTAACCCACTTTACAAACACATCAGACATTGTTGGTTGATTACAACTTCCTACACAATGATAACATTGCTCATTGTTGCCGAATAATCTTCCACTGTCTACTGTATAAGGTTGAGATATACATTAATACTCGCCACCCTTCGAAGGCACATTAAATTAGATGTTTACGTAAATGGACTGCATCTAATACTGCATCAGGGATTTAGGTTTTTATATCGCTGGAATTGTACAATGGGCCTTTCTGATTATTGAAAGGATTTTACAGTTTATAGTACAAACGGCCGCGACAATTAGGGGAGATAACTCTCAATAGACTTCATCTATAATACGGCAAATTACAGATGTCTCTTGTCAATGTCTGTGTTTCACAAGCCTACAACTACTGGGTAGCGGGTCCAACAGACACCCGAACAGGTCTTTCTCCCTGTAGGGTTCACTTACAATTTGAAGGGACTTGGGAAGACTTGTTTACATGTAAGTTTCAAATTCTCAAAACAAATATTACCTTTTGTACATTTTGTATTTGTTCGTCTTGACCTGACATCAAATACCATCTTTAGTAATAATCCCTGGCCAAATGAGCCGCAGTCCATTTACAGCTAAACGAAAACGGCGAATCTGCAATATGACTAAAAAAACAATTGTCATGATTTTATGACTCCAACCCAAAAGTTATTTACCTCTAACAACTTTCTTTTCAGATGAACAATTGACTTGCCTTTGCATGTGACGGGTGCCACATGTCGAGCAGGATACGCTCACCTTTTCGCCAACACCTGGTATCATCACTATTTCAGGGTTATTCATAAACACATGCTCATGATATAGTCGGAATCGTACACTCGATTCTGCTTTTGGCATAGATTTCATTTGAATATGTGAAGGGTTTCGTTACTTATATTTGATGATATAACTTGACGTAATAAAGATATGTTGTAAAAGGGGAAGTGTACATACATAAATCTTTTATTGTCTTATAATCTCTCAACCTAATATATTCTAAGCCGTAGCCAGCAATGTTTCAGCTCAGTGATGGCGTCTGGACTAGACAAACCAGTGCCTGAAAGAACGATCAAAGACGCGCACCGCCAGGGCACGCTTGCCAAGTCACAGAACCCTTACTCATCAAAATCAGAACTTTGGACTCGCTACGCAAAGATAACCCATTCCATATCACCCTAAGAATCTGTGTCGTTTACGAGATCGGGAAAATGAAAATCCGAATGTGTTTTCTTTATCATGCAGCCTCAAAAAGTGTAACACGAGGCATTCCGAACGACTGTTAGAGGCTGTACCACTGATTACATTTGAAACGGAACAGAACATGTTATTAACAAAAATATTTAAAACAAAGAACGCCATACGACCCTTGCTACGCCCACCTTTTCGCGAGTGAATACATGGTATTATCTAACAATTTGATAGAAATTCATAAACATATGTTTAAAATAAAGTTGGAATCGTACAATGACTCTGCTTTTTTAGATTTCTAATGATGATGGAAATGCGTTTGTCTCTTTAATAACTCCAGGGAAGTAAATCAAACTGATTAAGAGTTTACAAAAGTGAGTGAGGGACTTAGGTATCAGCATTATCTAGTCATATCACGGCAGGGGACATCAATAATAGCTTCACATATTGTTAAGGATCGACCCGGACCTTCCGGATGCCGAGCACACCTGCATACAACTCGACCTCCATTCGGTGGTAAAAGATGCGTCAGAAATACCTAGTATGTGGATTGGTACTCAACTCAGAGAATCCGACAAGGACGGAGGTGACTGATACCCGCATAAAAGCTCCAGATATGATAATTATTCCAATTATAAACATCATTATATCCTGCAGCTTGTGTTACAAATAACAATGTATAAATTATAAGACAGCATCTAGCACTATTAAGAACAGATGAGACCGGGCTACAGATAGATTTTGGACGCAGACAAAATATCCCAAAAGAAAACCAAATCCGTCAGATTTGTAATTTGAATATCGTTGAAGATGAGTTTCACGTTATTTTAAAATGGCCATTGTATGAAAATATAAGGAAGCTATATATGTTACAGTCAAAGTCAATAATCAGGCAATATGTATATTGACTGAAACGTTCAGTCACTATGTATACTGGCTGAAAAATGAAACTGGATTTTAGACAGATTGACTGAAATGATTTAGAGTCCTTAATTTAATCTCCTCATTTTATATTTGATATGTTTTGATCTTACGAAGATCAAAGTAAACTGCTGTAAGTAATTAAAAAGGTTTCCACAATGACCTGATTGGTTCTTCAAACATGAAAGAATATTAGAGTCCGTTTATATGTTACTTATCGTTATTGATATAACATGCAGTTCGGTTACAGAATATAATGTGACCAATTATATGACTTAGATTACAGGGATATTGTTTGCACAAATGTTTTCGAAGTTGTATACAACAGATAATAGGTCCATGTGATTAAACGTGTCTGTGTATAACCTGCCGGTATGCCGTGCTCATTAGAAAACGTAAGACTGAAGCTCAATATCAGTATGTTTTTCGCTATGAACGTAGACAACAGACGGCCTTGACCTTCATAACCACGAGGAGAACAAATGTCAGAATTAAACCTAGGAAACAACTTTTTATAATGTTGTTTTCCGCCACATTGTTAGATCACGGTTGCCAGAAAGTTATCAAAGATGGGCCTGACAAAACCAATGACAAAATATGCATCGGTCGTTTTAAGGCGGTCTAATTACTCTGTTTCAATTTTTCTTGTAAAAGGTTTACGATTATGTAACATAAATACATGTATAGGTCACATTGAGAAACAGGTCACTAGTTACACAACGTGTGCCACTTTATGACCACGTTATCACCAACATTGTCAACAACACGTGTATGTCAAGTACGTAACACATTTACGTTTATCTAGTCTTTCTAGGATTGGTTTAATAGTATTTTTCATTTGACCACTTTAGGTCACTCGTTCTGTCCAAGGCTTGGACTACTAGGGCACGTCAAAAGAGTCTGAGCCTAACAAAGAAAACAACCAATTATGAAAGTGTTTTTAATTGTATTTTCTAAACATAATCTCCCTGCTTTTAAATACACTTCTCATATCGATAGTTAAGTTTTTAAAATTCCAGTCAGGAAGGAGTGTTCTGAGGTGAGGTGAGGTGAGGTGATGTGAAATTGGGTTTAACGTCGCGTCCAAGATTACTGCACTTATATAGCGACGTGCATGCACGTGTGTGTGTGTGTGTGTGTGGGGGGGGGGGGGGGGGGGGGCTGCTTGTACTAGTCCGGACTGATGCCGATTTATAGTGCTAGCCCACTGAAATACCATGTCGTAGTTTAACATGAATACCCCACTCAGACACAGTATACTGACTCCGAGCCGACCAGTCCTTGTTTTAGCCCCTTAATGCCAAGCGCCAGACAGGGTAACAACAAGTACCATCTTTTAACGTCATTTGGTATGACGTGGCTGGGGATTAAACCTCGGACCTTCCGCTCTCCAGGCGGACGCTATACCACAACACCACGGAGGCGGTCAGGAGTGTTCTGAAGACACCCTCAAAAACCCATTCATGGCAGCTTTGAGGTCATCGTTGTCGTCATTGCACTTTCCACGAAGGTGTTCTTTCAGTTTAGGAAACAGGTGGAAATCACTTGGTTGTCAGGTCTGGCGCGTATGGAGGGTGAGGTAGTTCTTCGAACCCATATTGTCGCTCAGCAGCCTTTGCAAGGTGATGAAGCAAATCAGCATAGCAGACTTTTGACTTCCTAAGACCTAACAAGGATCACACCCTTTGCATTCCAGAACTCAGTGGCCATAACTATCTTCACTGAGAAGTGGAATGATTCCATTGATGTTTTGACTAGGTCTAATAGTGATAGACACATGTGTCATCTCCCGTTACTGGTTTCTTTATGAATTTGACGAAATCCTCCTCAATAAGCTCTAAATCCTCCTGGTAATGTCAGTTCTGTTTTCATTTAGATCAGAATTGAGAAACTTTGGTACCCAAGGAGCAGATATCGTATTCAACTGTAAATGTTCATAAATAACAGTTTCAGTGGATCCATGGTTCAGACCTGTGTCTTCCTCGAGTTCAGCAGTGGTAATGCGTCCATCTGACAGTATAAGTTTTTCCATCTCCTTGATTGAATCTTAATTGATGGAAGTTGAGGGACGTCCAGACCTGGGGTCGTCATCAAGGCTTGTTCTTCCAGCCTTAAACATAGCTGCCCAATGTTTATTAGTGTGAAAAAATGAAAATGTAAAATGACCACTCCCGCATTCAGCAATGTGTTTGCTTACATTTATACAACGTACATTCGGATCTCGAATTTGTTGTCTGGGTACAGTGATTCGGTCTTTTAGTTGCATACCAGTTTCTCCAATATAATGCTCACCCCATCCCGCACATGTTAAAACACAGATAACAACGTTACTCCGACAATTCATGTAACTAGTTTATCTTCGCAAAATTGAAATTTGTAGTCTTCAATTATTATTGGGCAAGTTCCAGATCGAGGTGTGTTAGATTTTGTTACACTGACGGTATTTGTATTTTGTGGGAATGGACAAAGAATTTGTTTGAGATATATTTATGTGCATTTTGATTGACAGCTTTAACACAACCAAAACATTATGGTGAAATGACAATATATTCAGTTTGATAATTAGTTTGCTACATATGTGTAAAACCAAATATTTGTGACGCAGCAGCTGTTGTCTTTGAGAGGCACTCATGGTAACACAACGCTCATTGATTATAATATATATTGGGTTTGAAAAATGCCTTTTCATTGAACACGAAGGCTATTTGTGTTCGGGGTGCCATGGCATCTTTTTATCATAAGAACAAAACGTCAACATGAAGGTCATATGTAGGATTATACGGAATGTCACTCAAATAGTTGCGTGTTAAACAGTGTGACCTAACAATGTGATCACGAATTCCGTGTCATTTCTCCATGTTGTTATTGCTAGAGGCTTGGGAATAAGCGGCAAAAGAAAGTATAGGTTGGCAATTTGTAATTTTCCTAAAAACAGCGATAACTAGTGGAAAGTGGGTATTGGGAATATGACTGCCCAGGAACAGGTACCAAAAACCACCTCACCCGAGCGCGCCATCTTTGACGGCGCTCGTGCGGTGACAAAATAAATGGTGAAACAGATTTCCCGCCTATGGCATAAACTGCACGTGCATGTTAGCTGTATAAATGCGTTCATCTGCAGGGTATAACCACACGTGATGAAAGCACACAAAAGAAATGCCACGACTGTCACAGGAGCAGCGAGAGAGAGACATCGTTATGGCCGAAATGGGGGCAACACAGGTCCAAATTGCCAGAAGGTTTGGTTCGTGCTGCTGCAATCCGAGCGTATTGTCCTTTCCGAGGAATGGTACTGACTGCTTAACATCGACGCCAGAGACTGCGATGGGCGAGGCAGGTTCGACGCTGGCAAGTGAGAAATTGGCGTCGAGTGCTGTTTACTGATGAAAGTCGGTTTAACTTGTTTCGAAATGACGACAGAGAACGAGTTTATCGACGCAGAGGGGAACGTTTGGCTCCGGCGTGTATTCGAGAGGTCCATCCATTCGGCGGGGCAGGTGTCATGGTGTGGGGCGGTATTTGTGGGGAGATCAGAAGACTGATTTGGTGATTATACAGGGAAACCTGAACGCTGTGCAGTACAGAGACCAAGTGTTGCAGCCAGTTGTGCTTCCGTTCTTACAAAACCAACAGCAGGGGCCATTGTTTCAACACGACAATACCAGGCCCCATACTGCAAGACTGACTCGGAACGTTCTAAACCAGCAGAACGTTGACGTTTTGCCCTGGCCTGCCCACTCACCCGATATGAATCTTATTGAACATCTGTGGGACCATCTTGACAGACAGAATAGAGCACCCCATCAGCCTCCCGTCAACAGACAAGAATTGCAGCAGGCCCTGAGAGACGAGTGGCATCGGATTCCAGTCCACGTCATCAGAAGACTGACGTCATCGATGAGGTAGCGTATCACAGCATGCATTGAGGCAGCTGGAGGTCATACACGCTATTGAAGGCAACTGTGTCGACAATGAACTTGTAGTGTGTCTGACAATTTTTTGGTGACATTTCAGACAACTTTTGAAACTGAAAACTGTGGTTGATCTATCATTTGTTACCCCTCCCTAGATTATATTATAATTCACAACAAAACCTCTTCTTGTTATTTTTTTTATCGATCACGGAACTCGACCTAAACTTTCTTTTGCCACCCAGTAAGTTTAAATTGCGGGTTGTTGAAAAGCAACTAAATGAATCCCATGGTCGGGTAACACTGGAGACATGACAGCGCTGCGTTTCTAAAGTCGTCAAAATGAACAATTGACTTGCCGTTGTGTTTGTGCTTATGTATGGTTGTCTACGTTCACCTTTTATGCGAGACCGCCTCCGTGGTCTAGTGGCAGAGCGTTCGCCCGGAGAGCGGAAGGTCCGGGGTTCGATCCCCAGCCGCGTCATACCAAAAGACGTTTAAATATGGTACTTGTTGTTACCCTGTCTGGCGCTCGGCATTCAGGGGCCAAAATAAGGACTGGTCGGCTTGGAGTCAGTATAATTTGTCTGAGTGGGGTATTCATGATAAACTGCGGCATGGTATCTCAGTGTGCTAGCACTATAAATCGGCATCAGTCCGGACTAGTACAAGCAGCCACACACACACACACACACACACACACATACATGCGAACACCTGATATCATCACTATTTGATAGTGATTCATAAACGCATGATCATATGTAGTCGGATTCATACAACTGACAGGGATTTTGTGTCTACTTTTAATGAAATTGGGTGCTTTTCTATAGCCGATTCTGACGTCATATTTTCTGCGTCCTAATGAGCGGTGTGACGTCATACTAGTGACGTTTAAAGAAGAAATGCAAGGCTTGCGTTCTTTTCTATAGGGGTGCTAACTTGCTGCTCTCAATGTCAGCCATATATGCAAGTAAAGCATCTTGTATTAAAAACAGTAATGTTCAAGCACATAAAACACCATTATTTGTTTAAAAGCTAGTATCGTGAATTAAAATCGCAACCAATTCAAAACAATGCCTTGGACTGAAGCCATGCAGCTTTTCTATATATCTTCACTAAGAGTTCACGTTTAATTGTGTTATGGTAGAATGAAGATAAATATAATGTGTTTACAATTCAGAGCGAGGTTACATATATAATCTGTGTTGTATTGAATTTGGAACCAAACGTACAGCTTTATGTTGAAAACACAATACACTTTGTCTCCCAATGTAGTAACAAATTGTTTTACATACGAATAATGTTGAATGGCAACTGTTAAATACTAAAATAGTCATGAAACTTTGACTAATTTCTGACATTTGTTAAGAAAACATTTCTCAAATAACCCTTTCAACCAAAACGAATTATATTAAAAGCTAATTATCTCTCCTGGTAAATATATAAAAAGTAAGACTATTCATAAAAAAATATATAATAGAATAACCAACAAAGATAAATGGAAATCATATAAAAAGTTTGTTTGTGGTAGTTACAAAATTCAAAGCCAATAATATTTTGTCATCATGGCCACACATGCAACTTACTCCATAAAAACAACAGGTCATGTGTTCAGCATATGCTGGTGTGTATGGTATCTGACAAGAGTCCAACCATATCATTCTTCAAAAGAAAGACGAATAGTACGAATGTGACAACGCTACCCAAAGTGATTATCAAAGAATTGATAATATATATTACATTAGAAGGTAACTGATGTGTCAGTCGGACAATGACAACAGTCAATATAGTTTCAAGTGAATCCCGTTTATCATACAGTAGCGTAATTACATATAGGCAAAACAACAAATTGCCAATACAAATTGTTTCTATTTGGCTTTCGCGGTAATACATCAAGTCCTGTCATAACGTTACACAGCGACAAATCGAAACAAGGTAACAATTTTGACATATTTCAGCCATAACCAACTGCTTTTTTATTTGGGGAACAGGTTCATAAGCACAGATATTGAAACCGATCCCGCAAGGCTAGTGTCTTCGTTAAATTGTTTCGAAATTTATATCTCCAAAGTTGCCTAAACATGTATAACTCATTAGCTACGTCACAGTTAGACACTGATTTTCAGTATAGTAGACTATACTTTTGATAATGATAGCAATTATCCCAGCAGTTTCTCCAGATTCACGATGGATCGCCGAATGACAAGGGCGACGCCATGTTTGTTAGTAAACACTGAAAGTAGTCCGTACTTGACATTTGATATTTGCATCTCTCTCCGCAATGACCAAAACGGATATCATTTTTATCCGCTGGCTTTATCCTGCCGAGATAACCTACCCATTATGTGGTCAAGATGCCCCTGCAGACCACACAAGAATAGTCTCCAGTTCCCAGATATAGGTTGCCATCAATAATAGGTACTGGTATACAACTATACCAGATTCCAGATCCACCCATCCACCCATGACAGCCTACACTATGAACCATGGCATTACGCTGCAGACAGTTACAGGGTGTGACAGCGGCGATAGCACCAACGCATTCGGGCACAGCAAGGAAATGACTAACAAGAAGACGACTTTAGGCAACAAGAAAGCAGCGCTCTCGAGCTTTACGGCACTAGTTTCAAAATGGCGACTTCAATTCCAGACTATACTTTGAAAACTATCCTGACAAAGTCAATATTTGAAAACTGAACAAAAGAATGTCTCATAGATAGTGGCAGTACTTTCCATGGACTATGCAAAGCCTCTTCCGTAAAAAATGTTTATCGAATTGAAGCGAATCAGTGGTAACTCTCCGTAAATTACCCTTCTGAATAACCACTATTAATCTTTTCGGGGTTGCATGATCAGAAAACACATTCCGACAGTCACTTTCCTGATGTGGTAGGCGACGCTCTGATTTCTCGGATTAAAGGTCGTTCTTGAAGTGACCTGTCTTCAGATCCTTGTCCAGCTGTACCGAGAACTAAGATCTGATTTTAATGAGATTGCATGAAACATCATATTATAAGGGTTTTCACAGAATCTTTCTCAGACATTCGTAAAATACTGAACAAATGCTTTAAAACTCGTTTGTGTGTATAAATATAAAGTGGCTGCATTCTCCTCTTGAAACATAATTTGAGGAGGAGTTCTTCAATTCTAACAAGCGTTTACACGGAAAGACATGGAGATTTTCATTAGTTTTACAAACATCAACACCCCACACTTCAGACCCATATAACAGAATTTGGATGACTTGTGCATCAAAGATTTAAAACAATAGGGGGTGTAACTAGGTCACGGGACTGTGCGAGACCTTACGTTGTGTAGTACTTCCGGTGACAAACAACGTCTCGCGGCAATGGCGACAGCAGCGTTACGTCGGACAGGGCCCGGCTAATCATATTTGGGACACTCTGGGGTAGCTTAGAAAAACATGACATTGTCACAGGCATTAAAAAACTCGAGTTAGGTGGCATGAATAGCAAGTGTTGGCTTGTCAAATCAGTTGCAGTGTTGTCAAGACGTCCTATGATCGATGTCAAACCGGCCGCTACCCATTCATAAATATTGAGGTAAGTTTTCACTCTTCTCACACTTCTGATAGGCTGGGGTAATTGTCAGTGTTGATAAGTCAGTACTGATCGGTTAATCATCACACGTACAGTGATGATGGCGTTGAAATATGAGCATAAACAGTCGTGCTGTGACTCGTTTGATTGAATTTATTGTTATTTATTGTCAAAAATACAGACGGTATTTGCAATTGCAATATGCTCCCAATTAATGCATCATACAAATGTTATTGCAAATTTCCATTACATCTATCCTGAGCCTTTTTCCAATATTAAATGTTCAGCTCTGACATGGAACGTCACAGAATGTATATTTATGGGTCCAGGGGAGATGTCACAAACTAAAGTCATAAGAAGGCCTATTATGTGCATGTTGACAATGTAAATTGTTTCGATTTTTTTGTCAATACTTGTAATATATCTTAGTAATAATGTTGTCCAAAGAGACTTATAGGGGTGCCTGTGTTAACAGAGACCATAAAATAGATATGGTGTCTGGTGTTAATAAAAAAGATATGTGCCAATATCATGATGATAATGTTATGTGCACTGAAAAATCAGGGGTTTTTTCACAAACAAACTATTAATCTAATTCGAAAATAATGATGATTAAATCCTTGCAATGTTTGTTTTTAAGATCTCTGAAATGTGACCTCACTTAAATGCATTCTGTATGTGAATAGTCTTGATCATTACAACGCCATTTAGCATTTGTTTAACATATTCAGTTGAAGATACAATGTACATGCTTAATTTATTTATTATATCTTGATGTAGGCATTGTAAGAAATTGGTTTTTTTTAGAAGTATATGTTATATGTTCTCATAAGAGTTATCTATCTTTTGTAGTTGGACCTGCTATCCATGTTTGAGGGGAGAAAGCATCTCGGACTGTAACAGATCTTCAGATTTCTTTGAATATTTTGTGGTCAAGCAATACATTGCCTATGAAAGAACAACTTTTGTTGTGTATAGAGTTGTGAACATATTAAAGTCTTATCTGAAGTACTGGTTCTGTAAATATTTTCCGTGACCATCAGAATACACCATGTACACTGGACACTTGCTGGAAAAGGACCTACTTGTCATCAACATGGTGTTGTAGAACATCTTGGGACCCTCATATATAGTCCAATGTGAATCTAGATACTGACACTAGTGACAGTGCATGCTGTTGAAAATAATCCAATTCATAATCATGACCTGGTAATAAAATTGCTGAATAAATCTAAAGCTTATTTATTGTTTTAAGTGTGGATAATGCCATACAAAAGAAGGGTTTTTTTAATATATTTTTGGTATCAGCCATGATACTGAATTGATATTAAATATTATATGACATCAAAGCACATCGAATGTATGATAATAGTTTTTCAGTTTATGGGTCAAAATCTTCCTAGAAAATACAACAGATGCTCACCAATGAAAATTAAACATAACCAATGTATTAGCAGTTGTTGATTAATGAAATTAATTCTTTGTTGAAATATCAACATGTCTTCCTTTTGCATCGGCTGTATTAGGGTTCAGCATACAAATACACTAATTCATTGGAAAATAGCCAATACACATTATTCTTGACCAGTAATCTTAAAACAGATTGGTCCATATGGATACTGGAAAATGTAAAATGTCAGTCACTTCATTTGTTTAACTTGGCTTTATTGGCAGAATATTTGAAATAAAAAATATATATGAAAAATAGGTAATGTCAAGTCAATGTCGTTGTACTAAATTGTGTTCATCTGTGTTCATTGAGTGATAAGTTGAATGTAGTAATGTTTTGGACTCCTGGCAATTTTTTTTACTTGGATCGTTTGAGCCTCGCAATCAGAAATATTATTAAAAACACACTACCGTTCATCACAATTAATCTTTCCCATGATGTCAATCACAGTCTGCAGTGTTATAACAATTATCTTGCTGACGAGGTGTAACACACTTTTTATTTCTTCCTTCAGAATAACATTACACTTCATTTATTGGGAAGTATCTTTCTGAATGTAGGACACGTCATTGGTTATCGCCTCCATAATTCAGTGTATTTGTCTTGCATTTTCTGACTTGAAGTTGTTGTACAGCCCATTCATGTTCTGCACATGGTTAACAGAGCAACAACATAGAACTAAGACATCAAGTACATTCACAGTATAAAATTACCATTGTCCAACACCAGTTTTATTCATCACTGGACTTAACAAATCATATTTACAAAATTTGATAAATAAGTACACCTATATCACTGTGAATATTCATATGGAATACTAACAGCAGTTACTTGTTGCACAAACCTGAAACCACCTAAGACTAAGAGGTCTTTAATTGAATTATGCAAGTAAAAAAAATAATATTTTTATGACTGACATACTTTCATTATGACCATGAAAATGGAATTCGAAATTAAGGGATATGTGTGTTACAGGTTAGGGTTTGATATATGATATATTTCAAATACGAAATTATAGCCATCAATATAATGTATTGATTTGGTTTCATGGTTATTTGATTAACTATTGAGTAATTTCTAACAGTATAATTTTTTAATGTTGATAATAGAAGTTTCACATATATTCTTTTTTGGTGCTTGTTGAGAGGACAATTATTTAATTTGGATAATTTTTGGCATAAATATATTTACTGGCAGGGCTAAGAAAATCTTTTTGGCATGCAGTAATGACTGTCATTCATCCAAAGTACAATAATTAAACTTTTAATTATTTCAATGGACCATTTTTTAGTTTTAGTGTGTGTGGGAGGTGTTTTTTTTAATTCCTGTCGTCCTGTACATGCAGATTGCATAAAACGCTCCTTCATAACAAAATATTTAAAAAATATGTTTCTAATCAAAACTAACAAATTTCATAATGGAATATTATTTACTTTATTAAAGGTGTGTGACAGAGTAAATATGACCAAATTTAATGCATTTTTAAATTTAAGTTTCAAACATGTGACTGGTTTATTAAGTACTATAATTACTAAAACATTAAATTAATATAATATCCCATAATTTCACTTATAAAAATATATTCATAGCATAGATTTTCCAAATTTCATCCCCCAATCTTGCTAAATAATTCAATGCCTATTCAAACTGTCAAATGCTAGGCTTCCATGACACTACTCATACTGTCAGATACCAGAATACCGTGGTAAGATGGGTAATGTGACCTACCTATTAGTAGTCTCATCTTCATAAATAATCTAACATCACAGAAACATGAAACACATCCTCCGTAATCATAAAACACTGTCCACTGAGACAATAATTAACTATGAATACACGTCTGAACGATAGTACCGCACTGGTTGTTAAAATTATTTTAAAGGTAGAGAAAAGAACACATACCTTTACGAACGGTCCTATGGTTGTCAGTTGTCAGCCAGGAACCAATAAACCTTGCAGGAATGACAAATAACCGATCATATTATTCCGAAATATGTAAACTTTTACGACTGTCAACAGCGGTGACAAACAAAGCGCGGGAGTATACTTGGTCTCGTCTACAGAGTTAGCTTTGGCGGTCGCGCATTTCGAAAGCAGAACTAGTTCATGAGTTTTGGCATGTCACCGGAAATGCTGGTACCGGAAGTAGCGCTTCGCGAGACTTACGGGCCCTATAATCTAATGAGATAGGTCTGACTTAAGAATACCATACATTACTTTACTTGCCTGAAGTGAAGCATTTGCAATATTATTCCACCATGTCAATGTCTTCGAAAAGATCCGCGATTTTTGTACAGTGAAACATTTTCAATATAAGAAATTCTGTAATACCACTCTTCGGGTTTAGATAAAATACTCCTAAGTCAGAATTTTTGTTGTATTCAACATATACAAACAAATCAATATAAAAACTGGTTTAATGTTTTAATACGTCGGTGTAAACCATAAACATAGTCATAGGCAAGCATAACGACGTCAGCCAATATACACGTTTTGTTTTTTGTTTGTTTGTTGTATGACGATGGTCTGTAAATAATTGAGTCTGTACAAAACAATCCAGTGATTGACATCATGCGCAAAGATCCACGGAAGTGCGATACGATGACATGCATCAACCAATTCAGCGAGCCTGACTTCCCGATCCCGTAAGTCGCCTCTTACGACAAGCACAATTGCCTTTTACGGCAAGCATGGGTTGCTGAAGACCTATTCTACCCCGGATCTTCACGGGTACAAATATACGCCTAGCACAACGGCAAATATACACGTAGCACAATGAACATGACCAAGCAACATTGAAAGCCTGGTGATATACTGAGGGAAACAAATAAGGGAACAACACTTCATCGCAGGCTCCCTAAATTTAGCCCCAGGTGTTTACCCACAGTGAAATACAACGCTCGCGAAGAAACCCGGAAAAGAATAAAGGGACGCATGTACTTTGTGTACATGTGTTCCCCCTTGTTTTCCTCAGTGATTTTGCTGAACGGTACAATGTCCTTACCCTGCTCTTCACACACAGACAGCTTCTTGTAGAATCAAGTAGAAACCATTTGTGAACATATTATAACACCACCGGCTGTCGCGATTCAGTTAGTGTGTGTTTCCGTTGTGGCATGTATGTAAACGCATTTAGATATAATATATAAATATATGGCATTCACGTCAATTTGTACGTACAAATCACTTTAAACAGGAATGCTGATTAACTATACATATTTCAAATAGCGTATGGCACACAGCTCAAACATCTGGTGCAGACTACTAATGGGATTGACTGATTAATAGATGTGTTCACAGAAACAGAGTCAATGTGTGCACGGTAATCATATCTGAAGATTAATTGTTACCCTGATCTTCACGGGGACTATACGTGGTAGTTATAACATTTGTGTATTATGCAGAAATGGAATTCAATTGTGGCGTATTTAGGTAATGTGTTTCCCTAGGTCTTCCTGGACACGCGGGGACACGGGTGGCCCAGTCGTCTAAGACGCTACGATTCGCTGTGCAGAGCTGCGTCCCTTAGGCACTCCAGAAACCTATGATTGTGGGTTCGAATTTAAACACAGTTCTGTGTGTGAATACTTTTCTAGATAGATCTAGTTCTAAATACCTCAATACAGTAGCTATATGTTTACCAATAGCCTAACTTTCTCTACATTTGCGTTAGATAACTAATAGCTTTATCAACGAGTTATATTTCAAATAATAGTTGAGCATGCACTTTATCTACAGATGATAGAAATCTCTTGGTCATAACTTGAAGATAACTAATTTCTTGCATGTTAACACTTTCTCAGTTATTCCGGGGGCACGGATGGCCCAGTCGTCTAAGGCGCCGCGATTCGATGTGCAGAGTTTCGTCCCTTGGGCACGCCAGAAACCTATGATTGTGGGTTCGAATCCCGGTTCGACCCGATTATGTTTCTAGGTTTGTCAGCACCATACCCATGCTCGTGGGTTTCACCGAAGTGGTAAACGTCTGAGACCTGCATCACTTCGGGCTTTCCTCCCACATTAAGCTGAGACGCCGTGATATGACTGGAATACTTTTAAAAGCGGCGTTAAACCCAACTCACTCACTCACTCACTACTGGACACGCTTACCCTTTTCGCTAACGCCTGGTGTCATCACTGATTTTCACTGATTTCCATCGTTATTTTGCCTTTTACACCCTAATGAATCTGTTTGGGCAGATAATCCAGACTGATTATTCTCTGGCGTTGACGTTTTGAGTTAAAAGTCTGGTCATTTATTATAGGGGGTTCGAGATGGGAGGTGGGAGGTGAGATTATCACAACTGTACACTTTAAAAATTAGGGGATACTCAGAAATAACTTTAAATTTCCAACATTGTAAGAGATATTAGTTTTCAGTAATCGTTGTGTACTAATAATGAACGAAATGGGAACACAATTACCACTGGTAGTGAAGTAGGACAGATGTTAAGACCGCCAATGAAGTAGTGAATGAGTATGGTTTTACGCCGCTTGTAGCAATATTCCAGCAATATCACGGCGGGGGACACCGGAAAATTGGCTTCACACATTGAACCCATGTACGGAATCGATCCCGGGTCTTCGGCGTGACGAGCCATCGCTTTAACCACTGGGCTACCACACCGCCCCTGACCGCAAAAGATCTTGAAGGACGATAGGGGTAAGATGAGAAATTTCAAGTTGACGTTTATTCATCATATGTGCGTAATACCGCCACGAATTGTCAAGCATTCATTCACTCGAAGACGCATACTGATTATGAGCCTCCAAATGGCGATTTGAGGTAGTCTGTCCCACTCCTCTTGCAACGCTAGCTTAGCCAACGTGGTCCGCGGCATATGACGTTGACACACACGTCTTCCCAGACGTTTTCATTGGGGAAAAGGTCAAGGCTGATTGCTAGCCATGGTATTCTATGGCTGTGGTGCTGCTGGGGATGAGCATTGACGGTTCGGGCACGGTGAACACGCGCGTTGTCGTCGTGGGTGCCGTTGTACAAAACAACCTTGGCGCTACGACTGTCGTAAGTCTATGTTAAGGTATGGGAGTTACTATCACCTTAGCGCTAAGATCGCTTTGTACAACGGCACCCTGAAAGACAAAACATCGACCCACACGCAATATGGAGTTGGATTCGCACGTTCATAGTGATGCCAATCCACAACATTATCGATCCATCGCTAAATCTGTCATGGGGTCTCAGATTGCCATTGGCTTGACAGAACAGAACATCAGGCCCATATACTCAACATATGAGGTACAAATGCATGACAAATACAAATTATATGATGGCGGAAGAGGGTTTTCATGATGACTTAACACAAATCATGAATGATATCACTTTTTATTTTTTGTCAATAATTCCATTTAGTGATATCTAAAACTACATCGGATTTATTATTATCTCAAAATTGACCTTGTGCACGTGAGCACACACAATACCAACAACACTTGACTAATGCGAATGCATAGAAATGTTAACGATCCCCATGCTTGGGCATATATCCATATTCAAAGGTGGTTTCAAGGAGTGACAAATCAGCTAAGTAGCGCCATTACAGTGCAAACTGTTAAAATGTCTTTTTATATCGGTATTGATATGACTGATGACAGTCGTATAATGTGTACAGGCTCGCTGACTTGGTTGATGCATGTCATCGTATCCCAATTGCCTTGATCGATGCTCATGATGTCAATCACTGGATTGTCGGGTCCAGACTCAATTATTTACAGACAGCCGTCATATAGCTGGAACACTGCTAAGTGCGGCGTTAAACAACAAACAAACATATAATTTGGACCTGACAAAGTAATATCCACAAACAGTTTTTTTATATAAAAGCTAACATTTGGTACACATGCTATTTGATGTGATCGACGAATCACATGCAGAAATATTGATGAGCTAAAAATAGGTCCCTCTCGTCTTTCAAGAGTCATTTGTGCATGTGTGCATTTAAATATATATTTAAACACAGTTCTGTGTGTGAATACTTTTCTAGATAGATCTAGTTCTAAATACCTCAATACAGTAGCTATATGTTTACCAATAGCCTAACTTTCTCTACATTTGCGTTAGATAACTAATAGCTTCATCAACGAGTTATATTTCAAATAATAGTTGAGCATGCACTTTATCTACAGATGATAGAAATCTCTTGGTCATAACTTGAAGATAACTCATTTCTGGCATGTTAACACTTTCTCAGACATTCCGGGGGCACGGATGGCCCAGTCGATTCGATGTGCAGAGTTTCGTCCCTTGGGCACGCCAGAAACCTATGATTGTGGGTTCGAATCCCGTTTCGCCCCGATTATATTTCTAGGTTTGTCTGTCAGCACCATACCCGTGCTCGTGGGTTTCACCGAAGCGGTAAACGTCTGAGACCTGCATCACTTCGGGCTTTCCTCCCACATTAAGCTGACGCGCCGCGATATAACTGGACTACTATTAAAAGCGGCGATAAACCCAACTCACTCACTCACTCTCAGACATTCCCTGTCTCTGCTAGACAGACCGTATCTTCATACATACGTTGCATGCAGCTCTGCAGTTGCAGAATTGGTCATCATGCATTGATGGTGTGCCAAACCACCCCCAGGTGCTAGAAAGGCCTGAGTCTTCATATACACTTGTTGCATGTCAAACATAGCCAAACATTCATCGTCTCGACAGCTGCTAGAAAGGCCTGTGTTTTCACACACTTATATCATGTCAACTGATAGTCTAACATTCTCCGTCTTTGCTGGGTTGGTCCGTTTCTTCTTTTTCGCCTGTAATCTCCATAGCTTCATACACTGGTTGGTCGTCATCGTCAGCATCTGTCCCTTGGTTTACGTAGTTGTCTTCGGTGACATTTTCTGCTCCCATTGCAAGATACTCTGACTCCGCCAAAGGATCATGGATTGGCACCTCGTACCTGTAGATGAAAGTATGAGAAAGTCAAGGAGGATATCAAGATTTGCAATATCACGATGAAGTTGTTTTCCTGGTCCAGAATTCTGTTCAACTTCAACAGCCAGTTCGTTAACGGATGTCTCAAATAGAATGGGGCTTAACAAATAACCTTGACGTACTTCTCCAGTACACTGAAATATTTCAGAAACTTAATGTTTAAACTTGATGCTAACCTTAACAGCTGTGTAAATAGACTGCATAGCTTTAATTTTGTAAGAAACACCTCTATTGAACAATCTGATGCAACCCGTGAAATCCTGGTTACGATAGGTCCTAGAATCCCATTGAGCTGACTAAATTGAATTGTGTAGTAGGCCATGAGACATGGGCGATTGCTCACAATCGTGCTCTGATAGTGGATATTGCTCACTGTTTTGCCTGGTCCAGAATCGGTATTATGCAGGATGCTGTTATATAGCTAGAATATTGCTGACTGCAGCGTTGATCAAATTTCACTCAATCACTCGGTTGCATTTTGCATATTAATACAGCCTGCATACTTCTATTCAACCCAACCTTAAACACACTTTTTTTATTATAAATAAAACATGTCATTCATTATTTAATTTGTCTTCCATAAGAATATATAATTTTCCATGTCAGAGAAATGACAGTGGCAGTATTTGTGTTAAGATTCACAACCTGGATATGGATACATGCAGCGGCTATGAGCTAGAATGTGGAGTATATTCAAATTCAAAGCTGTTTCAGTCATATACTAATACGCCAAGCTAGAATGTTGAGTATATTCAAATTCAAAGCTGCTTCAGTCATATACTAATACGCCAAGCTAGAATGTGGAGTATATTCAAATTCAAAGCTGCTTCAGTCATATACTAATACGCCAAGCTAGAATGTGGAGTATATTCACATTCAAAGCTGCTTCAGTCAGTTCAATATACACGCAAACACCGTTGTGTCGAAGTAGAAGAGACCTAACGTAATTATATCGAGTTATCCGAGGTTCGACAAAACCGAAAAATGAACTTGGCATACATTTACTGATTGGCCTGAAGCATGAATTACATGAAAAATGCGACAATCAAACAGCAAGAAAATGAAACAAATGTCCAACATTACTTTTGTCATTATTGTCAATAATGTTATAGTAGTTAACTGAATCTATTACCATACATAATATGCGTACATTTGTGACTTACTGAAATTATAAAATACTTACAATACTTAATTTGTGAATTACTAAAATTATAAAATACTTACAATACTTAAAAAAAGCGAGATCGACTTATCAGAAGAAATGTGTTCTGAAAGTACATGTTTAATTAGGACTGGAAAATGACTTCGAGACAACAGTAACGTCGAGACATCCGATTCGACACATCATAGGTTAAATGATGATGAATAAAGAAGGAATACGCGGGCACCAATCTTTCACTTCGAGACAACCATAATTTCGACACATCAAAGTTCGACACGACGGTGTTTGACTGTATAGGCGATCTGATGTCCATTTGGGTCAGGCCTCGACGTTGTGGTTTGTGCCCTGCCATTAGTTTCAAACTATGACATTCTCCTTATGTAAATAGGGTTATCATTAACTGCTAACTTTGCGCAGAGTAAAATTGTAACGTATAAACAAATTTTCAAGTAACTTCAATTAAATTTGGTTGGACTACCAGTTGCCAAGACCCGTGAAGATCCGGGGTAGAATAGGTCTTCAGCAACCCATGCTTACCGTAAAAGACGACTGTGCTTGTCGTAAGAGGCGACTACCGGGATCGGGTGGTCGGGCTTGCTGACTTGGTTGAAGCATGTCATTGTATCCCAATTGCGTGGATCGAGTCTCATGATGTCAATCTCTGGATTGTCTGGTCCAGACTCGATTATTTCCAGACCGCCATCATATAGCTGGAATATTGCTGATTGCGGCTTTAAACAACAAAGAAGCAAACAAAAACTATATAGTTGCCCTGATGCCTGTCCCCCTAAACACTAGACATAACGCACTGTTGTATACCGTACATTTCAGAGTCATCGTCTTCAAATGCAGTATTTTCAAATCCGGGCTGTTTTTCTAGATCTGTGGGCTGACTGTTGTTCGCGCTCGACACATTCACGGCGGCGCCAGGCTTGTCACTGCATTTGGAAACAAAGTATGACGGTATTTGTCCTCTGTAGTGTGAGTGAGTTGGGTTTAACGCCGCTTTTAACAGTATCCCAGTTATATCACGGCGTGTCAGCTTAATGTGGGAGGAAAGCCGGAAGTGATGCAGGTCTCAGACGTTTACCACCTCGGTGAAGCCCACGAGCACGGGTATGGTGCTGATTCATTTTGTTAAGTTAAGTTTTAATTTAAACATAATTAACTCACATAAAAAGGATTGGGCACAATTTACCACAACTCAGATCGCCCTCTACCATTTTGTTACGAGAATATTGATGGTACAATCTGTGCGACGCGTTTCACATACCTTACTGACTTCTTTAGGACAGAACTACTGTTCACAGCGGACCTCGCTGGTTGATGGGTGCTCTTCACATGTCTCCGTTGAGCATCAGTTGCCTGGGACACAGTCGGTTCTCTCGGTCTCAAGAGACTTGTAAAGACAAGGCCTACCCGACTTCGACGCAATCTGTCTCGAAGACTGTTGTTATGACCGTCCGGTGCTACTGACTGTTGACGACTGATCGCAGCAGCCCCTCTGGGAAAACACATGGTGACGTTAAGGTTCCTGAGATGAGGTGAAATGGGGTTTAACGTCGTGTTCAAGATTATTGCACTTACCCCTCTCAGTATACTGAGTATACACAGTATACTGATAGCAGTTCTTGTTTCACAGCCTTAATGCCGAGGGACAGGCAGAGAAACAACAAGTGCCATCTTTTGACGTATTTTGGTGTTGGGAATCGAACCACCCACCTTTCGCTCCCAGAGTCGACGATCTATCCACTAGACCACGGACGCGGTTCTAACATTACGGAGGTCTATGGGCTTATTTAACGTTGTATAATTCTTGTTTAATTATGAAAGACATTGTTGATAAATTGTTTGATAGGCATTACTTAGAAGTTGACGGATGACAAAGTAGACACAATGTATAGATAACAACTGCTTTGTTTACTGTAAAGTTTTCTTTTAGTGGACTGCTTCTTTTAGTTTTGAAGTCTATGACTTCACTGAAAGAAAACTAACAGAAGCCGTCCACATTCGTCTCCGAAAACCATCAATGAACAAAGATTAAGCTATTTCATCCCGTCCGCCAACTATGACCTCATTAAGCAATAATCACCCCACCCATGCATACTTAATCCTATTCAATTGGCTTCCTGTCTTATGGGGGGCACGGGTGGCCCAGTCGTCTAAGGCGCCGCGATTCGCTGTGCAGAATCGCGTCCCTTGGGCACGCCAGAAACCTATGATTGTGGGTTCGAATCCCGGTTCGCCCCAATTATGTTTCACCGAAGTGGTAAACGTCTTAGACCTGCATCACTTCGGGCTTTCCTCCCACATTAAGCTGACACGCCGTGATATAACTGGAATAATGTTAAAAGCGGCGTTAAACCCAACTCACTCACTCACTCACTCCCTTCCTGTCTTATTGGCTGCCTTATTCTGTGTTCTCTGTCCATCATGTTGTTAAAGTATTATCCTTCTGTTGTCATTATTTAACCTACTCAAGTTAATCTCGGTCATATATGCAGTCGTTGTTACTGTTAATCCTCCACCTACCATATATATTCTGTACCATGTCTCTTATTAAGCCTTAGTTGACAAGGTCATAAGGATCTATACCGAAACGTCGCTATCACAGTATAATAAAGAAGTTCTTTTTGTCCATCCTCCCGGGTCAAGGGCGTTAACTGAGTATAAAAGTCAAGTTTCCACCCTTGCCGAACTAGGCTGCATTCATGGAGTTATATTTTGGCTGGACTAACGAGTCCATGCGTTGTCCAATCAAAATCGCGTAACGAACCAGACATTCGGTTCGTAAACAACATGGATTTCAACATGCAGATGTCGGTCGACTGTAGAATTTGCAAATCACGTGTACTGCTAAATGGGCGTCGACAGATATTTTGCAAATCGTTTCATGTTTGTAACCAAGGTGCTCAAGTGTTTTGACGCACTTGGCGAGTTAAGTTTTTGTTTGTTTGTTGTTAAACGCCGCACTCAGCAATATTCCAGCTATATATGACAGCGGTCTGTAAATAATCTAGTCTGGACCAGACAGTCCAGTGATTGACATCATGAGCATCGATCCACGCAATAGGGATATGATGACACGCATCAACCAAGTCAGCTCGTAAGACCCGTATTATTACAATATAAATCTTGATTATCGACCACATCGTCTTGACTGGGCGCCACCATTTTGTTTGAAGCAAATACAAGTGATTTGAGAGGCGGAATCTGATTAGTCAATAGTAGGAACAAAGAAGGGACATAACTCGTAATAGCCACTGGTGGCGCTACGATCGAGCAGGGACATTCCAGGCTAGTTCGGCAAGGGTGGAAACTGGACTTTTATAGTTAGTTGACACCCTTGCCTCGGGAAGATGCTTTTTGTTCTACCTTACCCTAGACTACTGTCACTGCAGGGCAGAACAGGTCTCACAGTACCCCATGGATGTCGTAAGAGTCGACTAATGAGGATCAGTTGGTTGCAATGGGTGAGTGAGTATGGTTTTACGTCGCTTTTAGCACTTCACACATTTTACCCATGTCGAGGATCGAACCCGGGTCTTCGGCGTGACGAGCTAACGCTTTAACCACTAGGCTACCCGACCGCCCCTCGTGTGCATTGTGGATTGGTATCATTCACTGGGTCGCCTGGACACGACTCGCGATATATGCAGGAAAAGTACTGACTGCGGCGTTAAACTACATTCATTAACGCACAAATGCCCTTACCCTGGCCTGTTTGCTGTATCATTGCAGTGTTTTATAGGCGTATCGGCATGGTCGATTGGTAATAGGTTAAAATGTCCAAGTGAGTGAGTGAGTTTGATTTAACCCCGCATTGAACATTATCGCAGTAATACTCCCCACAGCTTGATATGTAACAATAGCCCGAAGTGATGCTTGTCTGAGACGTATATCACTTTGGTGAACACCACGAGCGCGGGTATGGTACTGACAAAGCGAGAAACATAATTCGATTTCTACCACGCCTAAGGGACGCAACTCTGCACAGCGGATTCACAACACCTCAGAAGACATGATCAGTCGGAGATTGCCACTTGACGGATTAATGATTTTACGAAACTTGTGTCAAATGTGAGTACATTTTTACAATGGGTAAATTTTAACACCGGCTTCGTAAGATTTGATTGAAAAAGGAGAGTTACAATTCCTCTTTTCATTTCTTATTCGATGGACTAGTACAGTACATCAAAACATCTGTTTTAGGGTCGCTATACTCAATACTGCTTGCTCACAAGGGTACAACGTCAAAACTCGTTCAGGCGCACGGTTCCTTCTAGGCTACAAGAACATAGTTGCTCCTTACAAAGTTGCAAGAATCAAATCGTGCCTCCCTAAGGCTATAAGAAGTATTGTCGTTCACCCAAAAAGCCACATGTAGTCACAGTCCTTCTATAAAACGGATACATTGATAAACATAATTCACATTCCACCTTCATGGATACTTGTATCCGTGGATTAATCAACAAAGTATATCTCCTTGAGTCGAAACAATCACATTATTCAGTTATATTAAAAATTCATACGCGTGTGACCCGCGAAGATTCGTGGCAGAATTGGTCTTCAGCAACCCATGCTTACCATAAAGGGCGACTATGCTTGTCGTAAGAGGCGATTAACTTGATCAGGTGGTCAGGCTCGACTTGGTTGATGCATGTCATCGTATCCCAATTCCGTAGATCGATACTCATGATGTCAGTCACTGGATTGTCTGGTCCAGACTCGATTAATTACAGACCGCGGCGGCGTTAACAACAAACAAACAAACAAACAAACAGCATACGCGTGTAATTCGGTTCTTACCTTCTTTCCATGCAGCAGAAATAGCAGATTACTGCAGCCACAATCGCTGCAATGACGAGCAGGAGGATGACGGCCCCAATGACACCAGCAACGGGCGCTGACATCCCTGAACAGAAACATGAGGATATTACAGCGTTAACTTAATCCGTGAGTGATAGAGAGAGTATGGTTTTACGCCGCTTTTAGCAATATTCCAGCAATATCATAAATGGACTTCACACATTTTACCCATGTCGGGAATCGAACCCGGGTCTTCAGCGTGACGAGCGAACGCTTTAACCACTAGGCTACCCGACCGCCCCTTAACTTAATCGGAAGAGACAGGGCAGCTCATACACACACATGCTGTCAGTGACTGGACCACGCTTGTGAGGCTAAACACTACGTCAACGAGGCTACACAGTTCTTGAGTGAGTGAGTGAGTGAGTTGCGTTTAACGCCGCTTTTAACAGTATTCCAGTTATATCACGGCGTGTCAGCTTAATGTGGGAGGAAAGCCTGAAGTGATGCAGGTCTCAGACGTTTACCACTTCGGTGAAACCCACGAGCACGGGTATGGTGCTGACAAACCTAGAAACATTATCGGGGCGAACCGGGATTCGAACCCACAATCATAGGTTTCTGGCGTGCCCAAGGGACGCAACTCTGCACAGCGATTCGCGGCGCCTTAGACGACTGGGCCACCCGTGCCCCCACACAGTTTTTGAAAGCTACCTTGTTATGTTGCATTGACTATGTTAGTAATTTGATTCAGAGAGATGTCAAAAATACATTTCTCATTCATCCAATGAGTGAGTGAGTGAGTGAGTTGGGTTTAACGCCGCTTTTAACAGTATTCCAGTTATATCGCGGCGTGTCAGCTTAATGTGGGAGGAAAGCCTGAAGTGATGCAGGTCTCAGACGTTTACCACTTCGGTGAAACCCACGAGCGCGGGTATGGTGCTGACAAACCTAGAAACATAATCGGGGCGAATCGGGATTCGAACCCACAATCATAGGTTTCTGGCGTGCCCAAGGGACGCAACTCTGCACAGCGATTCGCGGCGCCTTAGACGACTGGGCCACCCGTGCCCCCACACAGTTTTTGAAAGCTACCTTGTTATGTTGCATTGACTATGTTAGTAATTTGATTCAGAGAGATGTCAAAAATACATTTCTCATTCATCCAATGTAGAGGAGCGGTGGTGTAGCCTAGTGGTTAAAGCGTTCGCTCGTCACGTCGAAGATCCGGGTTTGATTCCCGACATGGGTACAATGTGTGAAGCCCATTTCTGGTGTCCGCCGCCGTGATATTGCTGGAATATTGCTAAAAGCGGCGTTATTGCCAACCAAAGGAGTGAGTGAGTGAGTTGGGTTTAACGCCGCTTTTTACAGTATTCCCGTTATATCACGGTGTGTCAGCTTAATGTGGGAGGAAAGCCTGAAGTGATGCAGGTCTCAGACGTTTTCCACTTCGGTGAAACCCCCGAGCACGGGTATCGTGCTGACAAACCTAGAAACATACTCGGGGTGAACCGGGATTCGAACCCACAATCATAGGTTTCTGGCGTGCCCAGGGAACGCAACTCTGAACAGCGGATCGCGGCGCCTTAGCCTACTTGGCCATCCGTGCCCCCCTCCAACCAATTTAAAGGACGCCATGATAGTGGCAGCAGATCTTCTACAAGGATTTATTAGACCGCCATAGTTGGAAAAGTCTTTTCAAAGCAGGGAAGAACGTACCGAGTTAAAAACTTTATAACGGTAAGCTATTGGGAAAATCTATGCGTGCATAATTAAAAGGAGAATGTGTATGGTAAAGACCTCAAACGTCATGTGACGTCCTTGTTTGGTTTTCATTGCTATACATCGTGGCCTTTCACAAATAATTGTAGAGTTACCTGTATCAGGCTCATGGATGTCGCAGTTGCTTCCTGAATACCCCGCCATGCAGCCTCCGCCTCCACACACGCCGGTATCTGCATCACAGGATCCCCCTCCACAGTACCCGCAGCTCTGTGAACACTCAGCCCCATAGCTGCCGTTTGTACACACTGGGAGACAGAGGAGGAGACAAGGGTAGAATGCCGAGTCGGCCAGGGACAGTACAAGGATCCAGAGTTAGTTTGAGGTTTTTATGTACAAGGGAAGCCTAATCGTGAAAGTTTAGCTGTTGCTGGATGAGCCATAGCCATAGGTTGCTGATGACCAAAGGTAGGGTGCGTGGCGAACTTGTGTTCTCAGGTAGGATGCATGGTGAGCTGATTGTATAAGACGGGTTTCAAGGTTAATTGTTGTTTCAAGCTAGGTTGCAGGTGAGATCAAGTTATAAGGTAGGTATCAAGGTCAGCTGGTGTTATAAGGAAGGTTTCAAGGTCAGAGGGTGTTATAAGGTAGGTCTCAAGGTCAGCTGAAGTTATAAGGTAGGTCTCAAGGTCAGCTGGTGTTATAAGGTAGGTCTCAAGGTCAGAGGGTGTTATAAGGTAGGTGTCAAGATCAGCTGGTGTTATAAGGTAGGTCACAAAGTCGGCTGGTGTTATAAGGTAGGTCTCAAGGTCGGCTGGTGTTATAAAGTAGGTCTCAAGGTCAGCTGGTGTTATAAGGTAGGTCTCAAGGTCGGCTGGTGTTATAAGGTAGGTCTCAAGGTCGGCTGGTGTTATAAGGTAGGTGTCAATGTCAGCTGGTGTTATAAGGTAGGTGTCAAGGTCGGCTGGTGTTATAAGGTAGGTGTCAAGATCAGCTGGTGTTATAAGGTAGGTCTCAAGGTCGGCGTGTAATAAGGTAGGTGTCAAGATCAGCTGGTGTTATATGGTAGGTCTAAAAGTCAGAGGGTGTTATAAGGTAGGTGTCAAGGTCAGCTGGTGTTATAAGGTAGGTCTCAAAGTCGGCTGGTGTTATAAGGTAGTCATAAGCAAGGTCAGCTGGTGTTATAAGGTAGGTCTCAAGGTCAGCTGGTGTTATAAGGTAGGTCTCAAGGTCGGCTGGTGTTATAAGGTAGGTCTCAAGGTCAGCTGGTGTTATAAGATAGTCATAAGCAAGGTAAGCTAGTGTTATAATGTAGGTCTCAGGGTCGGCTGGTGTCATAAGGTAGGTCTCAAGGTCAGCTGGTGTTATAAGGTAGGTCTCAAGGTCGACTTGTGTTATAAGGTAGGTGTAAAGATCAGCTGGTGTTATAAGGTAGGTGTCAAGATCAGCTGGTGTTATAAGGTAGGTCTCAAGGTCGGCTGGTGTTATAAGGTAGGTCTCAAAGTCGGCTGGTGTTATAAGGTAGGTCTCAAAGTCGGCTGGTGTTATAAGGTAGGTCTCAAGGTCAGCTGGTGTTATAAGGTAGGTCTCAAGGTCGGCTTGTGTTATTAGTTAGGTGTCAAGGTCAGCTGGTGTTATAAGGTAGGTGTCAAGGTCAGCTGGTGTTATAAGGTAGGTTTCAAGATCAGCTTGTGTTATAAGGGTGTTGTCAAGGTTATCTGATGTTCTATGTTAGTATTCAATGTGGGTTTATGTCCTAAGTTGGGGTAGAGCTGGTCATATTGCGTAAGGTACAAAGTTAATTGATGTTGTAGGGTAGGGTGCAAGGTTAACCAATGTTCTGGGGCTCCCGGGTTCTTTGGTAGGGTACATTGTTATTTGATGGTTGAAAGGAAATATCTCCTTCAATGTTATGTACTCACAAAAACATGTTCTTCATACCTATGTTCTATTAGACTTTCCGCGAGTTGTAGCTCGGCTGGGTCCTGGATTTCAGTGGGGCAATAACTTGGTACCACCTGCAAATAACTTTTTCCAACCTTCGTTCGGGTGGTAACGTTATATCAGTGAGAACACATACATCCTCACAGTTTGCAAAGTTATATTTGCACTTGTGTTTCCTAATTCGTATAACAAGAAAAAACCTATGATTCCTCCTACTGACGTAAAAAGATATGTATGCCTCCATGTGAACTCGGGGCTACTCACCATACACCTGGACCTCACAGAGACTGGGGATCGACGTGAAGGTATTCCTAACAAAGACGAAGCGTCCCTGATTTCTGCACGAGACGTGCAAGCTGGATGCCTCTGTGTTGCTTGAAAGGTTGCACAGGTATTCATCATCAGGAGGCTCGGTCATTTCTGGTCTGGGAGACACGCACACCTCTGTTTTGTTCCAGTATGTGTCGCTGGAGGCTGCAATTACACATACTGTTTCAACGTGTTTGTTCAAAGAAAACATCAGTTTGTCAACCTTAATAACACAATGACTTTGTCTTGCAGATATGTGCTTCTTGTCCATGTTATTTTGTTGCGAAATGAAACAATTCATAATGTTTCATAAAATATCGCACGTAAAACCATTGTATGTCTGTTCGTGTACGTGAAATTGCCACATTTGTGTGTATGTGTTTCTTATTCATGTGATTAGATATGGCAAATAAAACAAATTGACATGTACATAAATGCAGTTCAGTGATTTCTTTTAAAAGCGCAGGTATTTAAAAAAGGACCTGATGGATTATATCTGACTGTTTAATTTGAGTTTTCATTAGAAATAAATACTCCCAAAATAGTTATATATTCTAAGATGTGTTTCCCTATTTGCAGAACATGTAATGAACCATAAATGTGTCAAAACATTGTGCATGATGTATACACGTCACAAATACATGTCCCACAGCTACAATCATGACAATATACTGCGCTCGATCTGTACGTTTCCCCTAATACATATTGTTTCAAATAATGCTTCAAATACACGTTCCAACTCACGCTGTGATCCTCGGTGCAGTATAATAGCATGCACCTTCATGGTCGTGTCAAGGTCAATCCGCAGCCAGGTGTATGGGAACAACGAGATGCAGCTGATGTTGCTGGTGTTGCCGTCCACAGCCGAATGTCCGCCGTTAGTAATACGACCTGAACGCACTGTTGTTGTCGACTTGTTTAATGCAATATTCACTGAAAGTACAAGCCAGGTGTTATAACGACAATGAAGAGTTCATTGAAGTATCGCCAATCCGGAAGTACCTGCGTTGTGGTAGGTATATGGTGTGAAGCTCTACTGTACTCACCCTAATAAATGAACCTGGTTGGGATTCAGGCGTAGAAGAGGTCACCAGATTCTATGTCTGCCGTAAAAGCTTACCAGTTAGCATCCGGTTGTCGCGTTCCAGAGTATTGAACTTATATATAGCGGAAGCAGTGAACACTTGCATGCGTGCTTGCGTGCGTGCGTCTGTGTCTGTGGGTGTGCCTGCTTGTACTAGTTATACCTAATGCCGGTTTTATAGTGCCAGCATACTGAGATACCACGCCGCAGTTAAACATGAATATCCCACTCTGACACAGTTTAATGACTCCAAGTCGACCAGTCCTTGTTTTATCCATTAACGCTGAGCACCATGGAGGGTAAGAACAAGAAAAAATGTTTACGCCTTTTGGTATGACGCGGCCGGTGATCAAATCTCCGACTTTCCGGTTAGACGCTGTGGCAACTAGATCACGGTGTCCGTCAAACCATACATGACGTCACCATGGATAATTCAATCATGACATTTTAGAATCATGCATTCTGATTGGTCCATCAGCGTTATCGCATCCACGATAGACACCGATGGCCGCATCACCGCGAAAGAAAATATGATAAGTTGAAAGCATTTCTTGAACAAACTTGACCGGTAGTCATTTTCAAATAATGATCTCACTTAAAAAATCATCAACATCTATGGCAAACAATTTAGACAGAAAACCATACGGAAGAAAACATTGAATGAGTGTATTATAACAACAACACAGCTTTACGTTGGCGCTACTCTATTGTATAGTGTGACGTCATGTCTATCGCGTCACCATGCTTTCAAATTCTTATTGTCTGACGGATCAATAACTTCCTGTAACACGTTCGGTTTCGAATTTGGTTTACAGGTAACGATTTGAAACATATGAATTGAAAACACAGTAAGTCATCTCCTCAGTAAATGATGTCATATCCTTCCATGACGACTGGTGATTAGTATTCCGGGTGGCGGGTGCTGCCCGTTGAGCAGGACATACTAACCCCTTTCGCAAACACCTGGGGTCATCACTGATTTTCAGTAATCTATTCATATCATTTGCACCTCTAGTTTCCCTTTTACGCCCATTGGAATCTGTTTCGTCGGATATTGTCTGGTTATTGTCTGGCGTTGAGGTTTTTATATATATATTACAGTAAACTACGGTTATAACGAACACGCTTATAACGAACTGACGGATATAACGAACTAACTTTTTAGTCCCGACTATTTGCTGTAGTTATGCTGTATATATGCTTATAACGAACTACGGTTATAACGAACTAAAAATAGAAGTCCCTTAGAGTTCGTTATAACCGTAGTTTACTGTATATGCTTTGCGCAAATACCTAGTGTCATCAGTCTTTTTTTCACGCTATTTTCCCCTTTACCTCCAGTAGAATCTGTTTTTGGCAGATAACAGAGACTGGTTATTCTCTTGTGTTGACTTTTTATATGATACACGAGCAGGTTGGGAATGGGTATTGAAATATACGTGGACAAACCACGTGACCCGGAATCTCCACAAGGCTTGTCACAAACATTTTATTTTTTTTATGCAAATTGTGCGAGTAGCGGTTCGGGTGTTACCGATAGGACAGGGCGTGCTGACCCTTTTAGCGAACACCTGGTGTTATTAGTGATTTCCGTGATCTATTCATCTAATTGTCGACCGCCTCCGTGGTCTAATGGTAGAGCGTCCGCCCGGAGAGCGGAAGGTCCGGGGTTCGATCACCAGCCGCGTCATACCAAAAGACGTTAAAATATGGTACTTGTTGATACCCTGTCTGGCGCTCGGCATTAAGGGGCTAAAACAAGGACTGGTCGGCTCGGAGTCAGTATACTGTGTCTGAGTGGGGTATTCATGTTAAACTGCGGCATGGTATCTCAGTGAGCTAGCACTATAGATCGGAATCAGTCCGGACTAGTACAAGCAGCCACACACACATACATTCGCGTGCATGCCCGTCGCTATATAAGTGCAATAATCTTGGACGCGACGTTAAACCCCATTTCACCTCACCTCACCTTTTACACCGAATGGAATCTATTTCAGCTGATAATCAACACTGGTTATTCACTGGCGTTGATTTTTATTATATAATATGAATAATATATTTACAAGCATAACACATACTTCATACAAATGCTGGGCAGATCCATTATACATGAATACGTAGGTGATTTAGGTAACACATGAAATGTCGTAAAATAAGAATAATAAAATAAATATAAGCATGTGAACTTGTGTTTGATGAAGAGAACTTTTCTAAAACGACATTCCTTACTAAACCAATATGCAATGTAGCACACTGGCAGTATGAAACGACATACATGTTGGCTCTAAGTGTACATGTTTCTATGCCTCTTCACCAAGGAAGTAGAATGTGTGTTCATCGATACAAAGCATGCAGTAGAAGGTGTGAAGCCATTGAGCCCGCACAAAGCGTCACCGTGCAGACCCTCGAATGTCATAATGGCCGCGGTGGCTTCATACTTACAGTGGATCTTATCACACAAACGGTTTGAAGATTTAAGTGTAAAGTTATAATTACAAATACGCAATTTCGTCGCAAAATAAGTACGTCTGATATTAAGATCTGTCAAATACCCCTCGTTAATGCTTAACTGCGAATATCCTGATCCAACACTGCGTATATACTCTGATATTAAACACGCAATGATTCAAATGCAAGTAGTACATGTATTGAACTAGCTTTTAGGCGATGAGCAGTGTCTAATTAGAAGAAAGAAAATACTAAGAACATACCCAGTACAGAATTAATTACTGCAAGGTGAAGCAGCATCAGCACCAATCTCAACATTGTCGACGACAGCTTCACCACGGTTGACTCAACATCTACCTTACAATAAGAACCAACAAGGAAGTGCAACGTGTTGACCCCTTGTACCACTCTGACACGTGACACACAACAAATATGTCACGCAACTGCCAAACATTAAATACAAATCCTTTTGTTGACACTTTAGAATTATTCATATTGGTATGTTATTCGTAATATGGTGTGTTGCCAATAACATAATGTTCTTTATACGGTGGCGTTTGGTTGGACAAAAAAATGTCATAATGTTAATGATCAATACGTTCATATTTACAATGCTGTACAGAAGGGTTTTACTCATCGACAGCCGTATGACATTATATCAACATAAGTAAACTATAGACCAGACAATGATGTAGTGTTGACGTGGTGAGACCACACCAGGCGAGGTAACGTTCATATCCAGGTCGAGTATAAAGTAATAAGGTTGTCCACATTTCTTACGTGATGTTTACAACGGCTCTGGTTGACGCTTTTCGTGCTAGCTTTCCACTGGTGGTAGTGCGTGAGTGAGTTAGTCCGGTTTTGTTTATTGTTTAACGCCGCATTCAGCAATATTCCAGCTATATGACATCAGTCTGTAGATAATCGAGTCTGGACCGGACAATCCAATGATTGATATCACGAGCATCGATCCACGTACTAGAGATCAATGACATGCATCAACCAAGTCAGCGAGCCTGACTACCCAATCCCCGCCTCTTACGACAAGCATGGTCGCCTTTAACGGCAAGTATGGGTTACTGAAGACCTATTCTACCCTGGATCTGCATGTACTTGGAGTTAGTTAGATCTCGGCGTGTCAGCTTAATGAGGAAGGAAAGCCCGAAGCAATGCGATGCATACTTCCTTGATGACACCCACATTCCTGTAACCAGTTATGCAGAACTACATCTGTAGCGCGTTCCTTTATCAACTGTTGGAGCTCAATGCTGTTACACAGATTTTTAAGTCATTGTATTGAACTGTCGGGTACCAACGTTCACGGAAAGGTGCCGACAAACCTAAGCATATAATCAGGGACAGTCTGGGGTTCGAACCTACATTCATAGGTATCTCGTGCATTATATGACTCGGGCCACCCGAGTGAATGTTGTTTATCACCGCAGTCAGAAATAGACATTCAATACACGTATGCTTGTAAATCATATAAAGTCTGGACTAAATAGTGCCACAGTGGTTCGTGTTTACCCATGTCACGGTGGTACGTGTTTACCCATGTCACGGTGGTTCGTGTTTACCCATGTCACGGTGGTTCGTGTTTACCCATGTCACGGTGGTTCGTGTTTACCCATGTCACAGTGGTTCGTGTTTACCCATGTCACGGTGGTACGTGTTTACCCATGTCACGGTGGTTCGTGTTTACCCATGTCACAGTGGTTCGTGTTTACCCATGTCACAGTGGTTCGTGTTTACCCATGTCACAGTGGTTCGTGTTTACCCATGTCACGGTGGTTCGTGTTTACCCATGTCACGGTTGTTCGCGTTTACCCATGTCACGGTGGTTCGTGTTTACCCATGTCACGGTGGTTCGTGTTTACCCATGTCACGGTGGTTCGTGTTAACCCATGTCACGGTGGTTCGTGTTTATCCATGTCACAGTGGTTCGTGTTTACCCATGTCACGGTGGTTCGTGTTTACCCATGTCACGGTGGCTCGTGTTTACCCATGTCACGGTGCTGCCTCCGTGGTCTTGTGGTAGAGCGTCCGCCCGGAGAGCGGAAGGTCCGGGGTTCGATCCCCGGCCGCGTCATACCAAAAGACGTTTAAAAGATGGTACTTGTTGTTACCCTGTCTAGCGCTCGACATTAAGGGGCTAAAACAAGGACTGGTCGGCTCGGAGTCAGTATACTGTGTCTGAGTGGGGTATTCATGTTAAACTGCGACATGGTATCTCAGTGAGCTAGCACTATAAGTCGGCATCAGTCCGGACTAGTACAAGCAGCCACACTCACACACACACACACGTGCATGCACGTCGCTATATAAGTGCAATAATCTTCGACGCGACGTTAAACCCAATTTCACCTCACCTCACCTCACCTCACCCATGTCACGGTGGTTCGTGTTTACCCATGTCACGGTGGTTCGTGTTTACCCATGTCACGGTGGTTCGTGTTTACCCATGTCACGGTGGTTCGTGTTTACCCATGTCACAGTGGTTCGTGTTTACCCATGTCACAGTGGTTCGTGTTTACCCATGTCACAGTGGTTCGTGTTTACCCACGTCACGGTGGTTCGTGTTTACCCATGTCACGGTGGTTCGTGTTTACCCATGTCACAGTGGTTCGTGTTTACCCATGTCACAGTGGTTCGTGTTTACCCATGTCACGGTGGTTCGTGTTTACCCATGTCACGGTGGTTCGTGTTTACCCATGTCACGGTGGTTCGTGTTTACCCATGTCACGGTGGCTCGTGTTTACCCATGTCACGGTCTAGTGCCTCTCTGTTCCCCGGCTTTATTTCCGACAGTGTCCCAACTATTTCATTCTCTGGTGATCTGATGACACTCTCAAACCATGTATAGACTGGATGTGCGTTATCTATTATATGTTCGCTACCGTATTCTTGTTTTGAAAATGTTTTTGTAATTATGATTTGCAAACATAAGGGGAATTTATATCTACATTCAGATATTTGTCATGTATTTATGGTCATTTTTGCCTCATCAATAATTGTAATATCTTGTGCCAATCCTCGACGCCGTACCGATCCCCCAATAACAGAAATCAGATGGTCCAAGCACTGAGATAGGAATGGAAGGCAATTTCTGATGACGTCATTAGACGCCAAACGTTCTCTGTCCGACGTCGGCGGCCATACACATTATTGACGCACTGCCATTAATGATCGTGTTAACTTATGTTTGGAATCTGTCAGAGTTTATATACTGAACAGCATTGAAAACGCACCCGCAATAAATCTTAAAATATTCCAAAAACAACTTGAGCAATGGCCGATTTTGATCAGAACAGACATAGACGGATTATTAAGAAAGACGACAAAGGAAACAGGAATACCACACAGTAATTACAATTACGTCATCAGTGTAAGGAAGACACATAGGGTTAAAATGAAAAGTCAATATCTGGTATGTCCGCCATTGACAGCAACACAGGCCATGCAACGTCTTCTCATTGATCGAATAAGTCTGCGAATAGTGTTCTGGGGCATTCCACTCTTGACGTAGTGTATCTTCAAGTTCTCTCAGGTTCTGTACTTGCGGACGACGTGAGAGGCGTTGACCCAGGTAATCCCATAGATGTTCATAGATGATCTTGCATTATCTTGCTGGAAGGTGTGCATATCCTGGTACTGATGAAAGAATGGGATGACGTGATTTGCCAATATGTTATTCCTGTAGTAAAGGGCATTAACACTTCCACGACAAACATGGAGCTCTGTTCGATGGTTATGACTGATGCCGCCCCACACCATGACACTCCCTCCCCCCATCGATCTGTCTGTACAACGCAGTCATTGTGGTAACGTTCTCCACGTCGACGCCACACTCGCAGTCGACCGTCAGCATTCCGTAAATGAAAACGGAACTCATCAGAGAACAGCACACCATGCCACTGCCGCAATCTCCAATGACGATGCCTTTTGGCCCAACGCAGACGTTCATTTCGATGTCGATCAGTGAGTATGGGTCCAACATATGGACGTCGAGCACGTAGCCCTGCTGAGCGGAGACGTCGACATACAGGGACAGCACTGATCAATTGCGTCGGCCTTGTACGGTTGCTGCAGTCCTGGTAGCCGGAAGTGTACGATCACGAAGATGCCGACGAACAATATGGCGATCCTTACGTGGTGTAGTTACACGACGTTGACCCGGACGTGGTCGATCTCTGGTGGTTCTTGTCTGCTGGTATCTGCTCAGTAGCCTCAGGACTGTTGAATGAGGGCATTGAAACCGTTGTGCATCGACTCTACTTGACGTACCAACTTGAAGCATGTCCAAGGCATTGAAACCGTTGTGCATCGACTCTACTTGACGTACCAACTTGAAGCATGTCCAAGGCATTGAAACCGTTGTGCAACGACTCTACTTGACGTACCAACTTGAAGCATGCCCAAGGCATTGAAACCGTTGTGCATCGACTCTACTTGACGTACCAACTTGAAGCATGTCCAAGGCATTGAAACCGTTGTGCATCGACTCTACTTGACGTACCAACTTGAAGCATGCCCAAGGCATTGAAACCGTTGTGCATCGACTCTACTTGACGTACCAACTTGAAGCATGCCCAAGGCACGTTCATGTTCCTCAGCTGTTAATCTTGGCATTTCTTGTGTCAGTACCCTTTACGTCTGCAGCAACAAGTGATGTGGCTTTTAAAAGTCTGTCTTTAATAGCCCTATTCGTCATGCTTCCCGTGAAACAAAACACGTTTTCCATGATGTGCACGCAATTTGTTGCGTTTTGGCGATATCGCTCACAAAAACTTTAGGAATGTGTTTTGACGAGCTGTTCTTCTTCATGCTTCGTCCAGAACGTCGTGTATTACTCATTCACTTATATATTTTCATATGACTTAAGCCCGGATAAAAATACATCCATTTTCATGGTGGTGCGTTTTCAATGCTGTTCAGTATATCTTGCCAATTGGATGTACATTCGTAATACAATATTACTGTTTTAAAATTATTTTGAAAAAATTATCGGTATATTTTCTTATGTACGCCAGTTTATATAGGACATCTACAACTTTCTCCATATGCCATGACATTGGGCGTATTAATTTTTACAAAGATACATTTTGCATGCAAATAGATTTACCTTTTCTACAACGTGAACTCTGGTTAGTCACACCTCAGCTCAGTATGGTATTATTGGACTTATTTTTGCAAAATAAAATATCTTGAAAAATAATTAATGTCAAATATCTTGAAAAATAATTAATGTCACTAAGGATGTTTATATGCTTTAATATATTTAATACTTATCAACGTCTTTTGTGATTTCACTGATGCTTGCTTGGGGTGCAGTGAAAGATGATCAGTAAAGTAAACACCTAATGTAAATATTTATGAATTAGAACAGCTTCTAAATATTCCCATTTATTTGATTGTTTGTGGACTGGCATGATAACGCCGACTGACCATGCTTAAGGAATAAATATATTTTTCTTTATCAAATTGAATATCAGTTTGAGATACAGAAGTAACAAATCTTAAGATCAGTTAAAGAATTCAGGAATACTATTATCCACCCCTGGTGTTTTGATGCATGTAGCAATGTTTTGCCAAAAAGAATAAAATTGAAATTCCTGTGACCTTTGAGCAAACTCAAATTATGAAAACAACAACATCCAACTACATCAACTCGTCACAGGTCCGAAGAACATTATTTGTGAACCGTTAGCTCCACGAGTGCCGTGGACGATCCTTATATTTTTTAGAGGCACCTTAGATTTGCACGAGGTGCACGTGTGTTGAGCCCTAAAAGCTACAGTGGGCTTAAGTGTACAGTGGGAGGAGCTCATGTGATCACGTGACACTGTCTTCGGCATGACCAGTTGACCTTGAAAGAAGACATCTCAGGGTGTCATCGCGTGATACGATGTCTCGTGCACAATCTGCACATGAGGTCTGTAAATCACGTGCTCAATATAAACAGCTGGCATGCACGTGCAATGTACTGTTACAGGAGACAGCGACACTCTTCCCTCCTGCCAAATTGTGGACCTTGCCATTCATTCATGTTCACTGGGGTCAAAACGCAGGGGGCGGTGAGGTAGCCCAGTGGTTAATGCATTCGCTCGTCACGCTGAAGACCCGGGTTCTAACCAACTCACTCACTCAAGAAGCCCTGGTGCTCCTTGTAAGGTGTTTGGAGTTGGTGGAAACCTTATATACATGGGCAATGGATTTGATCAATTATATTTGATTCCAATTTCTTCATGTCAATTCTCCAGATAATAAAAGCACGCCAATTGCTTTGTATCATATCAGTAGGGTATATTTACAGTGAATTAATGCCCTAAAGCCTTGACCTTGTGTGTGTGTGTGTGTGTGTGTCTGTCTATTTCTGTCTGTCTATCTGACTGTCTACCTGAATATTTGTTTGTGTTTGTCTGCCTGTGTTTGTATGTCTGTCTGTATTTCAGTCTGAGTCAATTTCATAAATGAACTTACATAAACCAAATATGTTTCGAATCACAATATCATTAACCGTATGAAATATTTACAGTGAATTAATGTTCAGAGGTCTTTCCTGTTCTCGCGTCAATACAAGAAGAAGAAGAAGAAGAAGAAATGTTTATTTAAGTGTCACATATTGTACATAAAACACATTTTAAACAAAAGCAAGTTGCCATTAAAAGTACAATATCCAGCCTCTAGGGCTTATGAGACACTCTAAAAGCATTTAAAACATATAACATTATTAAATATAAAACACAAAATAAAAATATTATATACAATGTTAAGACTAGAAGAGATGCACTCTCCTTCTATACATGCTGTATAATGTGCTTGCTAAAAGCGTCTGTAAAATCACTTCTTGCATCAAATAAGATAATTGCTGAATGCTATTAAAATAATAAAAGTCTTGATTTAATTCAGCTGCCTTGTGTAGTAGTTGATATCCTAGGTCACTGTATACAAAACAATATATTAAAAAGTGTGATTCATCCTCAATAACATAATTATTTTTTTCTGCACAAAATTTACATATTCTATCATTTAAAGGAATAGGTGGCTTGGAATAGCGGCCTGTTTCGACTAATAGAGGGAGGTTACCACACCTAAACTTGGATAAAACACTTCGATAGTCCCTTCGCTTCACACATTTCACATAGTGGCTCACATTCACATCAAATATGAAAAGACTGAAAGTCCTTAGCTTGTTCCCATTTGGTTTGTTCTCATCATCCCACACTTGTTTACACCATGATTCACTATCTTTCTCTTTCAAGATATCCTTCAGTAAGTTCACTTTTTCTTGTTATTGTCACTGTCACTGATAATACATCCGTTCAATGACTCTGTTGACGTTACATCAAATCATGAACACTGGATGACGTCATTTTCAGTTATTTGCGACAATGCGATATGACGTCACGTTTCTATGGGTCTCTTTGCAAACAGTGAAACAATGGAATATGGCAACGAACTAGCCAAGGAACATTAAGAAAAAAAATAATGCTCAGTGAGAATTACTGAAAACATATTCACCTTTGTTCTTGCTCCTATGGGTAATATTGGCATACATGTATATTTGAAATATAAAGAGTATAACAAAGCGAATTTATGTAAGGGTAACAAAGTCATTTTATATTGTATATCATCGTCCGATATCAGTTGATATAACATGACGTCATGTCTCATGAAAATGAAGACATATATATGGACTATGCCGTCGTGAATATGATATCTAAATATGAAACTAAAATATGAACTGTCACATGCTTAGTTCACAGATTCATTATTATGAAGGCTTTAACCACATGACTCACTTGATTCCACATGAACACTTTACACTGAATCAATTCATTGAATCAGTAAAAATATGTTATATTGGCTACGCATTGGTTTGTTAATGATATCATGAACTACATCTAAGCATTTTATGACAGAATTGTGCATTCCAAATTATGTGTAAACCAAATAATAATAAAGACAAAATTAAAAAAATAAGAAAAGAGAGCCAACAGAATAGCTCAGAAGGCGAATAGCTCATATTTCAACTGAGAGTTGTCTCCCTTCGACCTAAAATTTGACTCTCGGGAACAACACTGTTTTATATATCATATGGTCACTTAACAATAATTAAGTCTTATTACTGTGTTGATATGTCACATGACAAATTAAAGAAAACTAAACCTAATTGTGACTTAAAAAACTAAATCTAAAAAAAGGATAATATTTTTTTTTGCGAACTGTCTTAAAGTCACAGATGCTCACACTCCGCCACACTAGTACAAATAACGACAGGGTATATACGTGTTCAATGGTACTTTAAGTACAGCAAGAGATACATAAACTGCAACAAGTTAAATAAACATTCAATGGAACTAGTTAAGGGGCAATAAACTAATTTGGTAATCCGAGCTAGTGATGTCTCTCATACACCACATTGTGTGTCTGCTATCTTAACATGTGTGTTATAGACCGACCTGGCAGCTATCTGTGACCCTAATACATATTATACACAGTGCCTCAGTTTCACACGGGGAATTCAGGACAACGTCGAGATCTGGGCCGACAAATGGGCAGCAGACCGAGTAGCATAGTCACCCTTAAAGGACCTCAACTATGGTTCTTGTATTTCTTTCGACATGGTCCCCTATTCCCTCTCCTCTGATTCGTTGTTTCTATTCCCTCTTCCTCCTCTATTTTTTTCTTTCTTCTTCTCCCAATCCTACCATTCCCTTTCCTCAACCCTTCTTCTTTGTCTCTTAGTTTCTATTTCCTCATCGCCATCCTCATCTCCTACTCCCAATCTCCTGCCATTCCTCATCCCATGCCATCTTTCCCTCGTTTTTATTCCTCTTCTAAATTTTCTTTTCCCCTATTTCCCCTCCTCCTTCTCCTCCTCCTTCTCAATCTCCCTTTTCCCCATCTTCCTCCTTCTAGTCTTCGCCGTCCTTCGTCCCCGCTGTGACATACGGAGGCAGTGATTCATCACTGGATCCTGCCGAGTCAGCCCACACATCCTCATCAGTCGGCTGCTGATACTGAAATGATGGAACTGGGTGTCCAGGCATGGAGTCATCGTCGATGATAACCCTTGCATAGTCTGTATCCAGTGACTCAACTGAAAGGGATGCGTGGGGGTTTTCTTTGGTCTTTTTCTCGTTTTTCAGACCAGGATTGGAAACAAAGTTAGGGACCAAAGACTGGTAACGAGAAACCCTATCGTCCTCGGGGCCACGGCTGCCTTGTCCACTGACAACAGTGTTTTTTCCGGCGGATGGTGACGTTTCCTGTTTAAGTACAAATGGAAAATACAAACACTATCCACCGACCAATGGTTATCTGTATTCATAGTTCAAAATCTTATATTTCCAATGAAAACCCTCTATTTTAATGGCAAAACTGTATTACCACAGTCATAAAATGTTCACAACAGCGCACAAAAAGACAACTGAAGTCTCCTGTCCTGCCAACGGTGCTACCTCCTTAATGAGATTGCTTTGGGTAATTCGATCTTACATATGATCTACTGGAATGAACTTTGGAGAAAGTCGTATTTTGCATACAATCGTTGGGACTGAGCATAAATCCTCCAGTGTATGAAATAATATTTACCTGTACACCGCTGATCACGTAAAAATGCGGCAGGGAAATTTCGTCATACTCATTCCACGTGTGATGTGCTTTCCTGCAATAGAATATATACATAGTATACGCAGGAAGTCGACTTACGACCTTATACACACCCCTGATCTGTGTTCCTGTAATACAACATATATAGTATATACAGGAAGTTTACATACGACCTTATACACACACCTGGTATGTGTTCCTGTAATACAACATATATAGTATATACAGGAAGTTTACATACGACCTTCTACACACACCTGGTATGTGTTCCTGTAATACAACATATATAGTATATGTAGGAAGTTTACATACGACCTTATACACACCCCTGATCTGTGTTCCTGCTTCAGAATATATATAGTATATAGAGGAAGTCTTAATACGACCTTATACTAACCCCTGGTATGTGTTCCTGCTTCAGAATATATATATATAGTATATGCAGGAAGTCTTTATACGACCTGATACCCACCCCTGATCTATGTTCCTGCTTCAGAATATATATAGTATATACAGGAAGTCTAGATACGACCTTATACACACCCCTGGTATGTGTTCCTGCTTCAGAATATATATAGTATATACAGGAAGTCTTTATACGGCCTTCTACACACCCCTGGTATGTTTTCCTACTTCAGGATATATATAGTTTATACAGGAAGTCTTTATACGACCTTCTACACACCCCTGGTATGTTTTCCTGCTTCAGGATATATATAGTTTATACAGGAAGTCTTTATACGACCTTCTACACACCCCTGGTATGTTTTCCTACTTCAGGATATATATAGTATATACAGAAAGTCTTTATACGACCTTATACACCCCTTGTATGTGTTCCTGCTTCAGAATATATATAGTATATACAGAAAGTCTTTATACGACCTTCTACACACCCCTGGTATGTTTTCCTACTTCAGGATATATATAGTATATACAGAAAGTCTTTATACGACCTTATACACCCCTTGTATGTGTTCCTGCTTCAGGATATATATAGTATATACAGAAAGTCTTTATACGACCTTATACACCCCTTGTATGTGTTCCTGCTTCAGAATATATATAGTATATACAGAAAGTCTTTATACGACCTTCTACACACCCCTGGTATGTTTTCCTACTTCAGGATATATATAGTATATACAGAAAGTCTTTATACGACCTTATACACCCCTTGTATGTGTTCCTGCTTCAGAATATATATAGTATATACAGAAAGTCTTTATACGACCTTCTACACACCCCTGGTATGTTTTCCTACTTCAGGATATATATAGTATATACAGAAAGTCTTTATACGACCTTATACACACCCCTGGTATGTTTTCCTACTTCAGGATATATATAGTATATACAGAAAGTCTTTATACGACCTTATACACACCCCTGGTATGTTTTCCTACTTCAGGATATATATAGTATATACAGAAAGTCTTTATACGACCTTATACACACCCCTGGTATGTGTTCCTGCTTCAGAATATATATAGTATATACAGAAAGTCTTTATACGACCTTATACACACCCCTGGTATGTTTTCCTACTTCAGGATATATATAGTATATACAGAAAGTCTTTATACGACCTTATACACACCCCTGGTATGTTTTCCTGGAAAAGAACATACTCAATTTATACAGGAAGTTTATATACGACCTTATAGGTACATGTTAAGTATGGTAAAAAAACATGGCAGACAGATGGGAGAAGATGTCGGGAGGGAAGACAGACGGATGGGTGCAGGTGTTGGGAGGGAAGACAGACAGATGGGTGCAGGTGTTGGGAGGCAAGACAGACAGATGGGTGCAGGGGTTGGAGGGAAGACAGTCAGATGGGTGCAGGTGTTGGAGGGAAGACAGACAGATGGGTGCAGGTGTTGGAGGGAAGACAGACAGATGGGTGCAGGTGTTGGGAGGCAAGACAGACAGATGGGAGCAGGTGTTGGAGGGAAGACAGACAGATGGGTGCAGGTGTTGGAGGGAAGACAGACAGATGGGAGCAGGTGTTGGAGGGAAGACAGACAGATGGGTGCAGGTGTTGGAGGGAAGACAGAGAGATGGGTGCAGGTGTTGGGAGGGAAGACAGACAGATGGGTGCAGGTGTTGGAGGGAAGACAGACAGATGGGTGCAGGTGTTGGGAGGCAAGACAGACAGATGGGAGCAGGTGTTGGAGGGAAGACAGACAGATGGGTGCAGGTGTTGGAGGGAAGACAGAGAGATGGGTGCAGGTGTTGGGAGGGAAGACAGACAGATGGGTGCAGGTGTTGGGAGGCAAGACAGACATATGGGAGCAGGTGTTGGAGGGAAGACAGTCAGATGGGTGCAGGTGTTGGGAGGCAGGACAGACAGATGGGTGCAGGTGTTGGAGGGAAGACAGTCAGATGGGTGCAGGTGTTGGGAGGCAAGACAGACAAATGGGAGCAGGTGTTGGCGGGAAGACAGACAGATGGGTGCAGGTGTTGGGAGGGAAGACAGACGGATGGGTGCAGGTGTTGGGAGGCAAGACAGTCAGAATGGTGCAGGGGTTGGAGGGAAGACAGTCAGATAGGTGCAGGTGTTGGGAGGCAAGACAGACAGATGGGTGCAGGTGTTGGAGGGAAGACAGTCAGATGGGTGCAGGTGTTGGAGGGAAGACAGTCAGATGGGTGCAGGTGTTGGGAGGGAAGACAGACGGATGGGTGCAGGTGTTGGGAGGCAAGACAGACAGATGGGAGTAGGGGTTGGAGGGAAGACAGACAGATGGGAGCAGTTGTTGGGAGAGAAGACAGACAGATGGGTGCAGGGGTTGGAGGGAAGACAGACAGATGGAAGCAGTTGTTGGGAGAGAAGACAGACAGATGGGTGCAGGGGTTGGAGGTAAGACAGTCAGATGGGTGCAGGTGTTGGAGGGAAGACAGACAGATGGGAGCGGTTCTTGGGAGAGAAGACAGACAGATGGGTGCAGGGGTTGGAGGGAAGACAGTCAGATGGGTGCAGGGGTTGGAGGGAAGACAGACAGATGGGTGCAGGTGTTGGAGGTAAGACAGACAGATGGGAGCGGTTCTTGGGAGAGAAGACAGACAGATGGGTGCAGGGGTTGGAGGGAAGACAGTCAGATGGGTGCAGGGGTTGGAGGGAAGACAGACAGATGGGTGCAGGGGTTGGAGGGAAGACAGACAGATGGGTGCAGGGGTTGGAGGGAAGAGAGTCAGATGTGTGCAGGGGTTGGAGGGAAGACAGACAGATGGGAGCAGGTGTTGGGAGAGAAGACAGACAGATGGGTGCAGGGGTTGGAGGGAAGACAGACAGATGGGTGCAGATGTTGGAGGGAAGACAGTCAGATGGGAGCAGGTGTTGGGAGGGAAGACAGACAGATGGGTGCAGGTGTTGGAGGGAAGACCGACAGATGGGTGCAGGTGTTGGAGGGAAGAAAGACAGATGGGTGCAGGTGTTGGAGGTAAGACAGACAGATGGGTGCAGGTGTTGGAGGGAAGACAGACAGATGGGTGCAGGGGTTGGAGGGAAGACAGACAGATGGGTGCAGGGGTTGGAGGGAAGAGAGTCAGATGTGTGCAGGGGTTGGAGGGAAGACAGACAGATGGGAGCAGGTGTTGGGAGAGAAGACAGACAGATGGGTGCAGGGGTTGGAGGGAAGACAGACAGATGGGTGCAGATGTTGGGAGGGAAGACAGACAGATGGGTGCAGGTGTTGGGAGAGAAGACAGACAGATGGGTGCAGGGGTTGGAGGGAAGACAGACAGATGGGTGCAGGTGTTGGGAGGGAAGACCGACAGATGGGTGCAGGTGTTGGAGGGAAGACCGACAGATGGGTGCAGGGGTTGGAGGGAAGAAAGACAGATGGGTGCAGGTGTTGGAGGGAAGACAGACAGATGGGTGCAGGTGTTGGAGGGAAGACAGACAGATGGGTGCAGGGGTTGGAGGGAAGACAGACAGATGGGTGCAGGTGTTGGAGGGAAGACAGACAGATGGGTGCAGGGGTTGGAGGGAAGACAGACAGATGGGTGCAGGGGTTGGAGGGAATACAGTCAGATGGGTGCAGGTGTTGGAGGGAAGACAGACAGATGGGTGCAGGTGTTGGGAGGGAAGAGAGACAGATGGGTGCAGGGGTTGGAGGGAAGACAGACAGATGGGTGCAGGTGTTGGAGGTAAGACAGACAGATGGGAGCAGTTCTTGGGAGAGAAGACAGACAGATGGGAGCAGTTGTTGGGAGAGAAGCCAGACAGATGGGTGCAGGGGTTGGAGGGAAGACAGTCAGATGGGTGCAGGGGTTGGAGGGAAGACAGACAGATGGGTGCAGGTGTTGGAGGTAAGACAGACAGATGGGAGCAGTTCTTGGGAGAGAAGACAGACAGATGGGAGCAGTTGTTGGGAGAGAAGCCAGACAGATGGGTGCAGGGGTTGGAGGGAAGACAGTCAGATGGGTGCAGGGGTTGGAGGGAAGACAGACAGATGGGTGCAGGTGTTGGAGGTAAGACAGACAGATGGGTGCAGGTGTTGGAGGTAAGACAGACAGATGGGTGCAGGTGTTGGAGGGAAGACAGACAGATGGGTGCAGGTGTTTGAGGGAAGACAGACGGATGTGTTCAGGTGTTGGGAGGGAACCCTTACTTGATGCACTGTGCTAAGGTGTATCCCAGACCTATCAGGAATATCAGACAGCCGATGGTGATCCAGCCAATGAGTGAAACAGGAAACCCTGTATCATGATAAAGAAGGAATAGATATTGACGATTCAATGTGACAAATAACAGCTGGCAAATCAGAAGTCCAAGCCAACGTTCTACCAAAACTTTCAATGTCTTGACAACTCATTTGAAACTTCTCCAAGAATTTAGTCTTACGATCAGATGAAAATAACAACTGTTCAATGGCCTTCGTCCTTTCGTCCTTAGTGAATTAGTTTTCTGCATGACACAGATGTAGCTTATCTAGGGTATTACATCTCACATTTATTAAAATAAATACTCTGGACCTATCCAGCTCCATTCGACAGAGGTAACGATAATTATCGCTATTAAATTAAAATGCACCTTTAATCAAGAGGATGCGAGGCTACTGAAGGAGAGATGGTGAAAAACGTTATGGAGCAAATAGGGTATTTATCTTATAATACCCCGGGTACTCGAGGATGAACTTTGCCATTGCGTTATGTATTTGATCATTTCTAATCTCACTTGTGTCAATGACTTTAAGGTACACTGGATCGCTAAAGACTCCATCTAGTCCCGCGACCGTCCTCTGTCGGATCCTTACTCTGTAAGTCACATCCTTCAGTAGACCGGGGATGACATAAGTGTCACTCTCACTTGTAATGCTGGTCGTGTCTGAAAGGGTGATAAGGAAATCAATGAATGTCATGGCTGACGTTGGACCACTATTCGGTAAAACCATTGAGGACTGGTGCTGACAAACCAATTATCATAATCAGATCAGTTGGAACTCACGAACAGCTGGTACCAATGACGTCTATGGTATACGGAGTCAAATGTGTTGTGCTATAGCCAAGCAATGATACGAAGGTCTGTGTTTATTCGAGTCCGGGCCAGGCAAACCAGAGGATAACTGAGTGAGTTAGTGAGTACGTTAGGTTTTACGTCGCGTTTAAACACATTTACAGCAAATTAGGCTTGAAATGAGCTTCACACATTGTACCAACTTGGGAATTGAATCTAGGCCTTCGGTGTGACGAGCGAACGCTTTAACCACTAGACTACACCGCCGCCAACCACAGAATGAGTAATAATCAACTCTACCTATCAGCAACATGGTGTTACAACACAATTCTTATTTAACAAGCAAGGATACAATGTATCAATTCTGCCCCGTTGCTCCAGAGATTTATACATAGAGTAGATCTCTAGATCTGTTGTGTTCTGACCTTTAGCCCCAGAGTTTTACATGGAGTAGATATGTAAAGTGTGATGTATTATGTCCTTTAGCCCAAGTGTTTTACATGGAGTACATCTGCATAGTGTGAAGTGTTCTGTCCTTTAGCCCAGGTTTTTACATGGAGTAGATATGTATAGTGTGATGTGTTCTGTCCTTTAGCCCCAGTGTTTTACATGGAGTACATCTGCATAGTGTGAAGTGTTCTGTCCTTTAACCCAGGGTTTTACATGGAGTACATATGCATAGTGTGAAGTGTTCTGTCCTTTAGCCCCAGGGTTTTACAGTGAGTAGATATGTATAGTGTGATGTGTTCTGTCCTTTACCCCCAGGGTTTTACATGCAGTAGATATGTATAGTGTGATGTGTTCTGTCCTTTACCCCCAGGGTTTTACATGAAGTATATATGTATAGTGTGATGTGTTCTGTCCTTTACCCCAAAGGGTTTTACATAGAGTACATCTGCATAATGTGAAGTGTTCTGTCCTTTAGCACAGGGTTTTACATGGAGTAGATATGCATAGTGTGAAGTGTTCTGTCCTTTAGCCCCAGGGTTTTACAGTGAGTAGATATGTATAGTGTGATGTGTTCTGTCCTTTACCCCCAGGGTTTTACATGCAGTAGATATGTATAATGTGATGTGTTCTGTCCTTTACCCCCAGGGTTTTACATGAAGTAGATATGTTTAGTGTGATGTGTTCTGTCCTTTACCCCCAGGGTTTTACATGCAGTAGATATGTATAGTGTGATGTGTTCTGTCCTTTACCCCCAGGGTTTTACATGAAGAAGATATGTATAGTGTGATGCGTTCTGCCCTTTACCCCCAGGGTTTTACATGAAGTAGATATGTATACTGTGATGTGTTCTGTCCTTTACCCCCAGGGTTTTACATGAAGTAGATATGTATAGTGTGATGTGTTCTGTCCTTTACCCCCAGGGTTTTACATGAAGTAGATATGTATAGTGTGATGAGTTCTGCCCTTTACCCCAGGGTTTTACATGAAGTAGATATGTATAGTGTGATGCGTTCTGCCCTTTACCCCAAAGGGTTTTACATGAAATAGATTTGTATAGTGTGATGTGTTCTGTCCTTTACCCCCTGGGTTTTACATGAAGTAGATATGTATAGTGTGATGTGTTCTGTCCTTCACCCCAAAGGGTTTTACATGAAGTAAATATGTATAGTGTGATGTGTTCTGTCCTTACCCAAGGGTTTTATATGAAGTAGATATGTATAGTGTGATGTGTTCTGTCCTTTACCCCAAAGGGTTTTACATGGAGTACATCTGTATAGTGTGATGTGTTCTGTCCTTTACTCCCAGGGTTTTACATGCAGTAGATATGTATAGTGTGATGTGTTCTGCCCTTTACTCCCAGGGTTTTACATGAAGTAGATATGTATAGTGTGATGTGTTCTGTCCTTTACCCCCAGGGTTTTACATGAAGTAGATATGTATAGTGTGATGTGTTCTGTCCTCTACCCCCAGGGTTTTACATGAAGTAGATATGTATAGTGTGATGTGTTCTGTCCTTTATCCCCAGGGTTTTACATGAAGTAGATATGTATAGTGTGATGCGTTCTGTCCTTAACCCAGGGTTTACATGAAGTAGATATGTATAGTGTGATGTGTTCTGTCCTTTACCCCCAGGGTTTTACATGAAGTAGATATGTATAGTGTGATGTGTGATGTCCTTTATCCCCAGGGTTTTACATGAAGTAGATATGTATAGTGTGATGCGTTCTGTCCTTACCCCAGGGTTTTAAATGGAGTGGATCTGTATAGTGTGATGTGTTCTGCCCTTTAGCCCAAGGGGTTTAAAATGAAGTAGATATGTATAGTGTGATGTGTTCTGTCCTTACCCCAGGGTTTTACAGTGAGTAGATATGTATAGTGTGATGTGTTCTGTCCTTTACCCCCAGGGTTTTACATGAAGTAGATATGTATAGTGTGATGTGTTCTGTCCTTACCCCAGGGTTTTACATGGAGTAGATCTGTATAGTGTGATGTGTTCTGCCCTTTACCCCCAGGGTTTTACATGAAGTAGATATGTATAGTGTGATGTGTTCTGTCCTTAGCCCAGGGTTTTACAGTGAGTAGATATGTATAGTGTGATGTGTTCTGTCCTTACCCCAGGGTTTTACATGGAGTAGATATGTATAGTGTGATGCGTTCTGCTATTTACCCCCAGGGTTTTACATGAAGTAGATATGTATAATATGATGTGTTCTGTCCTTACCCCAGGGTTTTACATGAAGTAGATATGTATACTGTGATGTGTTCTGTCCTTTACCCCCAGGGTTTTACATGAAGTAGATATGTTTAGTGTGATGTTTTCTGTCCTTTACCCCAGGGTAAAGCATGAAGTAGATATGTATAGTGTGATGTGTTCTGTCCTTTACCCCCAGGGTTTTACATGCAGTAGATATGTTTAGTGTGATGTTTTCTGTCCTTTACCCCCAATGTTTTACATGAAGTAGATATGTATAGTGTGATGCGTTCTGCTATTTACCCCCAGGGATTTACATGAAGTAGATATGTATAGTGTGATGTGTTCTGTCCTTTACCCCCAGGGTTTTACATGAAGTAGATATGTATAGTGTGATGTGTTCTGTCCTTTACCCCAGGGTAAAGCATGAAGTAGATATGTATAGTGTGATGTGTTCTGTCCTTTACTCCCAGGGTTTTACATGAAGTAGATATGTTTAGTGTGATGTGTTCTGCCCTTTACTCCCAGGGTTTTACATGAAGTAGATATGTATAGTGTGATGTGTTCTGTCCTTTACCCCAAAGGGTTTTACATGAAGTAGATATGTATAGTGTGATGTGTTCTGTCCTTTACCCCCAGGGTAGAGCATGAAGTAGATATGTATAGTGTGATGTGTTCTGTCCTTTACTCCCAGGGTTTAACATGAAGTAGATATGTATAGTGTGATGCGTTCTGCCCTTTACTCCCAGGGTTTTACATCAAGTAGATATGTATAGTGTGATGTGTTCTGCCCTTTACTCCCAGGGTTTTACATGAAGTAGATATGTTTAGTGTGATGTGTTCTGCCCTTTACCCCAAAGGGTTTTACATGAAGTAGATATGTATAGTGTGATGTGTTCTGCCCTTTACTGCCAGGGTTTTACATGAAGTAGATATGTATAGTGTGATGTGTTCTGCCCTTTACTCCCAGGGTTTTACATGAAGTAGATATGTATAGTGTGATGTGTTCTGTCCTTTACCCCCAGGGTTTTACATGCAGTAGATATGTATAATGTGATGTGTTCTGTCCTTTACCCCCAGGGTTTTACATGAAGTAGATATGTATAGTGTGATGTGTTCTGTCCTTTACCCCCAGGGTTTTACATGCAGTAGATATGTAAAGTGTGATGTGTTCTGTCCTTTACCCCCAGGGTTTTACATGAAGAAGATATGTATAGTGTGATGCGTTCTGCCCTTTACCCCAGGGTTTTACATGAAGTAGATATGTATAGTGTGATGTGTTCTGTCCTTTAACCCCAGGGTTTTACATGAAGTAGATATGTATAGTGTGATGTGTTCTGTCCTTTACCCCCAGGGTTTTACATGAAGAAGATATGTATAGTGTGATGCGTTCTGCCCTTTACCCCAGGGTTTTACATGAAGTAGATATGTATAGTGTGATGTGTTCTGTCCTTTAACCCCAGGGTTTTACATGAAGTAGATATGTATAGTGTGATGTGTTCTGTCCTTTACCCCCAGGATTTTACATGAAGTAGATATGTATAGTGTGATGTGTTCTGTCCTTTACTCCCAGGGTTTTACATGAAGTAGATATGTATAGTGTGATGAGTTCTGCCCTTTACCCCAGGGTTTTACATGAAGTAGATATGTATAGTGTGATGCGTTCTGTCCTTAACCCAGGGTTTTACATGGAGTACATATGTATAGTGTGATGTGTTCTGTCCTCTACCCCCAGGGTTTTACATGAAGTAGATATGTATAGTGTGATGTGTTCTGTCCTTTACTCCCAGGGTTTTACATGAAGTAGATATGTATAGTGTGATGTGTTCTGTCCTTTACCCCCAGGGTAGAGCATGAAGTAGATATGTATAGTGTGATGTGTTCTGTCCTTTACTCCCAGGGTTTTACATGAAGTAGATATGTATAGTGTGATGCGTTCTGCCCTTTACTCCCAGGGTTTTACATGAAGTAGATATGTATGGTGTGATGTGTTCTGCCCTTTACCCCAGGGTTTTACATGAAGTAGATATGTTTAGTGTGATGTGTTCTGTCCTTTACCCCAGGGTTTTACATGAAGTAGATATGTTTAGTGTGATGTGTTCTGTCCTTTACTCCCAGGGTTTTACATGAAGTCGATATGTATAGTGTGATGCGTTCTGCCCTTTACTCCCAGGGTTTTACATGAAGTAGATATGTATAGTGTGATGTGTTCTGTCCTCTACCCCCAGGGTTTTACATGAAGTAGATATGTATAGTGTGATGTGTTCTGCCCTTTACTCCCAGGGTTTTACATGAAGTAGATCTGTATAGTGTGATGTGTTCTGCCCTTTACCCCCAGGGTTATATACAGAGTAGATATGTTTAACGTGAAGCGACTGACACAACTGAATCAGAGATTATTGTGCTGACATTATGAGTTACTTCAAGATATAGCATACCGCAAGTAACGTAGTTTGCGTTGTGGCAGTACTCTATGCGGTACTCAGTAATCAGCATGGCATCGTAGCAACGCTTCGGGGACCATTTCACAGTCAGGCCCAGGTTCGGCTGGCTTTTAACAGACGAGACAACTGGCTTGTCCGTGGGTGCTGAAGTCAATAAACTTATTACCACACATATTTTAACAATACTTACACATATCACATGTGTTAGGGAGTAGTGATTGAGTTGGGGTTTAACGCCGCATTGAATAGTATTTCGACTATATCACGGCGCGACAGCTTAAGTGCAAGGAGACTTATATAGGTCAATGACCTTTCTATTTTGCTAACATGGGTGTTGTGCTGACAGAATAGAAATTCGAATTCAGGATAGCGCATCCTAACATGCAAAAGGGACTCAACTTTGCAAGACAAATTATGGTGTTTAAACCAAGTCCTCGATCAATCATTTAGTTCAAGTGTAAATATATAAGCAAAACATGTTTGTTTGTTGTTTAACGCCGCGCTCTGCAATATTCCAACTATATGACGGCGGTCTGAAAAATAATCGAGTCTGGACCAGACAATCGAGTGATTGACATCATGAGCATCGATCCACGCAATTGGGATACGATGACATGCATCGACCAAGTCAGCGAGCCTGACTATCCAATACCCTTAGTCGCCCCTTACATCAAGCATAGTCGCCTTTTATGGCAAGCATGGGTTGCTGAAGACCTATTCAACTCTGATCTTCACGGGTCAGCAAAACATCTAAAACATGTGAACATTTATTACAATCACGCCAATTTGTCAATGTTGGACTTGGACCTACACTTTGATACGTTGTATACACAACTACTCAGCACCATTCCGCTGCTCCCCTCTGCTGTCGTCATGGAGACAGCAAATTGGATCTTGTCAGGAGACATTTTCAAAGGGACCTTTACAAAGGATTCGTTATTGTCGCTTTTGATCCAGTCTACTTGATTCTGAAACAATGTATTAATGGCTGGTAACAGGAGTTAGTGGAACCAGGATTAAACGAGATTGAACAAGATGTGTAGCAGAGACCTAGCAAGCCTTGGGATCAGGATTCCAAACACAATAAACAAGGTGTGTAGCAGAGACCTAGCAGGCCTTGGGATCAGGATTCCAGAAACAATAAACAAGATGTGTTCCAGACACTTAACAAGCCTTAGCGTCAGGATTTCAGAAACAATAAACAAGATGTGTAGCAGATACCTAGCAAGCCTTGGGATCAGGATTCCAGAAACAATAAACAAGATGTGTTGCAGATACTTAACAAGCCTTAGCGTCAGGATTCCAGAAACAATAAACAAGATGTGTAGCAGATACCTAGCAAGCCTTGGGATCAGGATTCCAGAAACAATAAACAAGATGTGTTCCAGATACATAGCAAGCCTTGGCATCAGTATTCCAGATACACTAACCCAAATGTGTTGCGGATAACTGACAAATCTGATCAACAGGATACCAGACACAATAAACATTGTCAAGATGTACCTCACAATCCTGAACGTCATGATTCCAGACACAGAATATATTCCAGGATATGGTCCAGTTCTTCTCTTCATGTGACGCTGATTTCCAGGACACATTCACTGATTCGTTGTCAAAGGCAACCAGAACATCCGTCGGTGGTAGGACTGTATATGGAAAATATCATGGGTAAAGCAGCTTTCAAGTATGTTAGACAAATATTACAATAGTTATGCATATAATAAAGGCTTGCATGTATGTTAACTTGATACACTAGCTGACTAAAATTAAGGATTTTCTATAACTCCCTACATGGCTGTCATAATGTAAATATTTCAGTTTATTATTTATATTTATATTTAATAATAATCATCATCATCATCTTCATCATCATCATAATAGTCCATTTATATGACGCTGTACACCATGCTCTAAGCGCTAAGACATTATCACCCCGGTCACTGGATCGATAAATGCTGGATATTCTGAAATACGCTGAATAAATTATTAATTTTGACTTTTGAACCTCTCGATCCGTTTCTACTCAAATCCCTGGTTTAGGATAAACTATTGTTAATCGCTCAGTTAGACTAAACAAATTGTTAATGTCCATGCACTAATGTTGCAGTTGGAACGAGGTGTGGACATACCGTCACCGAGTTTAGGAATACGTAGTGTGAAGGGTGGAGACATTCCGACATCATTGGCGGCATATACAGACACGTTGTAGTCAGCGTTGCAATCTAGGGCTTCGAGCAGTACTGTTGAATCGGTAATGTCTGCATTGTTAAGGCCACGCGCATATGTAACGTTATACCTCCTCAGGACGCCGTTGTGAGTCGTATGATCTGGTGGCTGAAGCGAACATAAGCGGACGGTGAGACGGTAACACAACACACTCGTCTCTCACACACACACATACTCACACACGCACGCACGCACACACACACACACACACACACACACACACACACACACACACACACACACACACACACACACACACACACACACACACACACACACACGTGTGAGTCGTATGATCTTGTGGCTGAAGTGAACATAAGCGGACGGTTAAAACAGTAACACAACACACACGTCTCTTGCACACACACAGATACACACACACACCGACACTCACACACACACACACACACGCACACAGATTCACACACACAGACACACGCACGCACACACATATACACACACGCACGCACCCACACCCTCTCTCTCATACACACACGTACACTCTCTCTCACACACAGGGAGTATAGTCACACAGTCTCACACACACTTTCCTTCTCTCTCACATACACACACAAAGCCCCTATCTCACACTCACTGACATGCTTTTTGAAACACGCACAAATTATCTCATTCCCATCCTCTCTCGCGCACTGAGTCACCACACACACACACACACACACACACACACACACACACACACACACACACACACACACACACACACACACACACACACACACACACACACACAGACACACACACACACACACACACACTCACTCACTCACACACAGACACACACACACACACACACACACACACTGTTAACTCCACGCTCGCTCACTGTCACCAACTTTCATTTACGCGCCTGCACACGCTCCTTCTTGCTCAGGCACAAATACACTTTTTGCCTCCTAGGACACCATTACTCAGAGCCAAATGATACAAAAATCATACAAATATTTAAAAACAGAAGAACTATACCCTAAGATATATGGTAACACTCCTCGTGTTATTGACGCACTTGTGTGCAGTGAAGCTTGCATCAGTCATGTTGGGTGCGGCCCCTGGCTCTGTGAAAATAGAGAGAGTTCAATCAAACGCCACTTTGAACAGCACGTTGCATTACAGCTACATGACGGCGAGTGGGCGTGCTATGGTGAGTGAGTGAGGTTTAACGCCGCTTTAACATTATTCCAGTTATATCGCGGCGTGTCAGCTTAATGTGGGAGGAAAGCCCGAAGTGATGCAGGTCTCAGACCACTTCGGTAAAACCCACGAGCACGGGTATGGTGCTGACAAACCTAGAAACATAATCGGGGCGAACCGGGATTCGAACCCACAATCATAGGTTTCTAGCGTGCCCAAGGGACGCAACTCTGCACAGCGAATCGCGGCGCCTTAGACGACTTGGCCACCCGTTCCCCGGGCGTGCTGTGGAGGAAAGCCCGAAGTGGTGCAGAAATTTATAGTTTATTTGTTTTACACCGCACTCAGCGATATTCCAGCTATATAACGGCGATCTGTAAATAATCGAAAATGGACCAGACAATCCAGTGATTGACATCATGAGCATCAAGGCACGCAATTGGGATACGATGACATGCATCAACCAAGTCAGCAAGCCTGCCCACCCGATCCCGTTAGTCGCCCCTTACGACAAGCATAGTCGCCTTTTATAATTTTGGTGAAACTCAAGGTGAGGTGAGGTTTAACGTCGCGTCCAAGATTATTTATTGCACTTGAATTATTGCGACGTGAATGCATGTGTGTGTGTGTGTGTGTGTTTGTGTGGCTGCTTTATAGTGCTAGCTCACTGAGATACAATGCCGCAGTTTAACATGAATACCCCACTCAGACACAGTATACTGACTCCGAGCCGACCAGTCCTTGTTTTAGCCCCTTAATGCTGAGTGCCAGACAGAGTAACAACAAGTACCATATTTTAACGTCTTTTGGTATGACGCGGCCGGGGATCGAAGCCGGAACCTTCCGCTCTCCGGGCGGACGCTCTACCACAAGACCACGGAGGCGTCGGGTGAAACTGAAGAGATATGGTGCTGACAAACCAAGAATCAATTTAGGGCGGACATAAATAGACCCCGGGCCACCATGCCCAGCCTCAAGGGAGACACGATTCCAAGCTCAAATGATATCGAAACTTGAACTATGACGTGTTACAATACTAACACTGACCGTGCTATCAATATAAAAGGTTTCAGAGTACTCCTGACCTTCATCTTCAAAGGAAATAATAAGAGGCGTTGTAGGGGAAGTACATTTTCGCATCTTTCATTTCTCTTGAATAAATTTATTTCCGGTATTTCTAATGTTAAACCATGTCCGTGTGCACTGTCATAGTTGTTCTCATCTCCCTCGTAGCGTTCCGCTCGAAAACAAATTCTGAATATATTTCATCCCACTCTAGGAAGATTGAACGAATTTCCCGTTTCGAAATAAGATTTATTCCAAGTAGGGAAATATATACTGTAGCTTCAATTTCCGTCTTTATGCTCTCAACACCGACAGAGAAACTTCCCTTACACACCGGATCGAGTACAAAACAATGTTGCGAGTTTATGACCACGCGTATTCTCGATATGTGTTCAAAATTCACAACCTGGGGGTCAGGATTCAAATTGTTAATATTTATCACATTTATTTATTTTGTTGTTGTTCGGTCAATACAAATTTCTTGATCGCCTGCCCCCATCCCTATAAAGCTGATTGAGAAATATATATATATGTCCAAATGTTTAAAACTTACCTGGACCGCCTCCCAGAGAGCGGAAGGTCCAGGGCTCGATCCCCGACCGCGTCATATCAAAAGACGTTAAAATATGGTACTTGTTGTTACTCTGTCTGGCGCTCGGCATTATGGGGCTAAAACAAGGACTGGTCGGCTCGGAGGCAGTATACTGTGTCTGAATAGGGTATTCATGTTAAACTGCGGCATGGTATCTCAGTGTGCTAGCACTATAAATCGGCATCAGTCCGGACTAGTACAAGCAGCCACACAAACACACACACGTACATGCACGTCGCTATATAAGTGCAATAATCTTGGACGCGACGTTAAAACCCATTTCACCTTAGCTCACTAAAACTCACCTTCTTCTGTTGTGTTGGCAGGCGCTGTCCTCGGGTCACTCGGGTACCCATGTCCAGCGGAGGCGGAGACGCTCAAGTTGTATCTCGTGTTTGGAGTCAGTCCGCAGATCGTTATAGTATGCTCGGATGTTTCAGTGGTGTTTGTCTGTGAACATTCAGAATCATTTAAAGCATGTTACGCTTGGAGGGTACATTGATCTATCGGTGAACTGTAGCATCTTTCCACGCTCAAACACATAGATGATAATGTTATTAAGGAAACAAGAGGGGACCTAGTTATTGTTTAAAATCATGACGTCATATCAGATTTTTCATCCAAAAATGGCTTGGGTGCGATCTCCTGGAAATATATGGCATCACAATGTTTTGCAGACCATTGCGACGTCATCGGTTGTCATAACGTCATAATCAAATGTCATCACTTATCTCTCTGCTACTGAAACTGTTCAGTTCTACTTTTAAAACTCAAGGCGGAGGTTAATACTGTTAACAAACTGAAAACGTTGGAAGAATGATTTTGGATGATAAATAGAATCTCACCCTCGTGTCTTTTGATATCAAACATATCAACCCTCAGAGTTCTAACTTTTAGTAACTCGTGTTGATATACTAGTATTTGATATCAGCAGACACTTGGTTGAGATTTTTTAAATACTGCCTGGGTAAAAACTCTTCATTGTCATAGCAACACGTGTGTTGATAAATGGTGACCATTACAAAGACGGTATAATGCAAAACCATTTGCTCGAACATAAACAAATTTGTTCAACAGATTTAGTTTCGCGTTATTCTGTGCTTCTTGGAAATCAGTTGATTTCTTGAGTTATAATTAAATTAAGTGAGTATCTAGGAGACGTACAGAGGTGAAAGTACTGTACGTCACTCTGAATGTGACAGGTCTGTCCCATCTGTCTTTGTTCCACGCCAACCCTACACAACGACTAGTGACATGGGTGACTTTCAGAGACTCCACAGGTGCCGGTTTCACTGAAACATGAAAGTGAGTGAGTGAGTGAGTGAGTATGGTTTTACGCCGCTTTTAGCAATATTCCAGGAATATAACGGCGGGGGACACCAGAAATGGGCTTCACATATTGTACCCATGTCGGGAATCGAACCCGGGTCTTCGGCGTGGCGTACGAACGCTTTAACCACTAGGCTACCCGACCGCCCCGAAACTAAACAAACGGATTGTTCAAATTACTGCAGGGACACCAAGTTAACGGCTAGGATAATTCTGTGGAATGCTGAATTATCAAGCACACTTATTAACCTGTCTGTTGGCTTTATTAAAAAGGAATTGTGATATCAAACTTTCGAGGTTGAATCAGATGAATCAGATGAATCAATATTTTGCACAAATATGTTACATATTTTTCATATATAACAGTATGGTCAGTGGTAGATACATTTGAGAAATGTTTTTTTGTCAAGTGACAGATGTTGTTTTTCTCTGACAGAATTGTCAGTCGCGGTGAAAAGAAAAGAAACAAACAGCCAGGAGTTAAATCATCAGTTAGTTTCCTCATTAACGTACAGTAAACTACGGTTATAACGAGCACGCTTATAACGAACTGACGGATATAACGAACTTACTTTTTTGGTCCCGACTATTTACTGTAGTTATGCTGTATATATGTTTATAACGAACTACGGTTATAACGAACTAAAATTAGTAGTCCCTTTGAGTTCGTTATAACCGTAGTCTACTGTATCATAACTACAGACATTTGCGAAAGTCAGGACCCGGAAGGACAAGTTTCCGGTTAACCGGAGTGCGGACATGCGGTTTTTTACAGTACATGAAAATGACACAAGACACGATAAACTGAAATCATGGTTGTGGGTGATATACAAAGATATCTCTGGGATATTTTTTTATTAACGAGACAGAGCACGGGTGGCCCAGTCGTCTGTGGCGCTGCAGTTCGCCGCGCAGAGTTGTGTGCCTTAGGCTAAACAGGATCCTATGATCGTGTATGATACTTGATTAGTCAGCACCATACACGTGCTCGCAGTGTAAATGTCACTTTGCATCACCATCGTCTTTCTTTTCACATTATAATGACACTCCGCGATGTCACTGAAATTATGTCAACGGTGAGTGAGTGAGTTGGGTTTAGCGCCGCTTTTAACAGTATTCCAGTTATATCGCGGCGTGTCAGCTTAATGTGGGAGAAAAGCCCGAAGTGATGCAGGTCTCAGACGTTTACCACTTCGGTGAAACCCACGAGCACGGGTATGGTGCTGACAAACCTAGAAACATAATCGGGGCGAACCGTGATTCGAACCCACAACCATAGGTTTCTGGCGTGCCCAAGGGACGCAACTCTGCACAGCGAATCGCGGCGCCTTAGACGACTGGGCCACCCGTCCCCCCTTATGTCAACAGCATCAAATCCAACACTCACTCACTCACTCACTCACTCACTCACTCACTCACTTATAATAATAATCAACAATGTTCTAGCTATGTGACGGTGCTCTCTAAATAATAGAGTCTGGATCAGACAATCCGCTGATTGACATTATGAGCATCGATCCACGCAGTTGGTAACGACGACATGCATCAACCATGTTCAGGTCAGCGTGCCCAGTCCCCGTCCGTCGCCAACAAGAATAGGTTTCCCGGATTCGGAAATAATGATGAAATATACCGATAAAATTGGAGGCTAGTACCCTACCATGATCCCTTGTCGTCATCGACATGCTTTTGACAGAAGCGCCATCTTGAGTGCTCAGTGTTATGTTGAATTTGTAGCTTGTGGAACCCCTGAAGTTTGACTCATCCAGGAAGCAGGATCGATGTGTGCTCGTGGAGCAATAGTACCAACTGCAATGTCAAACAGTATAAGATGAATATACACAACTCACAAAACACTCACAGAAGACTCACAGAACTCTCACAGATCATATTATGTAATTAATAATATCCCGAAACGTACAGCTTAAGAGGGGGCACGGGTGGCCCAGTCGTCTAAGGCGCCGCGATTCGCTGTGCACAGTTGCGTCCCTTGGGCACGCCAGAAATCTATGATTGTGGGTTCGAATCCCGGTTCGCCCCGATTATGTTTCTAGGTCTGTCAGCACCATACCCGTGCCCGTGGGTTTCACCGAAGTGGTAAACGTCTGTGACCTGCATCACTTCGGGCTTTCCTCCCACATTAAGCTGACACGCCGCGATATAACTGGAATACTGTTAAAAGCGGCGTTAAACCAAACTCACTCACTACAGCTTAAGAACAAAAGAATCCTATGGGTTCACAATAAACCCGTAGGGCACAGCCTTGTACAGTATTTCAGTTATATCACCGAGTGTCAACTTGTTATGAGGGAAAACAAGAAGTGTCTTAGACGTTAAACCCACCAGCAGGGGTATGGTGCTGACAAACTTTGAAATATAATATGAAACAATTTCAACCTAAAACCGAGGAGGAGAGTTTTAACTTACTTATAAACCTAAATGCAAGAATTACAAGAAATAACAAAAAACACCGGGATACCATATAGTGACACAATGCAGTAGTCGCGGTATATAACGAACTCAGTGACAGGGTAGACCGCGAAGATAACGTGCAGCATGCAGACAACTGAATTCATGACATGTGAGACTGAACACCCTTTCATCAACTGTCCCAGTGGGAAAAGTGTGACAATCCTTTACATGATATGTAACATTGCAGATTCGATTCACGTCGTAGAATTTTGGCATTCCTTTGAATTTCATAGTAATTGCCAAGGTATTCCATAGAAAGACTCTGCTAAGAGGTTCTTCTGCAAAAACAAGGCCCGTAAAAAAATAGGATGACGTCACTAAAGGTTAATAGTTATGAAAATGTACTACTTTGATAGGTTATGCAACAACGCAGTGTTGTTTTGACACACATCGACCAGCTAATACATTTGAGTAAATACGCACTTGAGTTGACCCATTGTTACGTTCTTGGGAAATATAATTATGCATTTCTAAATCAATACAAACGAAACAAAACGTCTGCTATACAATTGATTGAAATAGCGTGGCTTTTCCTACTAATTCGCGCCTGTTGCCGTCCAGATGACGGAGACGTTTATGTCCTCTGGGTGCTGGTGCCCCACGATGTCCCAGCCTGCAGTCAGCGTCTTCCAGTTGCTCACGACGAAGGTGAAGTTCGTCGCTTCTGGGTCTGCAGTAACAATATCGTGAACATGATGTTGCAAGGAGGTTGAAAGACGCGGACATATAAGCATATGTATATATTGTTTGTTAATTGTCTAGCCCCATTCACATGGACAAAATTTACTCATGTAAGCAAATTTACTCTTGGAGTACATTTACTCATGTAAGCAAAAGTATATTTACATTGCGTTCACATGAAGTTTATGCAAGGCAGAAGTAAACATTATTTCATAAATAAATTGTGGACTTTTATCATTTGAGGCCATGTCGCTGTCGAAGATAATCAACCAGAGGCGAAAGAGAGACTTTCAATACTTTCTTAGTATGGGATTAGTCTTAGGATTATGCCAGGAAAGAGAACTGTGGAAGAGAGAACGTTCTCAACACTGGTGGAACAATGTCGTCAAACGATCATTTGATGATAAACTGTGAATCGATAACTTTCGCATGACACGCGAAACATGTTCAAGCCCTGTCTGGCGCTCGGAATTAAGGGGCTAAAACAAGGACTGGTCGGCTCGGGGTCAGTATACTGTGTCTGAGTGGGGTATTCATGTTAAACTGCGGCATGGTATCTCAGTGTGCTAGCACTATAAATCGGCATCAGTCCGGACTAGTACAAGCAGCCACACAAACACACACACGTACATGCACGTCGCTATATAAGTGCAATAATCTTGGACGCGACGTTAAAACCCATTTCACCTCAGCTCACTAAAACTTACCTTCTGTTGTGTTGGCAAGCGCTGTCCTCGGGTCACTTGGGTACCCATGCCCATATTCATCGGAGGCGGAGACGCTCAAGTTGTATCTCGTGTTTGGAGTCAGTCCGCAGATCGTTATAGTATGCTCGGATGTTTCAGTGGTGTTTGTCTGTGAACATTCAGAATCATTTAAAGCATGTTACGCTTGGAGGGTACATTGATCTATCGGTGAACTGTAGCATCTTTCCACGCTCAAACACATAGATGATAATGTTATTAAGGAAACAAGAGGGGACCTAGTTATTGTTTAAAATCATGACGTCATATTAGATTTTATCATCCTAAAATGGCTTGGGTGCGATCTCCTGGAAATATATGGCATCACAATGTTTTTGCAGACCATTGCGACGTCATCGGTTGTCATAACGTCATAATCAAATGACATCACTTATCTCTCTGCTACTGAAACTGTTCAGTTCTACTTTTAAAACTCAAGGCGGAGGTTAATACTGATAACAAACTGAAAACGTTGGAAGAATGATTTTGGATGATAAATAGAATCTCACCCTCGTGTCTTTAGATATCAAACATATCAACCCTCAGAGTTCTAACTTTTAGTAACTCGTGTTGATATACTAGAATTTGATATCAGCAGTCACTTGGTTGAGATTTTTTAAATACTGCCTAGGTAAAAACTCTTCATTGTCATAGCAACACGTGTATTAATAAATGGTGACCATTACAAAGACGGTATAATGCAAAACCATTTGCTCGAACATAAACAAATTTGTTCAACAGATTTAGTTTCGCTTTATTCTGTGCTTCTTGGAAATCAGTTGATTTCTTGAATTATAATTAAATTAAGTGAGTATCGAGGAGACGTACAGAGGTGAAAGTACTGTACGTCACTCTGAATGTGACAGTTCTGTCCCATGTGTCTTTGTTCCACGCCAACCCTACACAACGACTGGTGACATGGGTGACTTTCAGAGACTCCACAGGTGCCGGTTTCACTGAAACATGAAAGTGAGTGAGTGAGTGAGTATGGTTTTACGCCGCTTTTAGCAATATTCCAGGAATATAACGGCGGGGGACACCAGAAATGGGCTTCACACATTGTACCCATGTCGGGAATCGAACCCGGGTCTTCGGCGTGGCGTACGAACGCTTTAACCACTAGGCTACCCGACCGCCCCGAAACATGAAAGAGGAACCCTAAACAAACGGATTGTTCAAATTACTGCAGGAACACCAAGTTAATGGCTAGGATAACTCTGTGGAATGCTGAATTATCAAGCACACTTATTAACCTGTCTGTTGGCTTTGTTAAAAAGGAATTGTGATATCAAACTTTCGAGGTTTCATTTAACAGATGAATCAATATTTTGCACAAATATGTTACATATTTTCATATATAACAGTATGGTCAGTGGTAGATACATTTTAGAAATCTTTTTTTGTCAAGTGACAGATGTTGTTTTTCTCTGACAGAATTGTCAGTCGGGGGGATAAGAAAAGAAACTCCTGGTAACAAACAGCCAGGAGTTAAATCATCAGCTAGTTTCCTCATTAACGTACAGTAAACTACGGTTATAACGAACACGCTTATAACAAAATGACGGATATAACGAACTTACTTTTTTGGTCCCGACTATTTACTGTAGTTATGCTGTATATATGTTTATAACGAACTACGGTTATAACGAACTAAAATTAGAAGTCACTTTGAGTTCGTTATAACCGTAGTCTACTGTATCATAACTTCAGACATTTGCGAAAGTCAGGACCCGGAAGGACAAGTTTCCGGTTAACCGGAGTGCGGACATGCGGTTTTTTACAGTACATGAAAATAACACAAGACACGATAAACTGAAATCATGGTTGTGGGTGATATACAAAGATATCTCTGGGATATTTTTTTATTAACGAGACAGAGCACGGGTGGCCGGTCGTCTGTGGCGCTGCAGTTCGCCGCGCAGAGTTGTGTGCCTTAGGCTAAACAGGATCCTATGATCGTGTATGATACTTGATTAGTCAGCACCATACACGTGCTCGCAGCGTAAATATCACTTTGCATCACCTTCGTCTTTCTTTTCACATTATAATGACACTCCGCGATGTCACTGAAATGATGTCAACAGTGAGTGAATGAGTTGGGTTTAGCGCCGCTTTTAACAGTATTCCAGTTATATCGCGGCGTGTCAGCTTAATGTGGGAGGAAAGCCCGAAGTGATGCAGGTCTCAGACGTTTACCACTTCGGTGAAACCCACGAGCACGGGTATGGTGCTGACAAACCTAGAAACCATGTTCAGGTCAGCGTGCCCAGTCCCCGTCCGTCGCCAACAAGAATAGGTTTCCACGATTCGGAAATCATGATGAAATATACCGATAAAATTGGAGGCTAGTACCCTACCATGATCCCTTGTCGTCATCGACATGCTTTTGACAGAAGCGCCATCTTGAGTGCTCAGTGTTATGTTGAATGTGTAGCTTGTGGAACCCCTGAAGTCAAACTCATCCAGGAAGCAGGATCGATGTGTGCTCGTGGAGCAATAGTACCAACTGCAATGTCAAACAGTATAAGATGAATATACACAACTCACAAAACACTCACAGAAGACTCACAGAACTCTCACAGAACATGTTATGTAATTAATAATATCCCGAAAGGTACAGCTTAAGAGGGGGCACGGGTGGCCCAGTCGTCTAAGGCGCCGCGATTCGCTGTGCAGAGTTGCGTCCCTTGGGCACGCCAGAAATCTATGATTGTGGGTTCGAATCCCGGTTCGCCCGATTATGTTTCTAGGTTTGTCAGCACCATACCCGTGCCCGTGGGTTTCACCGAAGTGGTAAACGTCTGTGACCTGCATCACTTCGGGCTTTCCTCCCACATTAAGCTGACACGCCGCGATATAACTGGAATACTGTTAAAAGCGGCGTTAAACCAAACTCACTCACTCACTACAGCTTAAGAACAAAAGAATCCTATGGGTTCACAATAAACCCGTAGGGCACAGCCTTGTACAGTATTTCAGTTATATCACCGAGTGTCAACTTGTTATGAGGGAAAACAAGAAGTGTCTTAGACGTAAAACCCACCAGCAGGGGTATGGTGCTGACAAACTTTGAAATATAATATGAAACAATTTCAACCTAAAACCGAGGAGGAGAGTTTTAACTTACTTATAAACCTAAATGCAAGAATTACAAGAAATAACAAAAAACACCGGGATACCATATAGTGACACAATGCAGTAGTCGCGGTATATAACGAACTCAGTGACAGGGTAGACCGCGAAGATAACGTGCAGCATGCAGACAACTGAATTCATGACATGTGAGACTGAACACCCTTTCATCAACTGTCCCGGTGGGAAAAGTGTGACAATCCTTTACATGATATGTAACATTGCAGATTCGATTCACGTCGTAGAATTTTGGCATTCCTTTGAATTTTATAGTAATTGCCAAGGTATTCCGTAGAAAGACTCTGCTAAGAGGTTCTTCTGCAAAAACAAGGCCCGTAAAAAAATAGGATGACGTCACTAAAGGTTAATAGTTATGAAAATGTACTACTTTGATAGGTTATGCAACAACGCAGTGTTGTTTTGACACACATCGACCAGCTAATACATTTGAGTAAATACGCACTTGAGTTGACCCATTGTTACTTTCTTGGGAAATATAATTATGCATTTCTAAATCAATACAAACGAAACAAAATGTCTGCTATACAATTGATTGAAATAGCGTGGCTTTTCCTACTGATTCGCGCCTGTTGCCGTCCAGATGACGGAGACGTTTATGTCCTCTGGGTGCTGGTGCCCCACGATGTCCCAGCCTGCAGTCAGCGTCTTCCAGTTGCTCACGACGAAGGTGAAGTTCGTCGCTTCTGGGTCTGCAGTAACAATATCGTGAACATGATGTTGCGAGGAGGTTGAAAGACGCGGACATATAAGCATATGTATAATTTGTTTGTTAATTGTCTAGCCCCATTCACATGGACAAAATTTACTCATGTAAGCAAATTTACTCTTGGAGTACATTTACTCATGTAAGCAAAAGTATATTTACATTGCGTTCACATGAAGTTTATGCAAGGCAGAAGTAAACATTATTTCATAAATAAATTGTGGACTTTTATCATTTGAGGCCATGTCGCTGTCGAAGATAATCAACCAGAGGCGAAAGAGAGACTTTCAATACTTTCTTTGTATGGGATTAGTCTTAGGATTATGCCAGGAAAGAGAACTGTGGAAGAGAGAACGTTCTCAACACTGGTGGAACAATGTCGTCAAACGATCATTTGATGATAAACTGTGAATCGATAACTTTCGCATGACACGCGAAACATGTTCAAGCCCTGTCTGGAGCTCGGCATTAAGGGGCTAAAACAAGGACTGGTCGGCTCGGAGTCAGTATACTGTGTCTGAATAGGGTATTCATGTTAAACTGCGGCATGGTATCTCAGTGTGCTAGCACTATAAATCGGCATCAGTCCGGACTAGTACAAGCAGCCACACAAACACACACACGTACATGCACGTCGTTATATAAGTGCAATAATCTTGGACGCGACGTTAAAACCCATTTCACCTTAGCTCACTAAAACTTACCTTCTGTTGTGTTGGCAAGCGCTGTCCTCGGGTCACTCGGGTACCCATGCCCATATGCATCGGAGGCGGAGACGCTCAAGTTGTATCTCGTGTTTGGAGTCAGTCCGCAGATCGTTATAGTATGCTCGGATGTTTCAGTGGTGTTTGTCTGTGAACATTCAGAATCATTTAAAGCATGTTACGCTTGGAGGGTACATTGATCTATCGGTGAACTGTAGCATCTTTCCACGCTCAAACACAGAGATGATAATGTTATTAAGGAAACAAGAGGGGACCTAGTTATTGTTTAAAATCATGACGTCATATTAGATTTTATCATCCTAAAATGGCTTGGGTGCGATCTCCTGGAAATATATGGCATCACAATGTTTTTGCAGACCATTGCGACGTCATCGGTTGTCATAACGTCATAATCAAATGACATCACTTATCTCGCTGCTACTGAAACTGTTCAGTTCTACTTTTAAAACTCAAGGCGGAGGTTAATACTGTTAACAAACTGAAAACGTTGGAAGAATGATTTTGGGATGATAAATAGAATCTCACCCTCGTGTCTTTTGATATCAAACATATCAACCCTCAGAGTTCTAACTTTTAGTAACTGGTGTTGATATACTAGTATTTGATATCAGCAGACACTTGTTTGAGATTTTTTAAATACTGCCTGGGTAAAAACTCTTCATTGTCATAGCAACACGTGTATTAATAAATGGTGACCATTACAAAGACGGTATAATGCAAAACCATTTGCTCGAACATAAACAAATTTGTTCAACAGATTTAGTTTCGCTTTATTCTGTGCTTCTTGGAAAATCAGTTGAGTTCTTGAATTACAATTAAATTAAGTGAGTATCGAGGAGACGTACAGAGGTGAAAGTACTGTACGTCACTCTGAATGTGACAGTTCTGTCCCATGTGTCTTTGTTCCACGCCAACCCTACACAACGACTGGTGACATGGGTGACGTTCAGAGACTCCACAGGTGCCGGTTTCACTGAAACATGAAAGTGAGTGAGTGAGTGAGTGAGTGAGTGAGTATGGTTTTACGCCACTTTTAGCAATATTCCAGGAATATCACGGCGGGGGACACCAGAAATGGGCTTCACACATTGTACACATGTCGGGAATCGAACCCGGGTCTTCGGCGTGGCGTACGCACGCTTTAACCACTAGGCTACCCGACCGCCCCGAAACATGAAAGAGGAACCCTAAACAAACGGATTGTTCAAATTACTGCAGGGACACCAAGTTAACGGCTAGGATAACTCCGTGGAATGCTGAATTATCAAGCACACTTATTAACCTGTCTGTTGGCTATATTAAAAAGGAATTGTGATATCAAACTTTCGAGGTTTCATTTATCAGATGAATTCATATTTTGCACAAATATGTTACATATTTTTCATATATAACAGTATGGTCAGTGGTAGATACATTTAGGAAATCTTTTTTTGTCAAGTGACAGATGTTGTTTTTCTCTGACAGAATTGTCAGTCGGGGGGAAAAGAAAAGAAACAAACAGCCAGGAGTTAAATCATCAGTTAGTTTCCTCATTAACGTACAGTAAACTACGGTTATAACGAACACGCTTATAACGAACTGACGGATATAACGAACTTACTTTTTTGGTCCCGACTATTTACTGTAGTTATGCTGTATATATGTTTATAACGAACTACGGTTATAACGAACTAAAATTAGTAGTCCCTTTGAGTTCGTTATAACCGTAGTCTACTGTATCATAACTACAGACATTTGCGAAAGTCAGGACCCGGAAGGACAAGTTTCCGGTTAACCGGAGTGCGGACATGCGGTTTTTTACAGTACATGAAAATGACACAAGACACGATAAACTGAAATCATGGTTGTGGGTGATATGCAAAGATATCTTTTGGATATTTTTTTATTAACGAGACAGAGCACGGGTGGCCGGTCGTCTGTGGCGCTGCAGTTCGCCGCGCAGAGTTGTGTGCCTTAGGCTAAACAGGATCCTATGATCGTGTATGATACTTGATTAGTCAGCACCATACACGTGCTCGCAGTGTAAATGTCACTTTGCATCACCTTCGTCTTTCTTTTCACATTATAATGACACTCCGCGATGTCACTGAAATTATGTCAACAGTGAGTGAGTGAGTTGGGTTTAGCGCCGCTTTTAACAGTATTCCAGTTATATCGCGGCGTGTCAGCTTAATGTGGGAGGAAAGCCCGAAGTGATGCAGGTCTCAGACGTTTACCACTTCGGTGAAACCCACGAGCACGGGTATGGTGCTGACAAACCTAGAAACCATGTTCAGGTCAGCGTGCCCAGTCCCCGTCCGTCGCCAACAAGAATAGGTTTCCCGGATTCGGAAATAATGATGAAATATACCGATAAAATGGGAGGCTAGTACCCTACCATGATCCCTTGTCGTCATCGACATGCTTTTGACAGAAGCGCCATCTTGAGTGCTCAGTGTTATGTTGAATGTGTATCTTGGGGAACCCCTGAAGTTTGACTCATCCAGGAAGCAGGATCGATGTGTGCTCTCGGAGCAATAGTACCAACTGCAATGTCAAACAGTATAAGATGAATATACACAACTCACAAAACACTCACAGAAGACTCACAGAACTCTCACAGATCATGTTATGTAATTAATAATATCCCGAAAAGTACAGCTTAAGAGGGGGCACGGGTGGCCCAGTCGTCTAAGGCGCCGCGATTCGCTGTGCAGAGTTGCGTCCCTTGGGCACGCCAGAAATCTATGATTGTGGGTTCGAATCCCGGTTCGCCCGATTATGTTTCTAGGTTTGTCAGCACCATACCCGTGCTCGTGGGTTTCACCGAAGTGGTAAACGTCTGTGACCTGCATCACTTCGGGCTTTCCTCCCACATTAAGCTGACACGCCGCGATATAACTGGAATACTGTTAAAAGCAGCGTTAAACCAAACTTACTCACTCACTACAGCTTAAGAACAAAAGAATCCTATGGGTTCACAATAAACCCGTAGGGCACAGCCTTGTACAGTATTTCAGTTATATCACCGAGTGTCAACTTGTTATGAGGGAAAACAAGAAGTGTCTTAGACGTAAAACCCACCAGCAGGGGTATGGTGCTGACAAACTTTGAAATATAATATGAAACAATTTCAACCTAAAACCGAGGAGGAGAGTTTTAACTGACTTATAAACCTAAATGCAAGAATTACAAGAAATAACAAAAAACACCGGGATACCATATAGTGACACAATGCAGTAGTCGCGGTATATAACGGACTCAGTGACAGGGTAGACCGCGAAGATAACGTGCAGCATGCAGACAACTGAATTCATGACATGTGAGACTGAACACCCTTTCATCAACTGTCCCGGTGGGAAAAGTGTGACAATCCTTTACATGATATGTAACATTGCAGATTCGATTCACGTCGTAGAATTTTGGCATTCCTTTGAATTTTATAGTAATTGCCAAGGTATTCCGTAGAAAGACTCTGCTAAGAGGTTCTTCTGCAAAAACAAGGCCCGTAAAAAAATAGGATGACGTCACTAAAGGTTAATAGTTATGAAAATGTACTACTTTGATAGGTTATGCAACAACGCAGTGTTGTTTTGACACACATCGACCAGCTAATACATTTGAGTAAATACGCACTTGAGTTGACCCATTGTTACGTTCTTGGGAAATATAATTATGCATTTCTAAATCAATACAAACGAAACAAAACGTCTGCTATACAATTGATTGAAATAGCGTGGCTTTTCCTACTAATTCGCGCCTGTTGCCGTCCAGATGACGGAGACGTTTATGTCCTCTGGGTGCTGGTGCCCCACGATGTCCCAGCCTGCAGTCAGCGTCTCCCAGTTGCTCACGACGAAGGTGAAGTTCGTCGCTTCTGGGTCTGCAGTAACAATATCGTGAACATGATGTTGCAAGGAGGTTGAAAGACGCGGACATATAGGCATATGTATATATTGTTTGTTAATTGTCTAGCCCCATTCACATGGACAAAATTTACTCATGTAAGCAAATTTACTCATGGAGTACATTTACTCATGTAAGCAAAAGTATATTTACATTGCGTTCACATGAAGTTTATGCAAGGCAGAAGTAAACATTATTTCATAAATAAATTGTGGACTTTTATCATTTGAGGCCATGTCGCTGTCGAAGATAATCAACCAGAGGCGAAAGAGAGACTTTCAATACTTTCTTAGTATGGGATTAGTCTTAGGATTATGCCAGGAAAGAGAACTGTGGAAGAGAGAACGTTCTCAACACTGGTGGAACAATGACGTCAAACGATCATTTGATGATAAACTGTGAATCGATAACTTTCGCATGACACGCGAAACATTTTATGAACATGTTATGTTCTTTGCAAGGAACTACAGCAGTATCTTCCTGATTATCAGTATCTTGGATTTAATATGCTTACGTAAGCAAATAGAGAATCTGTTCACATGACCAGAAATACTCCATCAGCATTTATACTTATGAGTAAATATACTTTTACTAGACCTCATCAGGTGTAGCAAATATTTTTTGACTCATGCCTCTTTACTCCTGGAGTATATTTACTCACGTAAGCAAATGCGTTCACATGCCACCATAAGTAAATTTACTTATGTAAGTATATATACTCACGTAAGTAAAAGTGTCCATGTAAATGGGGCTTAAGGCCGCTTTCAAAACTACTCCAGTTACATGACGTAGACATTACAGGTCTGTAGATAATGGATTCAGGGCCAGACGAACCGATGATTTATGTACATGGTTGTGTGTATGTGTTCAGGTGCTTGCGTGTATGTGTTCATTCACATGTTGGCGTGAATCTGTTCAAGAACATATGTGCTTGTACAGTGTTGCCTAGCAATGTTCATCGCATGGATGGTCGTCATTGACTCATTTGTCGCAACAGGATATGGTCAACGTGATTCTAATTTTGCAATACTCGCATTCTTTTTATCAGTTTGCTTTTAAGTCAATATTTCGTTAATAGAAACAAATATTGATATCACATGTTACGACACAAATATTCATATTCCCACAAACAGCAGAAATTTAGGCACAGAATAAATATGGGCGGCGGATGTAATATATCCAAAGTAGTATAGAACGGGTCCGCAGGAACACGGGTACATGTACTTATCAGTTTTCTATCTATTTTCAAAATAGCACGTTCTGAAGTAAAACTGTGCACATCATGTTACACGATTAAAACTCAAACCGTAGGGGTTATTTGTCATCGCGTTAAATGGAAAGGCTAGCATTGAAACATCAACTATGCAAGTCGGGACAGGGCTGAATAATTCTTTACAAATGGTTCACAATAGTACGCAGCGCGGGTGATTCGAAATCCGGTTGCCTTCAGCGTTATAGTCAATGCAGGGTGACGTGACTCCCTCGTTGTTGCGCGCTAAATGTAATTAAACGACACTGCTAGCTTGCTGATTGTGTAGTCTTATCTATTTCTTCTATATTTTTTTCCATACAGGTTGTCTAACGTTCATGGTGTACAACGTGCAGACCGTACAAGATGAATTTGATCCAGCTAGACGTACATTTTTTATTCCTACATTACCCGGCGTATACCATGTTGACACAACCCGTCTCTATTGCGGTATGATGTACTTTCAACACACACCCTGTATTCATCAAACCAGGTCGCACGCTCTAGCGAGCGCGGTCAATTTGAAACGACTACGTGAGTTGTACACTAATTGTAATTTCTACTAACGCCTGAAATAAACGAAACCATTATGACCAATAAACAATTTGAAACGACGTGGTCACGTGAGTTGTCAAGCGCGCTCAATTCAAACTGGGCTGCTTGTCTATTCAGGTCAGCACGCTATACATTTAGCTCTATTCATAACCCTTTACTTTTGTTTTCTTATGAATTCTTTTCTGCCTTATAAACACACACCTTTCATCCCCCCTCACCTGTGACGCGCTGTTGATGCATGAGTCATCCTATCCGATCACGTGACTTGGATCAACCAATCACCTTCGCATCCGCCTGGATCAACCGGATCAACCATAAAAGGTTCCTGCGGACCCGTTCTATACCACTATCCAAGCATGGCTATTGAATGAGTGGAGTATTACGCCGCTTTGAGTAGTATTTCAGTAAGAACACAACGGGAAACACCAGAAAATAACTTCGGAATCGAACCCGGATCTGCGTCTTGACAACCCAACACTCTATCAGCTAGTCTAGCCCATGTAGGTATAACTTAGATACTTACCGGCTGTACATGAAGACAGATGCCACGCCAGCAGCACGATGGCCCACAAGACCAGAGGACATACACTATGGGGCATGTCAGCAGTCTAGTGTCACCTACAAGGAATTCATTTATTCATTAATAAAGACATTAGGTCCGTATACCATTGAACGAGTACATGGCACTCTACTGCGAGGTCGTTGGCCAAATATTGTTTTGTTGCCATAGCGTTACTCGTTTACGAGGCCAAAGGAAAATCTTAAGATGTAAACTTGTAAATTTGAAATACAGGAGTCTAGGTGGCAATTTACAACAATGGAATGTCACAATAAAAGAAAACTGTTCCGATGAGTTATCAACTTGAGTTGATTGCAACGTAAAATGTATGTTTAATTAAAACAATTATTTATATTGGACATCGTAAAAGTAGTGAGGAAAATGTTTAATGCAAGATCTTTTGGGGGTTTCCTCGTTTCACTTTCGGCACTGATATACATATTAGATAACGTAAAATAGTGTGCGACCAGATACTCGGAGCACAGCTGTTGCTAAAGCCAGTACACCAAATCATTCATATACAATTGACAATCAAATTCAGAAGCGATGATGATGACAAAGCGACATCGTTATTATTAGCAATATACAAGCTAAGGCGACTGTGAATCTCATACTTTAACAAAGACAAACGACGGTCGTAGTGTCAAGATCGTTTGTGCATCGGGCCCCTAGGTCCAGTTTCATGCATTGTAGGGCTGCTAATACCGAAATCCCCATTTACATGTATGTGTATGGAAAAGTGATAGCAAGGAGAAAGACTAAGAAATTAAAAAATAAAAAAACACAAAGACAAAAGTGATCATGTGCTTAGATATCTTATTGTGATTGTGAACTTTCTTAAACAGTTGGAATTATTGTATTATATTGCAATATGGATGGATCCAAAGGTTATCAATTTAAAATAAAAACAACTTTAAACAAATTCTTATTTCAAATGAAATTTGGTTGTCACATTTGGTCTTCGCTATATGATAAAAGCGACAGAACCTTTTCCATATATTCATAGGAAATCTCTGCTAAAAGCATAGTCGACTGTATGATTCCGACTGTATCACGAACATGTGTTTAGGAATCACTGTCAAATAGTGTTGATACCAGAAATGGGAACAAGACTGGTCCATTTTCAGTCCTAGATATAGATGTGATTACAAAACTTTAAGTGACAGAAAAATTGAGCTGGCATTCTTTTTTCCTCAAATAATCCTTAAAACTAAATCTATCTACAGGTTGTTAGTGTGTACGAACTAGCAGACACATCGACATGTAATATGATATAGTCCATATCATCATGACTGTTATTTATATTTTTTTATGATCTCAGTTAATTTTGCCCTGGTTAATATATTGAAGCATAAACACACAAAACATATTCACCGTGGTTTCTTCTTGCTCCTTGCCAGCCTCACTCACACCAACACTGAAGGACAGCAAGAAATAATTCAGCTAGTTAGTAAATCGTATCACGCATGGGCATTATGACACAAAACCCGGTGTTTTCGCCGAAATGTAATGTATTCATTGACGCTCATGAATATGCATGTAAAATTCACCAGTCTTTGTTTACCTTCAGCGGGAAGTTCACTGCTCAGTGTGAATTGACTTTTAATATCACTCATATTGTGTCGGTTTTCCGTTATAAATTCTTTAACAGGGACAATCTGACTTTGGGTGGGGTAGCAGTGTTACTGTGAGCAGGGGTTAGAGGGGAGTGTCTGAGGCTCAGTCACTCTGTTCATGGGTATGAACACTACATTAACCTTTTTAATAATGAAGGGCTTTTCAGCAGCAAAACATTTCACGAAAGTGTTGATCTGCTGCAGCCCGTGCGACTACTCCCATCCCTCATCCCTACTACTCAAAAGAAGTTAAGGACCACCCGATTCGTTCAGTACCAGTAACAACGAGAGAAGCGCGTGTACGCTGCTTATAATACTTGTATGTTCGTATATGCAGTCGGTCGGCAGGAAGTGACAATATTGAGTCGATGGCTTGTGGTATATGCAAGTTTACTTTATACCGGGAGATTACAGGGAGATTACATTTACAAGGTTACATTTTGGCTAGACTAACGAGTCTATGCATAGTCCAATCAAAACCGCGCTGCGAAATCGAAATCCGGTTCGTAAATTGTCATGCAGATTTCGGTCGATTGCAGGATTTGCAAAACATGTGCACCGCTAACTCGTTGCCTTTTAATCAAGGTGCTCACGTGATTTGATGCACTTCGCGATGTAAGACTCGTTTTATCACAATATATAGATATTGATTATCGATCAGATCGTCTTGACTGGGCGCCGCCGTTTTGTTTGAAGCAAATGCAAGTGAAACGAGAGGTGGAATCTGATTGGTCCATAGGAGAGGCATAGAAGGGACATAACTCGTAACAGTCACTGGTGGCGCTACGATCATGCCCAGGAATTCCAAACTAGTTCGGCAAGGGTGGAAACTGGACTTGTATAGTCAGTTAACTCTCTTTCCTCGGGAAGATGCTAATTCCGGCCTCCTCACCCCATTAGTTTAACGTTAACACGACTACAAAATACTAATATAATATATATTAACACAACCTGTTCAGATGTCATATTCAAAATTATATATATTATCAATTCGGATTTCAAGTAATATTTCGAAATATCCAACTACGTATTATAGGTAGTGGGCTGTATGTGGTAGAATGACCACCATCACCTGCCTTGTATGGTCTGTTTAAAAGGACACTTTCGCCCTGGGTACGAACTTACTATGCAATAATATACTATATATACCAGGGAGAACACAATTCTGGATGTATTCTTGTTGGGCATGTGTGAGTGTACACCAAAGATATAACACTGTTTACACAGATAAATAAACACACAAGTGACTTTCATTGTCGACGGTAACGCATAGATCGTGTGTAACAGCAGGTGTATACATCTCCACGGTATACATCGTTTTGGTGTAAAACAACGTTTTATGTGTTCCTAACATGCAAAAAAACTCTCACCTTCTGGCTGTCATAGATTCATAAGAATATCTCGTCAGATCACGTTAAATACACGTGACAAATTTCCAAAGCTCTTCAGGTTACGCTACCCGTGTGAAGGCATGGGCTGACACCTTTTTCAAGAATTGAAAACCGTTGCGGCGCTCGTACCTTTCGTACACTGAATACTCACGCTCTGATTCAAAGACAGCGTTGTATAATGGATCGTCAAAGCTTCTATGCAAGTTGCAGCATGACTATGTCATTTTGTTGATTCCATGTTCAACGGTTCTACAAGCTAACAATGCAAGTGATCGGTGTTTGAAGTGTCTGCATTGCCACCAGATTGTGCAGTGATTAACAGCATTGTGAGCAGTGTGGCTAGGTAACCGTGAACAGGAAAGATCCAGGGTTCGACAGGTGCATGAATGCGTATCAGTTAATGTTTGAAGGACACATGTTGAAGTAAACATGTCAACTAAATATCTGTTAACATATGGGTAGAAATTAACAAAAGGAGCGACAGTTACCGACATTTTCCTTCAATGGTTTCACAAAGAACAAATACAGTTTCCGCCATGATCATGAAACATGCATGAGGAACGTTGTGTCATTTTAAGTATGACGTTGCCCTCTTTCAAAGGAGTTGGTTCTCCGAAACCTTTTAATATGCAGGTGCACATTTTCCTCATTTCAGTTTCCACGCGCTAAACATATGTGGATTTAATATATATGCTAATCAGAAGAAGTTAAAGAACACCCGATATGTTCATATGAATAGTGTTAATCTTTCACCATGACAGTCATATGTAGTCATATGAAAAACAATCGGGTGTTCTTTAAAATCTTTTGAGTAGTATACATATGTATTGAAAACTCTGTCATGGTTAATCCATATTTGTCACATGTTCAAAATCATCCTGTTTTATGCTAACTCAGATTAACAGTACGAATCCATTTATGTTCAGTACTAATTCGTCATTCAGTAGCTACTAGTAAGTGAGTTTAGCTTTTTCGCTGCTTATTGAAGTATTCCAAAAATATCACGGCGGAAATGGCTTCACAAATGGCTTCACACATTGTACTCATGATGAGAGTCGAACCCGGGTCTTCGGCGTGACGAGCGAACGCTTCACCAACTAGGGTACCTAACCGCCCGCAGTAGTAACTAAAGGTTGGGGGACATTAAGTTTTTCTGATTCTCTTTCACCTCATCACCCATGAGAGACACGGGGGCACGGGTGGCCCAGTCGTCTAAGGCGCCGCGATCCGCTGTGCAGAGCTTCGTCCCTTGGACACGCCAGAAACCTATGATTGTGGGTTCGAACCCCGGTTCGCCCCGATTATGTTTCTAGGCACCATACCCGTGCTTTCACCGAAGTGGTAAACGTCTGAGACCTGCATCACTTCGGGCTTTCCTCCCACATTAAGCTGACACGCCGTGATATAACTGGAATACTGTTAAAAGCGGCGTTAAACCCAACTCACTCACTCACTCTTGGGAGACACGTGATGTGCAGGGTGTATTACTGCGGGTATCTGTACGCTGGATCACATGAACGCGTTTTACTTTTTAGCCGTTGTATCGTTTATACGTGTATTCATATTGGAGTTCTATTGCATAATGGACAGCTTTTCAATTCATAACCTAAGGCATTACTACCTCGAAGGAAGAGCGCAAAGAAAACCGGGGTTTGAATAAAAAAGCGACAAAACCCTTTCCATAATCCTGAGGAAAGTGTGCTGTGATAGCCTTTACTCCGTCTCCATACGCGGGGGAAGTGAAGGTACACACACCTCAGGTCAGTTTTAATTCCATGTTCATATTTTGTAGACAGGAAAACCTGGAGATGTCACGTTACAAATGCTGATAAAGACCTGATGTAATATTAAAGATAGTGTGTGACCTATTAACACATGACCTATAAACAAGCTATTCCGATACCACTGCCCCCCGATACCAATTCTTCCCGCCGTACTCCCCCTACACACACACAATCCTCCCGCCCACTCAATTCTTCCCGCCCTACTCCCCTACACACACACACACACACACAAACACACACACAATCCTCCCGTCCCCGATCAATTCTTCCCGCCGTACTCCCCCTACACACACACACACACACACAAACACACACAATCCTCCCGCCCCCCTCAATTTTCACCGCCCTACTCCCCCTACACACACACACACATACACTAACACACACACACACACACACACACTAACACACACACATACACACACACAGAGACTAACACACAATCCTCCCGCCCCCTCAAATCTTTCCGCCCTACTCCCCCTACACACACACACAAACACAAACACACACACACACACACAAACCTCCCGCCCCCCTCAATTCTTCCCGCCCTACTCCCCTACTCCCCTACACACACACACACACACACACACACACACACACACACACACACACACACACACACACACACACACACACACACACACACACACACACACACACACACACACACACACACACACACACTCCTCCCGCCTGCCTCAATTCTTCCATCCCCATTTGTATAACATTTGGTTTGTTATCTAATCCATATACTAATGAATGTTTTGTATTGAATGTATGCTGGCGTTTAAGAAAGCACTGTTCGAATCAAATCAGTCTGTTATTTAGATTAACACACCAGTGATGACTTGGTATATATCCGCTCCTTTCTATCAAAACTCCGTACTGTTATTCCTTCGCTTCCAACGTTTCTTATGTTTGAAGTAACGCCCCTAACCTTTACTAGTGTAATCTTAGGTATATATATATATATTAATATTCAATATGTTAATGCTTTAAAATTAAGTGAGTGGGTGAGTGAGTTGGGTTTAACGCCGCTTTTAAGAGTATTCCAGTTATATCGCGGCGTGTCAGCTTAATGTGGGAGGAAAGCCCGAAGTGATGCAGGTCTTAGACGTTTACCACTTCGGTGAAACCCAGGGGCACGGGTATGGTGCTGACACACCTAGAAACATAATCGGGGCGAACCGGGATTCGAACTCACAGTCATAGGTTTCTGGCGTGCCGAAGGGTCGCAACCCTGCACAGCGAATCGCAGCGCCTTAGACGACTGGACCACCCGCGTTCCCCTTTAAAATTAAGTGTAATATCGGTAATGTACTACTGCATATTGTATTAAACAATATTGTATAAAAGTATAAGATAAGTAAAAAGAGCCCAATCTCTGTTGTCTTGGCAACATACTACTTGGATCAATAAAGGTTATTAAATAATGTAATTAATCCATATGCAAGTATGTATTTCATGACTCATAAACTCCCAATTGTCCTGATGCTTTTTTGTAATTAGTTATGATTGACTGACTTATTTATTCCTATCTTTATATCTTTATCTTTATTTATCCCTGCAAGAGGTATTTCAGCCCATGTACATCAATTTAAGAAGAAAATTGGTAGACTATCTGGTATTGTTCTACGGGGTATCAGGATGGGGAGTATTGTCCGTGTGGGGTCATGTGCGGATCCCCTCCACTTATCACACCACATACACACACGATGCAATAGTAGCACACCTGTTTACAGTACTGATGTATTTTCTACCCCTTTTGTGTTTTATGAGTGAGTGAGTGAGTGTGGTTTTACGCCGCTTTTAGCAATATTCCAGCAATATCACGGCGGGGGACACCAGAAATGGGCTTCACACATTGTACCCATGTCGGGAATCGAACCCGGGTCTTCGGCGTTACGAGCGAACGCTTGAACCACTAGGCTACCCGACAGCCCCATTTCCAAATATATACATGTGTATTTTGCAATCTTTCTTTGGGGTTTGATCCTGAGAGAGGAGTGATTAGGTCTTAGGATAATTTCACATTAAAGTTTGTCAGGATCAGGTCATTCTAGTGTGATTCTATCCTATTTTCTAGGACAGAATCACTCTCGAGTGAAATTTAAGGGGAGTGATCTAAATCTTGGCCCCCTTCCTCGGTGCGTCAAGGGAACGGTCAGTGTGAACATGAAAGGTTCTGTCAGCTGCCAGTGTGGGGTGAGGTGAAATTGGGTTTAACGTCGAGTTCAAGATTATTTCACTTACATGTGTGCTAGTACGTGTGCGCGCGCGTCCTTGCGTGCATGCGTGCGTGCGTGGCTTGTCCTGACTGATGCCGGTTTTATAGTGCTAGCCCACTGTATCAGTTTATCATGAATACCCCACTCAGACACAGAATACTGACTCCGAGCCGACCAGTCCTTGTTTTAGCCCCTTAATGCCGTGCGCCAGTAACAACAAGTACCATCTTTTAACGTCATTTGATATAACGCGGCCGTGGATTGAACCCCGGACCTTCCTCTCTCCGGACGGATGCTCTACCACTAGACCACGGAGGCGGTCGCTGCCCACGTGAGCTTAATTCAACCTCATTTAGCCTGCGGGACTGGTTAAAAACCAATATTAGCTTCATTTAATATACCTGAAGCTCACTCACTGAAACAGCATGTGATCCCATGTGGCCCTGTACCTGACCGTTGCATTGAAACAAACCTTGAACTTTTATGACGTTCTATATCTTTTTAAGTTTCTGGACTGGTGAAGTTGAAATTTGGCATGCGTGTTACTCCTGATGTAGACATCTTGGTATGTTCAAATCATTTGTTTGTTTACAATATTTCCTCGTGAACCAAAAGAACCACAAGACTTAGAAAGCTGAAACTTCTTATGAATGATCATGACACCAGGTTGATTATACGTAAGTCAATGCAACTTTTCAAGGCATCATAATCGGCAGTCAACTTCGGTGCCAGAGACAATGCTACAAAACTCTCTTTTCCTGAAACTCAGCATTGATGCTTGCCATCATTATAGGATTGAAGCCTCATAAAATCCACAAAATTTCATTTTGTTTGAAAATGTGTCTTTAGAAAAAATATTAAGAATTCGAATTGTTAAGCAAACTGTCTTCAGAAATCAATGAGCCAAGTGTGTACAATGATGTGAGTGTCAAGGACAATCAATTATGTCTTGTTAGAAATCACGACGCCAAAGATCAACTTTAAAAAGTATGTGATAAACATTTAGCATAAGGTATGAGGGTTGACTGATAATTTCTAAGCCTCACAAAGAAGGAACTTACTTGATCACTGCACGTTCCTCAAGTTGGCCCCATTTCCAAAGGTCTGCCAATTTACTGATTTAAAAAATTTGCTCAACTGACTCAAGATTTTGTGGACGTACCTCTATGACATCAATGATACTCATCTGTCCACAATTACAGATTTCACTATCACGCTATTCGTTCTATGTGAGGTTCTTCCTTTTAACCAAGGCATCAGTCACATCGACTATGAAACTGTACCTTTGTCCACCCCCATCGTATCACCAATCACTTGAAGGAAACTACCACTTGCGTAAAAACGGAAAGCTCGTATCATCAGTTGTTGATCGACGTTTAGAGCATGGCTACATTGTGTAGGGCGCTCCAAATCTTCACTCAGTATATTGGCGATGTAGTTGATAGATTCCCGCCCAAATCTGTACCTATCACGAAGTTCACTGTCTGTGTAGTTCATTAATGCAAAATTTACAGCTCGGAATCACTTCTGTTGTCTCGCATTAACCACTGGAACCATGTAAGCGGCGCTAGGCCTAACCATGAACGCCATTTTGTTTCAAAGATAACCAAGGTGTTAAGTATTAACGGAGGTCGGGAGGTGTGTTAACTTTAACGGGTGTTTAACCAGTCGTTAAAGATAACCATGCTTTGGGAAACAACATAACCATTTGGTTAAATTTAACGGAGAGTTAACACTGACTTAACGGCTGGTTAACAGTTAACCGGGTTTTGAACAACCGGGCCCAGAACGTTTCAATCAACCCGCGTATACTTGTCCAAAGAGACGACTTAAATAATCGGGTGGTGAAACTCGTTGAGTTGGTTGATGACGTGTCACCGTACACAGGAGAGCGTGGATCGTTGATCACAATATCAATCATTGGACTAGCCTAGACTAAGCAATGCATAGATCGCCGTCATATATAGCTGGAATATTGCGGAGTGCAGTGTTTAACACACGCGCGCACACACATACACAAGCACGCACGCACGCACGCACGCACGCACGCAAGCACGCACACACACACACACACACACACACACACATTCATATACATTGATTAAATGTTTGTAATCGGGGTCTGTGTTCATTTCTTGTTTCTTTATCATGTTATCATGTGTGTAAAGTGTCGGAATCAAAGCAGTAACCTTGGATATAAGTCAAGAATTGTTATTTTGTATTTTATTGTTGCTAATATATTCGTTGGGATCACCTATGAGTATTTAGCAATAATTATTTTAGAAATCAAAGAACGGATTCTTAATGGGAACAAGTTTTCTCAAGAACTATTTAAGTTGAGAAATGAAATTTTACACACTGAATTTTACGTTACTGGTCACGATCTGAAATGGATTTTTAAAATTGGAGTCGTAAATTCATTATTTACGGAGTTGTGGCCGCTGGTCCGAGATTTTCAACTTGGACCATACTGCCTGAAATGGGACATGTTTTCTCAGAAACTACTGCACGAGGTTTGCATGCCTCTCAGAGATACCTGCCAAGACTGAGCTGAAGAATGTGTGCCATAATTTTTTTTTCTCAGGGCTACGGCACTTGTGCAATTGTTATTTCAAAAATGTTCTAAAATGTCCCACCGACCATGACTGAGACGAAAGACGTGGTATCATCGTCAAATCGGCTGTTTCAACCAGAGGTTTTTAATGTGATATGATATCCCTGATTGACCAATCGGAATCGAGTATATCCCACATTCGTTGTTAATTAATATAATATAATAATCATATCTAGTTGCATATGTAGCCGTCAGACCGCCTCCTCGAATACTTGGTGTGCCAGGCTGTTATTTTATACTGAAACCTGAAGGAAATAGAAAATCTCTCTCTCTCTCTCTCTCTCTCTCTCTCTCTCTCTCTCTCTCTCTCTCTCTCTCTCTCATATACAGTAAACTACGGTTATAACGAACACGCTTATAACGAACTGACGGATATAACGAACTTACTTTTTGGTCCCGACTATTTGCTGTTGTTATACTGTATATATGCTTATAACGAACTACGGTTATAACGAACTAAAATTAATAGTCCCTTTGAGTTCGTTATAACCGTACTTTACTGTATATAAATTTGCGTGTTGCGTAAAACATTTTTTGACATTTCAACGGAGAGTTCATGAAATGTATGCAGTGTAGCATGTTTGTGAAAAATCTTAAATTCAGCAGGATGAGGATGAGGGTACTATCACCTTTACACAACCACCTGGTATCATCACTATTTGATAGTGATTCGTATAGATGCTATATATTGACGGAATCGTACAATGAACTATTAGCAGAGATTGCTTGTAATTAGGGGAAAGGTTCTGTCTCTTTAATTTAAACATGTAAACTGGAAAACGTTCTTTTATGAAAGATATAACTGTAAATTTAATAATGTTCAGTTTCATTTAAAACATGAACTATACTCTTATGCATACTTCTCATATATCGTATATTGTAATATTACACACACACACACACACACACACACACACACACACACACACACACACACACACATATATATATATATATATATATATATATATATATATATATATATATATATATATATATATATATATATAAATATAATATTACTATGACTGATGTATTCAACACAACACATACATAAATACGTACATGTTTTACAGTGTCTCATAAACATGTTTCATTTTTTTCTTTGGCGTTACTTGCGGTGTCAAACAACAAACAAACATCGAGACGGATTATTCTTTGGCGTAGACGTTTTATGTTTTACACATAGTTGTGCAGCAGTTACACACACTCTTTTGACAAACACTGCGTCAGTGACGCCCTAGGGTTATGGTAACAACCATTGCTTGTGACAAAGTACGAATATGACAGGCCCATCCGATTAAAGGCAACACAAGTGTCAACGTGGTTACTCTATGCTCCTCGAGAAGGGACGATTGTGGTTAGAGTTTACCAAGTCAACCGTGAAAGTGATTAGCGTGTCTACCAGGTGCATTGCACTATAAGAACATATAATCATGTACTATGGACATTTACTATTAACGTGGTTTACTGGACGTTTGTCTCGTGGGTTAAGGAACGAGAAGATGCCACTTGTCAACTGAAACAATGGTCACACACGAAAAGGGAACATTTACTATTAATGAGGTTTAATTGGGCTAAGGAACGAGAAGATACCTTTGGTCAACTGAAAAAAAAAATTCCTCACAGTTACGCCACTCGGTCTGTAAAGGGAACAGGTCTGAAACAGCATGTATGGTTCATACAGAAATACCACACCGTTATCTTAATGCCACAAACAAGATTGTAGTAAGAAGAAATAGACAGAGAAATTACAAGGAAATACCTTATTAAATAAGAGCTCCCCATACTCACTCACGTACCCAATTATTATACATTATATATTTTTGAAATATGAAATAAAGTAAAACGCATATGATAAAAGGTGTCTCGCATTATTGTTTATTTCACCACTCACCTGCTGATGATGTAGGTTCAGCCAATAGGCATTTAAAACGTAACTACTATCCCCTATATATAGACTGTGTCAGTAACCAGTCGGATGCCACTACACCTAGCGTGCTTTCCACGGATGAGCCTAGAAAAGTAACTCTTCATTATGTAAGGGGTGCGTGGAGCAGAGAGGGACAGAGTCACACACATCACCTTAATCAAATTACGGTATCATAAGTACAAAGATGGGATAGGGGCACCAATGTGAAATGTCACATAACCTTTGCTGATCGGAAGTTACAGGAACGGACCGGACATGTTCAGAAAAAAAACATGCCTCAAACTCATGGAAAGTTACCAGTGTTTATGGTACAAGCAAGGGCGTTTTCAAAAGGGTAGGGTCCTTTCTTTGGCGTTCGCATGCACAGCGGTGTCTTTCGACAGCGGTTAAACTTTGACCTATTTTTGGGGAGAGTTTTACATTTCTTAAAACTTCCGCAAACAATGATGCCATTCTTCGGGGAAAACCATGATCAGTTTAGACCAATATAGATTTCCTGTCTCTGACAACGTTAACCGTACACGGAATCAGTCACTGATTGACAGTACAAACATGTTGTTGGTGTCTTAACTTTGCTCGACTTTTGTTACCTGCTGTCTGTGTGAGATATCACCATAAGGTAAGGAGCGGTCTTCTTGGGGACAGTTGGTATTTGACGACGGGTGGGCTGTGGGGAGTGAGGGGTTGGGTGTGTAACTGATTCGCTGGGCGTCCTGCAAAATCTGTATGCTTGTACACAGGAAACATGTGCGTGTGTACACTGATGTTAAATTGATAGTACATACGCTATAATGTTTTAAATATGAAATTATTTTGTGGTACCAAAGCAAATGACAACTTATAGACAACTTCGCGGAGTATGGTTGAACACAATCACATTATTTGTTCGAGGTATTTCTGATAACTTGAGGGGGCACGGATGGCCCAGTCGTCTAAGGCGCTGCGATTCGCTGTGCAGAGTTGCGTCCCTTGGGCACGCCAGAAACCTATGATTGTGGGTTCGAATCCCGGTTCGCCCCGATTATGTTTCTAGGTTTGTCAGCACCATACCCGTGCCCGTGGGTTTCACCGAAGTGGTAAACGTCTAAGACCTGCATCGCTTCGGGCTTTCCTCCCACATTAAGCTGACACGCCGCGATATAACTGGAATACTGTTAAAAGCGGCGTTAAACCCAACTCACTCACCCACTCACTGTTGACATAATTTCAGTGACATCGCGGAGTGTCATTATAAAGCATTAACATATTGAATATTAATATATATATACCTAAGATTACACTAGTAAAGGTTAGGGGCGTTACATCAAACATAAGAAACGTTGGAAGCGAAGGAATAACAGTACGGAGTTTTGATAGAAAGGAGCTGATATATACCAAGTCATCACTGGTGTGTTAAAAGCGGCTTTAAACCCAACTCACTCACTCACTCTGAAAACTTGGAAATCCCAGAACATTCGCCTGGCAACGCGGCTGGGACAAGTCACTCTCCAGATACAGATGGGAACACTTGAACATTCACAGCGAAAGCATATTTAGGCAATATTGACAAAGAATAGCTTATCAACGTGTTAACATCAACCAGTATTTGAATAACACAAGTTAAAATAACAGTACGTGAGTATGGTTTAACGCCGCTTTTAGCAATATTCCAGCAGCAATATCACGGCGGGGGACAGCTTCACACATTGTACCCCTTAGAAAAATCAAACCCGGGCCTTCGGCTTGACGGGCGCCCGTTGTAACCACTAAGCTACCCCACCGCCAGGTAACGTAATACATATTTTATTCCGAGACGTGGAACACATTTAGGTGTTCCACAACTGTAGCATACATTCTATTTTCTAAATTATCATTCCTTTCACTTTCAGATCGCGATAGGGGTACAAGTACACCTCTGTTGTTGTAGATTACTCTAAGTAGATTTCGTCCTTGGAAAAATGACCTCCACATCACCACCCGACCCACACGCAACAATTGTTGCATCGTGTGAATTGTTTTGTTAAAGTAAGAAGTTAGGGGTTATATAATTCTCCATATAGATTAACGATGTATTATACATAAACGTATGTTGCCTTTACCAGAGACAATGCAGTTGATGTTGTGTTGCTGTTCCCTGTGGCTGATCATCGTCCATGGATCAGGTAACACAAATATTATATTTACAATCATTTTAGACTTTCCTCATTTCCTATGTTATAACGGTATATACCCGGAGCATTTTGTTTGTTTCTTTGTTTCTTTGTTGTTTAAACGCCGCACTCAGCACTATTCCAGCTGTTTGACGGCGGTCTGAAAATAATCGAGTCTGGACCAGACAATCCAGTGATTGACATCATGAGCATCGATCTACGCAATTGGGATACGATAGCATGCATCAACCAAGTCAGCTACCCTGACCACCCGATCCCTTTAGTCACCTCTTACGACAAGCATGGGTTGCTAACCTGGAATCTGCACGGGACTAGATCATTCTGACAAAGAATAAGAGATCTTCGGTAACAATACTTATGGGTTATTTTAACAACACATATCTGATTGAAAACATAATTAATGTAGACGCTGACACGCAATGTCACACAGTACATTGTCAAATATATTGAAGCAAAGGACAAGTTCAAGAAATGTTGTAAAGAGAAGAAAATCGCTCATGAGAAGATAATAGCTTCGGATATTTCTGAGGCCGCTGTAGGTAAAGACTGTAAAACATTTTGGACAGCATTGAAACATGCTCTCGGCAAACATTCTTCGAACTCAAACATTTCTCCAGACAAATGGTTGTCGTATTTCAAAAATTTATTGAATCCGGAATTAAGTGTAACATGTGAATCCGGGACTATAGTTACAGACTTCATTGAAAATCACACTTGTGAAAACTGCGAACACTTCCCATTTACTGATCAGTTGCTGCCAAGTGTTATCACAGATACAGAGATCGCTGATGCTATCTCAGGCTTAAAATAAGGCAAAAGTCCAGGCGAAGATGGTATTCCCAACTCCTTCTATAAACTGTCACAGCCATATTTTACACCGTACTTGAACATTTTATTCAATAAGATATTTGATACAGGAATATTTCCTGATAATTGGAATATAGGCATGATTATCCCGTTATATAAATCTGGAAATACGAAGGACACATCAAATTACAGAGGAATATCCCTTTTGAATACAACTGGCAAACTAGTTACTACAATACTAGAGAATAGGCTAAGATTATGGATGGAAATAAACAACTTGATATCTGAAGCGCAAGCCGGGTTCAGACAAGAATATTCAACTACGGACAACATTTTTACTTTGCAATCTCTTGTTACTGAATATTTCTCTAAACCAAAAGGAAGATTTTATGCTGCCTTCATAGACTTTAAAAAGGCCTTTGACTATGTCGACAGAAAAAAACTACTATATGCCCTACTCCAGAAAGGCTGTCATGGTAAAATGTATGTTATTCTTAAAAGTATGTTTAGCTCTGTGAAAGCATGTGTTAAAGAAGATTCTGGTAAAACAGGTTTTTTCGAAACAACGGTGGGTGTTAGATAGGGCTGTATGTTGAGCCCGATATTATTTATTTTCTTTATAAATGATCTTGTCACTGAAATGTCAAAATAGTATATTTGTTTCTCAAGATATTGAGGATTTGATGCTGTTGCTTTTTGCGGATGATGTTGTACTCTTTGCTTATAATGTTGTAAGTCTTCACTATTATTATTATTATTATTATTATTATTATTATTATTATTAATTTTAAAAACAGTTTCATATTATAAATATTCTGGGGGTAATATTTTCTTCTAGACTGATTTGGACGAAATCATGTGAGAACCTGGCAGCTGAGGCTGTTAAGGCATGCATCCCTGTTTATAAATTATTCCCAAAGAAAATCATTCTTATCATTCTCAACAGCTTGTAGAATATTTGATTATAAAATAAGTCCTATACTTTTATATGGTGCAGAAATTTGGGGGCTAAGGTATTTTGCATGTATAGAGAAAGTTCAAACTTCATATTTTAAATATTTTCTTGGTGTAGGTAAATATGCCTCAAACACAGCTATCTTAGGGGAAACTGGCCGCCACTATATGTTTGTCCAGAGTCAGATCAGAGCTATAAAATATTGGCTAAAATTATTGCACATGGGATCAAATAGATATCCTGTACAATGTTATTACTTCCTTAAAAAGCTAGATGAGAAAGGTCAGCACAGTTGGGTGACAGATCTTAAAATTGTTTATATGTTAATGGTTTGTCATGTCTGTGACTACCTAAATGTTGGTGATGTAAATATTTTTTTGTATGAATTTCAGTAAAGACTAAAAGATGTTGCCTCTCAAAATTGGTTTGCAAAATTGTCTGCTTCCAAATATTTATCTCATTATTCAAATGTTAAATCTTTGCTGAATGTAGAAAAATATATTGCTTCTTTGCAGGATAAATCTCTCAGAAGAACCTTTTGTAAATTTAGGATTAGCTTACAAAATTTTAATGTTCAGTTTCTACGTAAAACCCCCTCAGATAATGAAAAAAGTGTATGTAGATATTGTAACAAGGGTTGAATTGAAAATGAAGATCATGTCTTTTTCACTTGTGATTATTACCAGACTTTACGAAAACATTATATTACTCAACTACAGGATACGTATGACGGTTACCTGTCACTTCCAAATATTCTTAACTGCAAACATGTCGATGTAATAAAACTGACTTCTGTATACCTGTATAAGATATTTAAATTTAGAAAAACGTGACTAAATTTATATTGTACTGACACTGTAATATAGGCCATGTGGCCCACATAACCGAGTAAATCTGCTGTCTGTCTGTCTGTCTGTCAAATATAGAATCCTCAACCTCAATATTATAAGCTCCATAAGGAGTATTGAACACCGTAAACACGCAAAATATGAAACATACCTTGTCATAAAAAATGTTGATCGCAATACAAATATATGCTGAATACTATTATTGTGCATTTGGTACAGTGTTAGCCAAGGTGGTGTGTTTTCACTTCGTTCCTTTAAACACTGCTTACTTTGCGCTGAGAGTATATACATTGCATTCTGTGGCGTATATGCAAATAAAAGAGACATCAAAACCCTTTCCACATTCATAAGAAAAATTCAACACTGGGTATAATGGGATAAGAATTGAAAAGGAAATTCAATGTCAATTGTGACGAACCGTTTGATCAGTTAAGGTGAAAATATAATTGTTGTTATGCACATACACAATGAGCTTCTCTTGATCCGGAAGTATGGCATGCAATACACTGCTTGTATCAGCAAGTCGATAACACTAACTATGCATTGGTTAAAGTTGATTTAAATCTGCAAACTGGAATTTCATGTCTTTATGTATGTGTTTCTATTAACGCATAATAGCTCGTGGAATCATACGAACAGGTAGTTGCACGTGGTCGCGTGTGCTGCACACAAGGCATAGATCAGGCGAAGTTATTAATACAGCATTATTCAATTTCTTTATTCAACGTACTGAGGAGGCCACAGGCCTATAGTACAGTCATGATTACAGGAGCAATTGGCACAATCATATAATTTCCAAACTTGATTTTCTTTGTATAAAAGCATGATATATGTACATAGAAAGATTTCTTATGTTTCAATGTTGCTAGTTGCCATTAATAGTTTAAACTTAAATGTACAATGGTTCACATGAAAATAAAAGTTATTAGTAAAGCGACGGACACCTTTCCATCATCATAAAAACTATCCGCTGAAAGCCGTCCACTGTACGATCCCGACTGTGTCATATGAGCATGTGTTTACCTAGATACCTATCAAATAGTGATGATAGCAGGTGCTCGCGAAACAAATTCCAAATTTGACCCCTCAGTGAGCAACAATTATGTCAGATGCAACTCCCTATTTTGACTTGTACAATATCTTCCAATGTTTTTTTCAGGTGAACAACTCTCTTTCCCTTGCATGTGTTTGTGACCGGTGCGACCGGGGGGATTCATAGCCACATGCTAATGACGAGTTGGAATCGTACAATCGACTCGATACTTCTTATGAACATTGACAGTAGCGGGTGACCTCGCCTAGGTGAACACTACCAAGCTGACTGTCGTTAATTTCCCGATGAACGTCAGTATGTCACGTGATTACGTTGTCAATCTAGTGCGGAGACATACAGAACTACTTGAGGGGGGATTCCTCAATGTCTAAAAATAACATTAAAAATCATTAGGGAAAACTGACGACATCGATTCAGGCTATGAATGATGCGGGCTTTGAGGCCAGACAGATCATGTCGGGTCACTGAAATGAAGCGTCCATTCGAAGCTAAAACTGAGAATCCTCGATTTGCCAAAAGAAATCACTGAGCTCCACACTGTCGTGTATTGCTTCGGGAAATCCAACCGCGCCGCCTCAAGCGGTAATCCCTGTCATCATCAGCCGTAGTATGACTCAAACACACACCCAAAGTTCGCAGAACGTTAATATCAATCCATTTTTAGCATCAGCCTGGTCGGGATTTCTTTCCAACGCTAACTTTACTGGGTGCAACGTTTATTTCAAGCGAATAACATTGCCGTAGCCGCCATTTTCTGCCGTTTGTAAAACCAAGGGATGTCACTCCAAATGGAATGTTTGGGACGGATGACGTCACGACGTCACGACTCTCCGCGTTGATATAGTTCGCTTTAAATAATTGAAGTTTGGTGTTTAATGGATTGTTTTGTTATGATTTATGTATCTGTCAATATAAGGATTGAAGTTGTATGTGTATCATGGAATTTGCTCATGTAAGGCACTGTCTTCATCAGCTGATGAACGTCAACAAATACAACTTCAATCCTTAAATATGGAAAGGGTTTTGTTGCTGTTATCTATGAGGAAGCGCAGCATTTCTTTATAACCGTAGTTGGTTATAAGCATATATACAGCATAACTACAGCAAATAGTCTGGACCAAAAAAGTAAGTTTGTTATATCCGTCAGTTCGTTATAAGCGTGTTCGTTATAACCGTAGTTTACTGTATTTGTCATCAATAGCAAGTGTGTATTGAGTACAAATCCTTTTTTCTTGTACAATATTTGACATATTTCCTGTTTCAGTTGGTAACCGGACGTGTTCTGACCACTGTAGAGAATACCGTAAAGAACATAAATGTGACCCATCTAAAGGAGAGTGTATACATGGCTGCAATCGAGGACGGTGGGGACTTTCTTGTTCTAAGTCATGCAGCAATAACTGCCGTAATGAAACATGTAATCAGCAAACAGGAAGTTGCATGGGTTGCAAAAATGGCAAAACAGGTCGAACTTGCTCTATTGATTGTCCTCGTGGATGTCAAGACAATATCTGTGCCATAAAGGATCAGAAATGTGAGAACGGTTGCAAAACAGGCTACTGTGGGGAGAGATGTGCCACTCCCTGTTTCCATGTATCTGTTGGACTTATCACTGGTGCTGCGTTGGGATGTGTGCTAGTTCTGGTTGTAGTCCTTGTTCTCATCTGGGTGGTGCTGAGGTAGGTAGTAGGCGTTTGTCTATTATTACTCTGCTTCATGTTTTAAAGGCTGACTGACTGACTGACTGAGTATGGTTTTACGCCGCTTTTAGAAATATTCCAGCAATATCACGGCGGGGGACACCAGAAATGGGCTTCACACATTGTACCCATGTCAGGAATCGAACCCGGGTCTTCGGCGTGACGAGCGAACGCTTTAACCACTAGGCTACCCGACCGCCCCTGTTTAAAAGGGATAGACTCTAAAAAATACCCAGTTTTCCATACTTGTAGTAAAAGGCCACTAGAGAGGTTCGGGTGGTCAGGGTTAGTGGCTGAATGAGTGTGGTCGTGCCAGTGGCGTAGATCATTGCCGATGCTTTCAGTCATTAGTCTGTCTGGTTCACATTCGATTATACACCAGTCACCATGGTATTGATGGAATATTCCTCATTGTTTCGTTTAACAACATTCATTCAATTTTAGACTGTTGTTTCGAGTTCATCCATCTCCTCATTACACATAGTGTATGTAGTTAGCATATAACAAGCAATAGCATTACAATGGTGACACGGTTAACGATCTTACACTGTGCAGGAATTACTTAAATAAACGATGTGTCCGTGCATATTTTTTTCAGACGGTCTTGGAGACAACATGATCCTCCTCAGTACAGCGTTGTGATGACAAGCCCATGTACCTACCAGAATGGCAGGATCTGAGGAGTTGTATGATATTAATAAGAAGATGAAAATTACACGTGCTTCAGGCGTTGAGGGTGTATTCATCCACGAACTATTTCGAGACCTATGAACCTTGGGGGGCATATTCGTGGTGAGGTGAGGTGAGGTGAGGTGAGGTGAGGTGAGGTGAAATGGGGTTTAACGTCGCGTCCAAGATTATTGCACTTATATAGCGACGTGCATGCACGTGTGTGTGTGTAGCTGCTTGTACTAGACCGGACTGATGCCGATTTATAGTGCTAGCTCACTGTGATACCATGCAACAGTTTAACATGAATACCCCATTCAGACACAGTTTACTGCCTCCGAGTCGACCAGTGCTTGTTTTATCCCCTTAATGCCGAGCGCCAGACAGGGTAACAACAAGTACCATCTTTAAACGTATTTTGACCTTCCGCTCTCCGGGCGGACACTCTACCTCTAGACCACGGAGGCGGTCTGGGGGCATATTGGAGATGGCTCTGTCCTACCTGCTGGTTGGTTAGGGTGTGATAATCTTATGGTCAGTCTTTTGGATATTTATTTTTAAAACTTTGAGAACGTTAGTTGAGAACTGTTGTATATTCCGGTGGAAATAAGTGAGTGAAAAGTTGTTTCAGGCCACGGACAACAATGGATGAAAAAAATAAGCGACAAAATCATTTCCATACTTATAAGAAATATGAAAAATATGAAAGGCTTTTGCCTTAAACCCTGATCAAACACCTTAAGAGCAAATGTCGTGTGACGCCTTTTGAAATCTTCATAGAAAGAGCATGCTAAAGAAATGACCCAATTTTAGCAGGTTACAAGCATGACGTATCCTAAAAATGACATCGATCAACTTATATTAAATCTATCGAAATCAGACATTATATCATGATATTAAATGTAATCGTTTATGACTGGTCAATCAAGGATTTCAAATCCCAATTAAATTCCTTGTAGATGTCTGATAAAACAGACGAATGGTCCCCTGCACCTCAGCTGTGGCAAATATTTAGTGCAGCAACTTCTTTGTAAATCATAGTTAGTAGGCATGTTATGAGAAAATATAGGTAAATATAGGTACAAAAACCGAGTTATGAATACTTGTATATTAGCATGTGCGACCGTACAAAAGTGTATCAAAATGTCAGGGACACCAGAGAGCTTGAAATTGACATGTTTCTTGCTGAGATGCCCGTGAGGTGCATTTGGGTAGCCCAGTGGTCAAAGCGTGAACTCGCCTGTCATGCCGAAGACCCGGGTTCGATTCCGTACATGGGTACATGTGTAAAGCTCATATCTGGTGTGATATTGCTGGAAGTGGCGTAAAACCATAGTCACTCACTCACCCAACAATTTCTTCAGGGTTCATTTCTTGTTTGCGTTAAGGTAGTCGAACTACACATTTTAGTTACCTTTATGCATGCGAGTATAATGTTTTGATGAAAACTGAAAGACACCTTCCAATCTGCTGGTAATGCGTATAAGTATCTGGTCATGACACCAATACAAATAAAATGTTGTTTATGTCAACGACTGTTAGCTTTAAAATCAGAGAGAGAGAGAGGGAGAGAGACTGACACACAGAGAGAGGGAGAGAGAGAGAGTCTTATGAGCTTAGTTATTGTCTTTAGATGAACATATCAAAGTGTTCCACCATGAGAACACCAAGTTCTATATATTACAGTGTGAGTTGGGTAGCCTAGTGCTTAAAGCGTTCGCTCGTCACGCCTTAAGCCTGAGATCGATTCTCCACATGGGTACAATGTGTGAAGCCCATTTCTGGTGTCCCCCGATGTGATATAGCTGGAATATTGATAAATGTGGCACAAAACCCAACTCACTCACATGCTCCATATAGTACGCCAGTGTCTGATAAGTCCTTTTAAAATAGTTGTATTCTCGTCTCAGAAATTTCTTACATTTTCATTTATATCAAAGTACTGTATATATAAATAAAAACAAACATTTTCTTATTCTGTATAGATTAATGTAGTTTTATGTAGCGAATGAATATGCTGTAAAGTATTTCACACTGTATAGTTCGGATTTAGATCCTTTGCCACAGTGTTGCTGTCACACGTTTTGATTGCAACGAACAGTTAAGGTGTACAAACATTCTGTGCTTGTGGAATAACGTTTCTAGTTGCTCATCCTTTGACATTTGCATCATTAGATAGCTATTTGTTACACTGTATGCACTGGTCATTCAAATAAAGCTAATTACTATATTAGTTTTTATTGTTTCATTCGTCAGTTTGTTTAGGGCGTATTTATAGTGTGAATTTGCAGAGCGAAATAACATGGTTCAAGAGGGGATATCAGAAAGTTTTGAGGTGAGATGGGATGAAATGGGATTTAACGTCGCGTCCAAGATTATAGCACTTATATAGTGACGTGTGTGTGTGTGTGTGTGTGTGTGTGTGGCTGCTTGTTCTAGTCAGGACTGATGCCGATTTATAGTGCTAGCAGATACCATGCAGCAGTTTTACATGAACACCCCACTCAGACACAGTTTACTGCCTCCGAAACGACCAGTCCTTGTTTTATCCCCTTAATGACGAGCGCCAGACAGGGTGACAACAAGTACCATCTTTTAATGGTATGACGCGGCCGGGGATCGAACCCCGGACCTTCCGCTTTCCGGGCGGACGCTCTACCACTAGACCACAAATGCGGTCAAGAAAGTTTTGAGCATGGGACTTTTAGGTTGTCGTTATGCTTACGTTTGACATATGTCAGTATTGACCTGTGTTTGGTTAGTCATTTCTCACAATTTGGGGTGCGCCAATCTAGTCACTTGCTGAAAATTGCCTTCAACCTTTAGGTACCCTACTCCAGGAGTATGGCACAGTTATCAACTTTTGATCCTAGAGTGAGTGAGTGAGTATGGTTTTACGCCGCTTTTAGAAATATTCCAGCAATATCACGGCGGGGGACACCAGAAATGGGCTTCACACATTGTACCCATGTCGGGAATCGAACCCGGGTCTTCGGCGTGACGAGCGAACGCTTTAACCACTAGGCTATCCGACCGCCCCTTTGATTCTAGAAGGTCTATAACAAAATAATATTGATGAACGGTTGCCTGAATGCTGAGTGAAGGAATTTCAGGGTGGAAGAATAATAGTTTGGAAAAACACACCAGCTCTGGTTGACCCCTAACCAGCAGAAAGAAGACATTGATGCCGTCCACAACCTGGTACTGAACAGTAGGCGCATTTCACTCCATGCGTTCTTGCAGTTTGCACATCGGGTTTTTTTTATTCATACCTCAATGAACCCGAAAAAAATACACAGTCAATCCTTATAATTAAATTCGACATGGAAATGTTATATACAATAGTTTCACCAATAACAGTTGCACATATCAAAGCAGACAAAAATGACGAGATTGATTAACATTCCAGGTGTAGGAATACATATTGTGGCGTGACATGAATCAAGTGATTGTTTAATTCATTCACAAAAGTTTACACGCCCAGAAAGTCAGTAGCCAATCAACGGAGAGTAGGATTAAAACAAAGACCATAGGACCTGTCAATCAAGGCGAGAGGCGAGAAGAACTGCAACAGTCAGACTGTAACAAACCGGAACAAATATGTCCGGGAGAAGGCGGCTGTTTCAAATGGCATGGTCAGTTACAGTCAGATTCAAACATTAGTCCCCTGAGACCAGAGAGACGTAGTTGGAAAACAGCGGGTTAGAAATGAAAACCTGAAGACATGGAATTTGTGGAATCCAAGCAAGCGGCAAAAAAACCCAGACGAGCGAGCCTGCACGTTTGCTGTTTCATTCCTCGGCTTTCTGTCTCAAAGGGTAATTTGGACAATGGATATGCATGAATTTCGCTAAATGACCTGTGCATGACGATACACGTGAGCAGAAGTAGTATTCCCTCGAATGTAACATTGGGATTCACCGACATTCCGTTGTAACAAAAGTAGTACACCTCGGTGGGCGTGGCTTAATGATTTACATTCATTGGGAAATGAACGCAATAACACGTGAGCAATTCAGGTAATCAGAATGCAGGAATTACAATGAACACAACGCAAATTTAATTATTCCTTCATGAACATCTTCATATGTCAGAGGTTTGTGCCCGATGGGTCTCAAGAATGCTATCACCCACATCACCACCACCACCACATAATCGCCACTTTCATTTTAGGCAACTGACACATCACTAATGAAACACTTCGGGTCTCCCAAAATCAAAGAAGTTTAAAGCAACCAGATCCACCGAGGAATGCCAGGAACAACTTTATTCGGGACACCAAAGACATAATACACATCGATTATTCACCACGGTGATGAATGGTGAATATCATACTAAATCATTGAAAAGATAGCGCGAGTCCATCAAAGAGAAGAGTCTCGGCAAACGTCGATGTGGTAGTTTCCTCGTCCAAGACATGCTCCAGTTCACCAAAGTTATGTCGCAAAGGCTGATGTACGAGAATGTGTGGATACATCCCTCTTCCCCATCCACCTTATTCGCCAGATCTGGTTCTTAGTGGTTACCATCTGTTTTCAATTTTTTTTAAAAAGCGTCCATGGTCAGAGGTTTAAGAAGGACCAAAAAACTGGTTGATAGACCAGCATTTGACAAAACAGACATAACTGGCCTGGACCAAAGATGGACCAAGTGTATACTGTTTGTTTGTGGTTTAACGCCGCACGTTAAACAACGCATGACCAGACAATCCAGTGATTGACAACATGAGCATAGATCCACGCAATTGGGATCGATGACATGCATCCCTTTAGTCGCCACTTACGACAAGCGTAGTCACCTGTTATGGGAAAAATGGGTTGCTGAAATCCTGTTCTATCAAGTGTATACTGAACTGCAAGGGGACGGTGTTGTTAAAAAATTAATGCTCACGGCAATATTTCAGTTATATGTATGTTGCGCCCCAAACGTTCTGAAACACCACCGTAGTCCATGAAAGTGTACAAACTGTGTTTTTCCTGTGCTGGGTGAGTGAGTGAGTGAGTTGCCGCTTTTAACAGTATTCCGGTTATATCACGGCGTGTCAGCTTAATGTTGGAGGAAAGCCCGAAGTGATGCAGGTCTGAGACGTTTATCACTTTGGTGAAACCCGAGAGGACGGGTATGGTGCTGACAAACCTAGAAACATAATCGGGGCGAGCCTGGATTCGAACCTACAATCATAGGTTTCTGGCGTGCCCAAGGTACGCAACTCTGAACAGCGAATCGCGGTGCCTTGGACGACTGGGCCACCCATGCCCCCTCCTACGCTGAGAATCTGTCTTAATGTTTATCGTATGTCCCTAGATGTGTTAGTCCCACAGCTAGGTGTTTAACTACAACTTGTTCAGGCACAATAGAACCACTTAATATGTCGTTTAAGACAATTTAATGTATGAGCTCTCGTCAGTACGTCTGACTCGAACAATGGATAAATCAATAAAATATTCGACTGTCTCCTGTATCTCTGATTAAAAGATGCCCTTTGACTCTATTTAAAACTTTTACTGGAATAAACGCCTTTTTGAATTAAAACAATTCTGCTTTGCCAGATTAGTGCATGAACCTTGTTTGTTTGTTTGTTGTTTAACGCCACACTCGGCAATATTCCAGCCATATGACGACGGTCTGTAAATAATCGAGTCTGGACCAGACAGTCCAGTGATTGACGACATCATGAGCATCGATCCACGAAATTGGGATACGATGGCAAGCATCAACCAAGTCAACGAGCCTGATCAACCCGATCCCGTTAGTCGCCTCTTACGACAAGCATAGTTGTCTTTTACGGCAAGCATGGGTTGCTGAAGATCTATTCTAGCCCGGATCTTCACGGATCTACTGGTGCGTGAGATCATTCCTGTATGATCCATAGTTCTGAAGTTATTAAATTGTTGCAGGTAAGCTCCGGAGCAAGGTAAATATACCTGGATCAGATAGAAAAGTGGTTGATATTGATGAAAACGATCGAGGCCGCAACCTGGCCTCATTGTAACCACACAATTCCCATCGGAGACAAGATATACAACTCTTTTCTCTGAAAACAATAACCAAAACGAATTTCCAACGAAAACGTGTTTACATAATTTCACGAAAACAATGTCAATATATCCCAACAAAATGATCACTGATAAGGATTACATATTTCTGCTGATACAATATAAATATGTAATATCCAACTCAGTTCATCCAGTGATCATCAAGCGACCTGATTTGCCTTATTAGTGCCTTACAGTGAGTGAGTGAGTGAGTATGGTTTTACGTCGCTTTTAGCAATATTCCAGCACAGGAAGTCCTTTCTTAATGGTATTAAGGATTAAGGTTAATCTTTGAAACTGGGATTTGGAGGTACATTGGCTGACCAACTTTGAAAGAGTGAGTATGATTTCAGTAATATTCCAGCCATATCACGACGGGGGGACACCAGAAATTGGCTTCACACATTGTATTCATGTGAAGAAATTCAACAGGTTCATTTTTCTCATTGACCCATTTCTTGGTATATGTTTCGACAGTAACCATAATGATTGTAACCGACGAAGGGTGTTTGTGTTATCAGCTCGGACTCGTGGGATAACTTATTGGGATAACACTATATTCTGGCATTAGTCCGCACTAGTACAAACACAGCCAGACGCACGCAGGGACAATAATCTTGAATCCCACTTCATCTCACTTCTATGACCATGTATGGAAGGTATTGCATCCACAAGTAGTGCAATGTACATCGTGAGATGAGAAAGACCACTTTCAGCAACTCGTTCCTATAATTGAACAATTTGTTTGAGATGGTGTTCGAATAGGAATCTAAACTGTTGGTGGTTCCTGAAACTAGAAGTAGCGCGGGTCATTTAGGGAAACTGATTCTTGTCTGATGTTAAGTTTAAATCATCAATTCTTACTTTACAAGTCTGGAAGATGCGGTATTTTGTCTGATGTAGTGAAGTCTGTTTCTGATTTGGCCAATGGTTTCAAAACAGTCCATAATGGTAATGGTTCTAACTGACGATGGTCCGGTACTCTCAGTCGATACCTTGGGCTCCTAATGTTTGTCCATCGGCAAAACTTGCTGGAGTCGTTTGATTTCTTTCAACGACACGTCTAGTCTTGTTCTTTGTGCAGAGCTAATAGTCCTTAATGGCGGGACAAAACATCTTTCAAATCAATGGTATCATTTGCCCTTCGTTCTTCCTTGTGAACATAGTTGCGACGGCCTCTTTCGGAAGCCGGAAACAGACTCAATACATTGAGGTTGAAGTTCAGAAAGACTGCCAACGTATTATTTTGGTCTTCACATCCATCAAAGCCATGAACTGTGTCTTCTTCTTGAATTTCCTATCAGTTTTGAGGTTTTTTTAACTACTACATTAAACCTAAAACATCACTTTTCAATTTGACCTTATGACTCGCCACTCTAATGCATGCCTGAGCGCCAATGTACTTAAAAGGAGGTAAATCGTGCAGTCTTGTGATAACTGTACTTATTTTTATAAATCGCTGGACTGACAAATCTTTCATGAACTTAAGGGGAGGTAAATCGTTCAGTATTATGTACCGTGCGTGCTTCTATAAATGTCTCGTGTGACAGTCAAGTATTGATGTGTATGTATATTTTCTTTGCATGGACATTCGATTAAAAACTATTAAATTGTATTCATATCCGAATTGAATTGAGGACTTTACACATGCACACGGTCACTTTCAATCCTAAAGAAGGAAAATATTTGGTCTCTGTAGCAATTCTTACTCGGCTTATATTTATTTATGTAACAATCAGTTTATAATAATGATATGGCATTTTGGGGTATGATATTTGCATTGTGTGTCTCTATTCTGAATAAGTCTATTTTTACAAAAATTGTAATGTTTCATGAGGCATAGAATTGATAATACGTTAACACATAATGTTGGTCCTGTTGTTTCACGAAGCGAATCTTTCACGTTTTGTACATCTCAAATAACATGAAAACACTGGATAGATTCTACATGTTGCACTTTTGTTAGTCTTTCTTCATGGGAAAGGTATACACATTTTATGATGCACAGCAGATATATTTTCTAATATACACCCTGCATTATAACTTGCTTAGACGATTCGCTGTGCAGAGTTGCGTCCCTTGGGCACGCCAGAAACCTATGATTGTGGGTTCGAATCCCGGTTCGCCCCGATTATGTTTCTAGGTTTGTCAGCACAATACCCGTGCTCGTGGGTTTCACCGAAGTGGTAAACGTCTTAGACCTGCATCACTTCGGGATTTCCTCCCACATTAAGCTGACACGCCGCGATATAACTGGAATACTGTTAAAAGCGGCGTTAAACCCAACTCACTCACTCACTTGCTTGCTTAGAACCGCCTCCGTGGTCTAATGGTAGAGCGTCCGCCCGGAGAGCGGAAGGTCCGGGGTTCGATCCCCAGCCGCGTCATACCAAAAGACGTTAAAGGATGGTACTTGTTGTTACCCTGTCTGGCGCTCGGCATTAAGGGGTTAAAACCATGAATGGTCGGCTCGGAGTCAGTATACTGTGTCTGAGTGGGGTATTCATGTTAAAATTTCGGCATGGTATCACAGTGAGCTAGCACTATAAATCGGCATCAGTCCGGTCTAGTACAAGCAGCCACACAAACACACACACACGTACATGCACGTCACTATATAAGTGCAATAATCTTGGACGCGACGTTAAACCCCATTTCACCTCACCTCACCTCACTTGCTTAGAGCCCGTGAATGGTTTCTTGAAATCTACAGTAAATGTACTTTCAAATCGCGTTTGTTATGTATAGTTTCTCCTGCACTGTATATTGTTCGAAACAATTGTTTTACGGTATGTCTCGTGCATATCCCAGGTGTAATACCTGCTATATTTTCAGTTAATCAGTATATTTGGAGATGTTATAAATTGGGATATCAATAAAAGCGACACAACCCTGAAGTGTCTATCTTTATACAGCTAAGGGTACGACTCCGACTACTAGTGTATCATGAGCATGTATTTAGGGATGACTATCAAATAGTGAGTACACCAGGTGTTTGCGAAAAAGTGAGTGTATCCTGCCCCGCCGGTGGCACCCATCACAAACACATGCAAAGGCAAGTCAGAAAGAAACGTCATGGTGGTTCTGTGTTACGTTTTATTGTCTTCTATTTAATCATTACCTGCGTTAGGGATGCATAGCCTACGAAATAAATACATACCTAGGCAATTATTTGAACTTCCAGCACAACGTGCGTTTTATTTGCTGCTGTCATTTACCAATATTGAATTTAATTACTCAGCTTCCAATATTTGTTTGACATCAAAAGTGGATCCAAAATACAATTAAGGTCAAGAACAATACATGTACTTGTTTTTATATGTCGAAATCATACGATGAACTCTGCCTTTAGCAGACATTTCTTAATAGTATATTTTACATGGCTATTTTGCTCTTCACGTCCAATGGAATCTGTTTCGGCGGATAATCAAGACTGGTTATTCTTTGCTTTGACGTTTTATATGTATGATTGTGGAAATGTATTTTATTGCTTCTATTTAGTATGTTGCTCAGCAACACTCGCTGTCAAGATATTGTACATTGTCCCACATTGTTTGTTTGTTGTTTAACGCTAACCTCCGCAATATTCCAGCTATATGACGACGATCTGTTAACAATCTAGTCTGGACCGGAGAATCCAGTGATTGATATCATGAGGATAGATCCACGCAGTTGGAATCAATTACATGCATCAAACTGGAAATCAGTGAGCCTGTCCCCACAAACCCGTCATTCACCTCTTACGACAAGCATTGGTTGGTGAAAACCTATTCAAACCCGGATCCTCACGGGTCAGAGATTTTGTGAAGAGCCAATGGGGATCCCGTTGAGAATAAAAAGAAGTTCACCAACAATTCAAAATGAAGTTCAACGAACTGAACTCAGCAAAAGAAACGACACACCACTTAGTGGACTTCAATTGTTCGATTTTCAATTGAAAACATCTTAAGTCAGCGATGTTAAATGAAAAAAAGATTTTTTAATTTTTTTTACATGGTTTTATTTTATTTTTTTAAAATCTGATTTGATTTAAAACTTTTAAAACCTAAAACAAAAATCGCATAAAACACAACTGCTGATGAGTATCTTAGATATCCTTTCTTTGAAAATAAATAAATTTGCGTTTTTCGAAACAACTTTACATTTCAAACATGGTAGGGGACGTGTGGTTGCATATTCACTTCTTTCCCCGGTCTTCATTGAACCAGTATACGTTTACACTTAATTACCCAGCTACAGGTTACTTTTCACAAACTGTTACAGGAACGAGTGTTGGTTAAATAATCAAATTTAAATTTTTTCTGCTTTCTCAATTTTTAATTACATAAAAAACAACTCGATATACTTTTACTTTGCCTGTCAGTGTATGTGGATGGGTTTACATTGCTCGGTGACAGATGGTTGATTGCACGTATCATCTCAAATACGTGGATCGCTGCAGCTAATGCCAATCAATGAAGTGCCTGGTCCAGAGCATATATACAGGATTATTGTTAAGTGTGGCGTTAAACAGCTATAAAAGAAGAAATCGTATGTATAAAGGCAGGGCCACAAAACCCCTTTATGAGACCATGAAGTGATTCGGGTATATGCAAAGATAAGATTTCAATGAGCGCAAAACGACTGAATGAATAAAGGTTCAGAGTGACAAAACACTCTCCGCAGACAGGAGTGATTACTTCAACTATCCAATAGTTAAATTTCACTTCATATCGAGCAATAGTCCTGCAGCTACAGCCTTTGGTGTCTACATTTCACAACTTTTGCTCAGAAATTTTTGATCAAGGTTACAGTGAGTGAGTGAGTGAGTGAGTGAGTATGGTTTTACGCCGCCTTAAGTAATATTCCAGCACTATCACGGCGGGGTACACCAGAAATGGGCTTCACACATTATGTCGGGAATCGAACCCGGGTCTTCGGCGTGAAGAGCGAACGCTTTAACCACTAAGCTACCCGACCGCCCCTGATCAGGGTACAACATTCAAGGCCTCAGGACAGCTTTCAAAAGGTTTATGGTAGACGTGTGGGGAACATTTCCAAATTTGACGCATCAGCCACAGAAATGATGTCCGATGCAATTCCCTATTTTGACGTGTACCATATGTTTCCATGTTTGTTTCAGGTGAACAATTGACTTGCCTTTGCATGTGTCGGAGACGGGTGTCACCGGTGAGGTAGGATACGCTCATCCTTTCGCGAATACCTGGTATCGTTACTATTTGATAGTGATCCATAAACACCTGCTCATGATATTGTCGGAATTGTACAATCAACTGCAGAGATTTCTGTTGTATATCGAAAGGGTTTTGACGCATTATTTAACCTAGTAGTATAGGTAATAGGGGTTCTGCCGCAACTCCACTGGAGCCAGATTTATATACCTATACCACCACTACAAATGGCATTTTTTATGCCAAAATGACAATGCGATTCAACGATAGTCATGAGATTAAGTTAAATTGACTCTAGCTCACCACCACCTGGAGTCTATGATTTAAATTTTTATAGGTAATGGGGGTTCTGCCGCAACTCCACTGGAACCAGATTTATATACCTTCTACAGGTGGCATTTTTTATGCAAAAATGACTATGCGATTCAACGATAGTCGTATTAAAAGAAACATCAATATTAATTAATAATGAATAAACTTTAAAAGGTGTAGGAGCAATAAAAAAATTAGCCACCGCGGCTAAGGTATCTAAAGATGTGGCCAAGGATTGGTTAAAGAAACAAGCGATGTGGCAAATATATTTACCGGCACCGCGTTATATACCGAGGAAGAAGTTTGATATTTTTACAACGAATGAAGTTCATCAGGCTGACCTCTTGTTTCTTCCCCACGATAAGGTAAGACGCAAAACGTATAAATACATTTTAACAGTAGTGGATGTGCCTAGTCGATACAAAGAGGCTGAGCCATTAACCTCGAAAGATTCAACAGAAGTAGCTAATGCACTAAACGCGGACCACTAAAATGGCCAAAGCTATTTCAAGTAGATCCCTGTCGCGAGTTTATGGGATCGATAACTAAACTGTTAACAAAGCACGATGTCGAAATCAGGCGTGGTGAAAGAGAGGCCCACCGCAGTCAAGCTATCGTGGAAAGATTTAATAGGACATCAGCGGAACGTTTGTTTGGCTATCAGTATGGGATCGAAATGAAATCCGAGCGATTGAGATCAACCGAATGGGTGACACGATTATCAGCCGTTGTATCAGCGCTGAATAATGAAGTAACGAGATTAATATGGAAGAAACCATCCGATGCTATTAAAATGAAATCCGTGACTTCCGAATCTTCAGCACCGAGGAGAGGCAAAGAACGAAAACTTCCGGATAGAGTAAGGGTAAGATATTTATACCAGCCCGGTGACCTCGAAGGAGGCCTACGTCGCGCAACCGATCCCATATGGTCCCTTAAGACATATAACATTAGTCGATTGATTATGAAAGAAGGAGAGCCTATTCTTTATTATCTTCAAGATGGACCGGGTATACGTAGGGCATTTGTACGAGAAGAGTTGTTCATAGTTCCCGACGGTACGGTATTACCACCATAACCATAAGCATAGGTAGTTACACCATCCTTATCAATCCATCTCTTTGTATCTAAGGGGGATAATGATGTCTTGTTCATTCTTAATCCATATATCCTATGATTGTAACTTCTTAAAGAGTTCATCTCGTGTTTGAACGTTCTACCGTTGAATAATGATTCTTTATACTGTTCGTGTTTGATATGCTTTTTTACAACATACTTCTTAACGCCCTTAGCTTTTCTTATCTCCCCATTATCGGACTTCTTTATAGAATACATCTTAGGTCTTAATCCGACATACTCCACTATAGGGGTCCCAGCACATTCATCCTTCATCTTACCTAACACCTTTTTATTTACTACGCTGTGCAGTGGATTATCTTTTGAGTAATCGCTCGTGTCGTACATATCTATTTTTTCTGCCATATCTTTATACACATCCTCGGTTTGTATTTCCATCAACAAAGAATCTGTGTCGGTATATAACACCTCGCATCTATCGCCGTATTGCTTCTTAAGTTCGTTGTAATAAAAGTCATATATTAAGTGTTTTGACAAGTCGAGAATACTCATACCGACGTACACCGGTCTGTTGAATTTTATATTACTCTTCTGCATATGCAACGCGGCTAAGTCGTTATCGAATATCTTGCTTCTGTTAAAAGCCGGACTGGCTATAAGTTTCCTGAGTCTTTCTTCCTCATTAGATCTGACTAATTTAACATCAACACGCTTCCTTAGATTCTCCATAGTTTTACCAAATACTGAGTTATTCATGAGCTTATATAGATTCTTTTCGAAATCGCTGGTAGCTATCTTTCTTAAATCTGTGTTCAACCTTATATAGGGCTCCATCCAAGAGCTTTGATCAAACTTTAGAACTCTGTGTATTTTCTTAAGTTTCATACCTAACGATAGATACAACTGGAGATTTCTGTAGTGAACTATATATTTTGTCTTATCCATCAAATTTGGTACGAGTTCTTCTACGTTAGCTAACCTACTATTACCCATCAAGGAGCGTTGATATTCCGACATCCAATCTTTATTAACCATTAATCTTTCGGGAGCTAGCGGATAACTGTTATGATCTTTATGTATTGAACTTGGATATTCCAAGTCAACTTCTAGTATGTACCCTTTATTCGCATCATTCACATTGATATTATGGATATCATCCACTTCGATATCATTCTTATCGACCCACTCAAAACCACCCGTGGGTAAAGGTTGACTCATAGCCCATCCGTACAAATTGTTAGCGTCGAGATATAATATGTGCGTGTCGGGTTTACTCGGATCGTATCCTTCCACTAATTTATTATTAGCCTTAGAATACCTTTTCGCCGCCATCGATATACCACCTCTTAATCCTTTCTCAATAAACAAGTGCATATCGTAATCTGTGAGTAGTTTTAGTTCTACACCTGTCTTCTTCAACAATGCATCCCACGATAGTCCGGGACTGGAATAGTACCATGCCGGGTCCAAGCCGTATTGTTTTAAACATGTCTTTCTAAATATCTCGAATATATCGGCGAGTAACAGTACATCGGTTTTTAAGTACAGATCGTGATAATCGCCTAAATTCTTACAACCTAATTTATCCCAGACCGTCAGAGCGTGTTCATAATCGGTATCTGTTATTTTAGATTCTGTTAAGTTACTATAGAATGATTCAAGGGGTGGTAATTCAGTTTCTTCGAATCTAGACCAATCATCCATATATTCGTAAGGATATACACCTTTTCTCAGCAACAAATGACGAGTTATCTTATCGGTATATTTATTTGATATCGCAAAGTTATCGGGATTGTTCGCATTAGCTAAATTGTCCAGGGAAGATAACAGAAACTGTACGGAGTCTATGAATCTAAGCCCATTACTTTGCTTTATTCTAGCTTGCCCATCCTTGTCCCTATAATGTATAGGTTTAGTCAACGAGAACGAGAACGATATGTATTTTTCCATATTATTAGGAATGCACGTTAAACCGCCGTCGGCCTTTGAGATGCTTGCATGATCCGGCAGTAAAGAATGTTAGTTTAAATTTGGTTACTGAATTCAATGAAATTAAAGTTAACTTGAGTGCAATACCTAATATTTCTACGCTTATTATTGAAGTCTTGTTCGGAGATACACCGGTAGATGCCTTCGAAATATTACCAGGTCTATCGATTAAATGGCTCAAGAAACACGAGCGTCAACGTTGCAACCCTCGAGGGGGGCCAAATTGTTAAAAGTGACAGCATTTCTCTTTCTAAGATATTCTTGCCGTATAATATACATTTGATAAGGTTGATGTATACTCTCAAAACATTTAAGCAAGATCAATTAAAGACTATTATGTGATCGTAATATACACTATGGGTTTATATCCAGAGCTCGATGAAGCATTTGAAAAGATGGATACTTTCGATGGATTTCGATAACATCAAATAAGTGACATAAAACATCGAAAAGAGAAGGAGAGGGAGTTGAGACTTGGATTGTATAAAAAGTATCGCAGAGCCGTGAATGCTCTGGACGGAGTTGACACCGCGCTTGTAGCAGCTGGCATGGGACTCGGTGTAGCAGGTGTTAGTTTATTATCAACTATAATCGCCGCGTCTATCGTGCTCGGCATGGAAATAGCGGCTGGAGTCTCGGGACTGGCAGGAATAACGATAAAATTCATTTCTCGTAGGTTGCAAAAGAAAGCATTAAAACACGATAAGATTCGGATCCTCGCCGAAGCAAAGTTGAACTGGATTGAGGATCATATTTCGACAGCAATGGCCGATTGTAAGATATCCGAGGATGAGTTTCGTTTAGTGCTGTCGGAACTCACCAAATACAATGTAATGAAGCATGAGATTCGATCAAAATATCGTAAGACCAGTGGTATTAGCGAAGACGAGAAAAAAAAGTTCATAGAACAGGGGAGGCAACAAGCGCATCAATTATATTCCGTGCCAAAACGAAAGAACTGGTTGGAGATTAAAAATAGATTGCTTACTATCGTTAGATCACATTTAGACAAATGCGTACATAAATATATAATAATGGAGAATTACAACCCAACAATCGAAAAAGCTATTAAATGGAGAGAATTACCACAAGGTTTTTATTATATCAGTGATGTCAAACCAACCAAATCCGGTTATCAATTGTTTCTTATCAATTTCCAAGAAGAGTGTAGTTATATAGTCTGGTCTCCTAGTAAAATGAACGAAGAACTTAATGAAAATGTTGAATATCGCTTTATTGATAAAAATAATAAAGAATATTTTCATTACCATTTAGGCTCATCTGAACTAATGACAACATTGATTGGCCCCAGGTATTGGTGAGCTGGAGCCAATTTAACTTAATCTCATGACTATCGTTGAATCGCATAGTCATTTTGGCATAAAAAATGCCATCTGTAGTGGTGGTATAGGTATATAAATCTGGCTCCAGTGGAGTTGCGGCAGAACCCCTATTACCTATACTTCTAACCTCCATTCAGATGCATGCGAGTTGAACCCAGAGGCAGGTGGATCGGAACACAAAGTTTGTGCTGGCTTGTGTAATTGACCTACATATATGTATGGTCACGACAGTCGGACCGACGGGCTACACGCAAGACGTTTCCCCGGGAATCCGAAGTTGGAGATGGGTCCTTTATGATAAATCTATTTTCATGTCTGACGGTCACACACGTTTAATCACGTTTGGCTCACTGCTCTGCAGGATCAAGTAGCAAACACTTGCTATTTTTAATGCAGATTGTGTGAGTGACGGATTCGACTGGGGAGCATGACATACTTACATTTTAGACGATCTTTTAGATCTGCAATCACCACCGAGTTTTAATTGATCTTCATGTATTTTTCACCTCTAGTTTGCCATTTACGTCCAATGGAATCTGTTTCGGGTAATCGAGACTGTTTTCTGCTCTGGCGTTGAGTGTGAACTTCTTCGCCGATTTCAGTAGGATTCACTCAATACGAGGGCCTGTAAAAAGATTCCAAGTCTGACTAATTTTCAACTATGGGCCATAACAAAGGGTCAATGTAGTACATTGTTTGATAAAAGGCGACAATGCTTGCCATAAAAGGCGACTAACGGGATCGGGTGGTCAGGCTCGCTGACTTGGTTGAAGCATGTCATCGATTCCAATTGCGTGGATCGATGCTCATGATATCAATCACTGGATTGTCTGGTCCAGACTCGATTATTTACAGACCGCCGTCATATAGCTGGAATATTGCTGAGTGCGGCGTAAAACAACAAACCAAACCAAGCCAAGACATTGTTTGGGTAGTTTATTGCAAGACTAGTGTATTTGGTCTGTTGAGGCCGTTTGTATATTAGTCGCAGCCATTTGAACGTCATAGGGGTCCAATTGGACACAGAAACGGAAAAGAACGAGGACCGAGCAGTCATCAAGCTTTTGACTTCAGAAACAAATACTGGCCAAGAACGTCATTACCGCATGTCACAAGTGTTTGGGGATAAGTGCCCCAGCTATTCCATTGTTAAACGTTGGGCAGCTGTTTTTAAGGCTCGGAGAACAAGCCTTGATGATGGCCCTAGGTCAGGACGACCCTTAACTTCCATCAATGAAGATTCAATCAAGGAAATAGAAAAAATTATACTGCCAGATAGACGCATTACCATTGCTGAACTTGAGGAAGACACGGGTCAAAGCCATGGATCCGTTGAAACTATTCTTCATTAACATTTACAGATGAATAAGATATCTGCTCGTTGGGTGCCAAAGTTTCTAAATTCTGATCTTAAGGAAAAAGGAACTGACATTCTTTACGGATAATGTTGAGCTAGTTGAGGATTTCGTCAAATTCAAAGAGAGATTAGTAACATGGGTCTGCACTATGATCCCAAGTTAAAACGTCAATCCATTGAATGGCACCATTCCACTTCTCCGGTACCAAAGCAATACAAGTCTTTAACATCAGTGAAGAAAGTTATGGCCACTCTATTCTGGGATGCAAATGGTGTGATTCATGTTGATTACTTAGAGAGTCAAAAGACGATTGCCGGTGCCCACTATGCTGATTCAAAGAAAAATGGCGAGTAAAGCTGACTGCTGGAGTTCTACTTTTTCAAGGCGATGCCTATTCTGACACCTTTCGACTGCTGTGCGACAATGTGGGTTCGAAGTCCTTTCTCACTCCATACTCGCCAGACCTGGCACCAACTGATTTTCACCTGTTTCCTAAACTGAAAGAACACCTTCCTTGAAATCGCTATGACGACAAAGATGACCTCAAAGCTGCCGTGAATGGGTTTTTCAAGCGCTAGAAGGCTTCTTCCTGACTGGAATTGAACAGCTACCATATCGATATGAAAAGAAGGGAGATTATGTTGAATAGTAAAATTAAGAACACTTTCACTATTGTTGGATTTGTTTGTTAGGCTCAGAACCCTTTGACCTGGTCCCGTGTATGTACACCCAAAATAAATGACTTAAGGACCCTTGTTGGGTTAATTTATTAAAACGGACCAGCGACTGACAAATCTGATATATCACTGGTCATTTTGACTGCCAGTGGTCTGTGTTTTGGCTTAGAAAATGAGCCGTTTTGATGCACCCTTTAATAAAATCTTTATATTTACATTATTTGAAATATTTCCGTCAAGATCACATGGTGATGGTATTATGCCATTTTTCTGGTCATGCATTGTCAGTTATCTTCATCTGATGCGTGTCTCTGTTGGAGTGCATCACGCTCATAGAGTGCATGGTTAGTCCGTGTAACTGCTAAACTCTGTCTGGAAGGGAATGGCAGCGGCACCAGATTTGGCCAGACTTCTCTGTTGAAGATAACTTGTTTCCTTTGCTTTCTGGAAATTTTACAGAATTCCGAACTCCCAATTTTGAATTTCGATTTTCAGCCTACGAAATTATTCATCTTTCTTTTTTGTGATAGTAGGAAGCGCTTGAGATAGTTGAACCACCAACACGTGTCACTTGCTGTTGATTCTAGATCTCCACATTATGTTTCGTGGTCGTTGGTTTTACCAAAGTCTTAAACGTCTGACACCTGCATAAATTTGGGCTTTCCTCAAGATTATACTGAAGCGGCGTTAAACCAAACTCACTATTCTAGATCGGAGTCCGTCATGACTTGTGTACTTTTCTGTGTGACCGCGGTGATTCCGGGTACAAATATTGGTCTTCAGCAACCTGTACTTGTAGAGAGAGGCAACGAAACGGATTGGGTGGTCATGTTCGGTGACTTGGTTTATCATACGGGGACGAATGAATGAGTATGGTTTTACGCCGCTTTCAGCAATATTCCAGCAATATCACGTCGGGGGTCACCACAAATGGGCTTCACACACATACGGGGACGAGGTAGATCATTGCTCATTATATCAATCACTGTACTATTGCTGGAAATGTAAACAAAACAATAAAAGGTCTTCGCTATGTGAGTGACATAATGCAGACGCTATGTTATATAAATAAATATATAAACGTTATATATCACTACATTCACACTTGCAACAACGAAAATAGCGTGCTGATGTGTCACGATGCAAACATCTCTATTATCTATTAACTAGACCCACAACATACCTTCTCCATGCATTACATGTGTCAAAGCTTTCAGGTCAAAACCTGTTATCTTCCCTGATTGTGTTATTGAAGTGTCATCATTAATCTGTTGCAGATTCCGTAACTTAATCTAAACTGGACATCACATGCATCAATCGTTGTCAAAATGATCAAAATATATTTTAAAAGTTGTTTAAACAGTAAATTTGTCAATATTGCATTCATATACGTCTATGTGACGTAGTGGTTATTAGGTAATGTTATATCATAATATGACATGAAATAATATAATTTCATTGTGAATCATCATCATCATCATCATCATCATCATCATCATCTATTTATGTTCTTTGAATATTAAGCTCATGACGATCGTTATATCAATCGATATTTTTGTTTAACATTTGATTAATATGAGAAATTCGTTTTACATCATGTTACTGAACAAATCCCTTTACCTGTAAGGTATACAAACTGAAAGTTTGCATGAAATATCCCAGGAAAGGTATCTCTAAACACCGACCCTGGCTAGTGTTTCAATTTTAGACCCAGTGTCAGTCAGCAGTATGTTTGTTTGTGTGATAAATCTGCTCTGTGAGGTTTCGAAGGACATTTTTTTATCGGTATGTTTGATTTAGTTTGCTTTATAAGAGCCAACGCAGTAAACTTCTGTACTGCAGGCCTAACACTGTATAGCAGTAGACTTCTGTACTGCAGGCCTAACACTGTATAGCAGTAGACTTCTGTACTGCAGGCCTAACACTGTATAGCAGTAGACTTCTGTACTGCAGGCCTAACACTGTATAGCAGTAGACTTCTGTACTGCAGGCCTAACACTGTATAGCAGTAGACTTCTGTACTGCAGGCCTAACACTGTATAGCAGTAGACTTCTGTACTGCAGGCCTAACACTGTATAGCAGTAGACTTCTGTACTGCAGGCCTAACACTGTATAGCAGTAGACTTCTGTACTGCAGGCCTAACACTGTATAGCAGTAGACTTCTGTACTGCAGGCCTAACACTGTATAGCAGTAGACTTCTGTACTGCAGGCCTAACACTGTATAGCAGTAAACTTCTGTACTGCAGGCCTAACACTGTATAGCAGTAGACTTCTGTACTGCAGGCCTAACACTGTATAGCAGTAAACTTCTGTACTGCAGGCCTAACACTGTATAGCAGTAGACTTCTGTACTGCAGGCCTAACACTGTATAGCAGTAGACTTCTGTACTGCAGGCCTAACACTGTATAGCAGTAGACTTCTGTACTGCAGGCCTAACACTGTATAGCAGTAGACTTCTGTACTGCAGGCCTAACACTGTATAGCAGTAGACTTCTGTACTGCAGGCCTAACACTGTATAGCAGTAGACTTCTGTACTGCAGGCCTAACACTGTATAAGACATGCTGATTAACGACACGCTGGTAAGATAGACAACATATGACAGTAGACTGCCCAAATGTAAAGCGTTGTGCACACCACCCTGCATATTCAACCAGATTGTTTGCGCAGGCCACTAGTCAAAGGGTTGTCAGATATAATTTCTTGTTTCTTTATACAATACGCTACGACAGTCAATTGCAGCTTGGTACAGTACCTTGCGACAGGCAATTGGAGGTCAGATCATCTTGCGAGAGTTATGTGGGCAATTGGCGAGACGGCCTTTAGTATTCTACGTCAGCAAAACCAGAGTATCTACTTCCGCCTTCTACACCGACGTATTCAAAGTCCAGGAGGCTATGCAGACGAGTGTGGATATATTACAGCTACATGTTTATTTAGAGAGACAGCATAATGACATGGGTATTTTATTGCTATATCAGTCATACTTTGCAACTACCGATTGTTTGGTCTCAGTTGGATACTGTGTTTCTCCAACGTCTGGCGAATGTGTCCTTGAAGTCGGCCTATAACAAGGTAGGTAAATCATTAGCTTGACACACATCAGCACATGACCAATATGCGAAAATGTGGTAAGTTCATTAGGTCAAAATATTTGACTTCAAATGGCTACTGTTAATTGTGTTTACTGATCCGGGGTAATCTGTTTACTTGTTACGCTCGACGTCTTTTGACATGGCGTCCTTTAACTTGCCTCGTGTTCTAACTATTCACCAACTGAAGAAAAGGTGTGAATTGTGTTATTGCAACTGTGCAATGCGATATTTCTGAGTAGGTCTACTTTCAGTATTATACTTCATTATGTATGTAATGGCGGATGTATTGTTACTTGACGAATAAGTGTGTGTGATAAAGAATATGACTTGCACTGTGTGACTGCGGTAATTAGAACTACTTGTCACGGTCATTTTGATGAGAATAAAAAAACATACCATACAAACAATTAACATGACGTGACACTGGCTTCGTGTTGAGTGACACACTCACTGTCCAAGTGTTGCCATACATAAATACGCATAAACAGCAGACACGCGAGGACACGCGCTGCACATATTGCGTGTCATGATTGAGCGATCTTACCTAGTTGTAAAGAAATGTCGGCTGAACTATTATACCCCCTTGTTGTGTTGAGTTGGGCGACTTTGAATTGTATATCGAAAGTACAGTGGGTATTCCTCCACAATTCCCGATGAGTCACGAATACTCCGAAATGGATTTCCCTTAGTAAGAGAGAGAAAGAGAGTGGGAGAGAGGGAAAGAGAGAGTGTGAGAGAGGGAAAGAGTGCGAGAGAGAAAGAGAATGAGAGAGAGAGGGAAAGAGTGAGAGCGAGAGAGGGAAAGAGTGAGAGCGAGAGAGGGAGAGAGAGAGTGAGAGCGAGAGAGGGAAAGAGAGTGAGAGAAAGAGAGGGAAGAGAGAGAGAGAGAGATATTCTCTATTTTCTCCAAATATCAGTATAAATTGACAACGTAGCACACCAAGTTTTCGTTGAGACACCTTTTGGTAATATCTACAATTGAGTATTTTTAGGCATCGCAGATTTTCCATGTATAAAATTTCTTGTTTGCCAAACCTGGTGACTTGTTGCAGATGTTGCATTCAGTATCACTTGTTGTGCCAGGGTTGTTTGTTGACCTCAGTATTTATCCACTCCGGTAGGTCAAGGTACATACAACACTCATGTAGCCTTTCTAAAATAAACAACCTCGGCTCCGTCTGATTGTGCATCTGCGTAACATCCAACAATTATGATACGAGAACCTGATGTTACGTCTCAGTGTCGCCTATTGAATTTAACAGAAGCCGTGACTTTCAATTTCGTTTTTATTTTCACTCCATAGATTAAGATTTCCCTGTCTCACAATGTAAACATGTCGCAATACGTGGCTGGTCACGGTTGCGAGTAAATAACGACGCAGGAGACACAGGACACACGAGAAGCTATCTGAGCCTTGTCGTAAGTCTATGTTAAAGTATGGGAGTTACGATCACCTTAGAGCAATGGTCGCTTTGTGTAACGAGTGGATATGTCAGGTATTACTGGCTCACGTTCAATGATGAAGTGCTGCTACTGTTTGGTCTTTATACACCTGTCCTCATTCTCTGTGTTTCAGTGAAGCATCTCAGGACATACATCTCGACTTCAGGGTCGCCTGGAGAAGGGGATTTCATGTTCGCTGTCGTTTGTGGAGTATCCTGAGATGTACGGTATGTTGGTTTGGGGTTTTTTATTGGTTTTTTTTCAAAATCTGTTCTTATTCCGTTGATTCCCTTTATAAGGACTCTCTTCACGCCGAAGACCCGGGTTCGATTCCCGACATGGGTACAATGTGTGAAGGCCATTTCTGGTGTCCCCCGCCGTGATATTGCTGGAATATTGCTAAAAGCGGCGTAAAACCATACTCACTCACTCATTATAACTTGTGACCGCCGCCTTGGTCTAGTGGATAGAGCGTCAGCTCGGAGAACGGAAAGTCGGTGGTTCGATTCCCATGCCAAATACGTAAAAAGATCGCATTTGTTGTTTCAGACAGACATATTTATTTCGTTTATGTGACCATGAGGTCAATAGTACAATGACATGTAGGACAATTCGTCTTGGAGCACAACTTGTATATTGTGACTGAATAGATGCACACATTTGAGTTTTAGTAATATTCAATGTATCATATTTCTTTTAAATTTGGGGACACGGGTGGCCCAGCCGTCCAAGGCGCTGCGATGATTCGCTGTGCAGAGTTGCGTCCCTTGGGTACGCCAGAAATCTATGATTCTGGTTTCGAATCCCGGTTCGTCCCGATTATGTTTCTAGGTTTGTCAGCACCATACCCGTGCTCGTGGGTTTCGCCGAAGTGGTAAACGTCTGAGACCTGCATCACTTCGGGCTTTTCTCCCACATTAAGCTGAGACGCCGTGATATAACGGGACTACTGTTAAAAGCGGCGTTAAACCCAACTCACTCACTCACTCTTTTAAATTTCTTCTAAGAAAAATGTGACTATTTTTGCTGTTCACTAACTGTAACAAATATGCTTTGTGTTGGATCATATGATAATAGTTAGGCGGGTAGTTGATTCTTACATCTTCATATACTGGACATATTAATAACACGTGGTATTCATCTTCTTGGTAATGTTGCAGTAGGGACACCTCGATGTTAAAACATCATTTTCTTTGGAATATCTGTATAACTGAATATTGAGGGTACTCGTATGTATACCACACCTGAACTTCGTTAAACATCTGCGTAAACATATAGATCGAATAGTTGTTTAATGCATTTCTGGTATTATTTCCATTTTAAACATGGAATAGGCATGTAGCGATTTTGAACATCTGATAACAGCTGACCAGCTTTGACAATACGTATCTTAACATCGTTGTTTAAACATTTTTATGAACACGGAATGCCCACGCATATGAAAATCGATATGAAAAAAGAACTTCTCCAACACCTGAGTCCCAGTTTATATCCCCAAGGTCACCAAGGTGTTTAAGCATGTATAAGCCTAGTCCAGAGCATCGTGTATCTGGCTGTCTGAGCAAACGCTTCCAGTATGAGGTGAGGTGAAATTGGGTTTAACGTCGCGTCCAAGATTATTGCACTTATATAGCGACGTGCATGCACGTGTATGTGTGTGTGTGGCTGCTTGTACTAGTCCGGACTGATGCCGATTTATAGTGCTAGCTCACTGAGATACCATGCCGCAGTTTAACATGAATACCCCACTCAGACACAGTATACTGACTCCGAGCCGACCAGTCCTTGTTTTAGCCCCTTAATGCCGAGCGCCAGACAGGGTAACAACAAGTACAATCTTTTAACGTCTTTTTGTATGACGCGGCCCGGGATCGAACCCTGGACCTTCCGCTCTCCGGGCGGACGCTCTACCACAAGACCACGGAGGCGGTCTCCAGTATGAGATAACTCCGCATGAGTAGTTTACATATGTCGGGTACCTTCCGTAGGCGACGCCAAGAACACATTAACAAAATTTTGTATGAATTTGCGATATAAGGTTCCCCAAAGTGCCGAGCCGTACTACAGTACGTATTGAGTGAGTGAGTGAGTGAGTGAGTATGGTTTTAGGCCGCTTTTAGCAATATTCCAGCAATATCAAGGCGGGGGACACCAGAAATGGGCTTCACACATTGTACCCATGTCGGGAATCGGACCCGGGTCTTCGGCATGACGAGCGAACGCTTTAACCACTAGGCTACTAGGCTCCGCCCCAGTACGTATTGGCTGTATTTTACCATCAAATATCCTAAACAGCGATTCAACAGGTATATTTCTCAAGTTACTAACAAACTGCTCAGCTGAATACATTGCTTATCTGCTTGCCTTGAAAGTACTTCACATGCTTTTGTAAATAAACTTCGACATGCAATTGTTTATATTATATTATATTATATCTACTCCACTGTATAAACATTGCCTCCTACTTGTATATATACATGTACTTGTTTACTACACTCTGTAAATCACTTGCTTGATAACGGTGTTAGAACCTACACCGAAACGTCGCTCTTAATTGTAATAAAGAAGTTGTAAATACTCAGCCATAAATTACTATCCTTACTTATGCAATTGTTGAGCCAAGATATTTGTAGTACATGATACTACTTCTAGTCTTTCTGGACCATTTCTCATGTTTAGATATATTTCCTCCTTTCGTAAAAACAACAACTTTTGTTTTGTTAAAATTAACAGACACTCCCTACTTAGCACAACATTTATATAGAATATATATCTTTTTCTGTAAATGTAGAACACTATCTGCAAATATTGCAACGTTATCCGCAAATAGTAAAATCGCTAATGCCTGTACAACTTCGTCTATAAAAATACCAACACATCAGTGTATTCACAAGTTCATCAATGTATAAGATAAAGAGGAGTGGTGATAGTATACATCCCTGTCTTACAACTGCGCTTGTATTGTATACATCAGTCATAGTATATTAACTACGTATACACCTGGCAGGTGCTTTTACGTTTCCATATATACTTCTAAGTAGTCTACTTATCTCACTATGTATACCTTTACAGAGCAAAGAAGTTTATTTCGATCCAAGTTGTCAAAGCATTTTTTAAGTCAACAAAAATACAGTAAAATTTTCGACACTTCTTTCTGAACCCTGTTTGACATTCTGACAGTATCTGTTGGGTCAAAACCAAAAAGTGTATGCCAGATTCAATAACTCCTATGAATATTTTACTTGTAATATTCAACATAGAAATGTCTCTGTATTTATTTGCGTCATCCTTCTAGCCGGATTTATGTAATGCGACAATATGTCCAAGATTCGATAATTCCGGGAATTGCACTTGTTGTTTCGATACCTAGCGTTCGGGATTAACCGGATGAAACAGAAACTGGTCGGCTCGGTGTCATTATACTGAAAAAATAATTGTCCCAGAAAATGATTTGAAATATTCATGCTTTAGGCTGTTGAAAAAAAAATCGTCTGCCACAAAGTATACATTGATGCCAGATGTTGTTTTACATGAACGTTATTCTCATAGATGTTGTGTTGTTATTGTTTATAAAAAGAAGTACCTGCTGTATAAAGCAGGCTTCCGTATAGGGTAGCAGGAAGCCCGTGACATGAAAAGAATATTTCTCAGTAAATCTTAAATTTTTTCAGGTAGTAACATACATCTCACGCACACATTCACTCTAGTAATACAAATAAACTGCACATATCACGCACGCATAAACTATTGCAGCCTATATATTACATTGCAGTGCCGAAAAGAACGTGATCCAGTGTAAAACTAAAATTGAAAGTGTAAAATGAAAACTGCTAGTCATTGTCGAAAAGTGTATGATACAGCATCCAAGCTCCATCGATTTCTGTTGATCTTTTTCAGTGATGTATTGATTGTTTTCTCTGCCTTATTCCTCTAATAATTTTCTTTTTAATTTAAATGCGTTGCCTTTTCAATTACTTTGGAGTGATAACCGGGACAAAGTAGAGGGGATTGAAGTTTCTCAACCTTTGAAGCAAGGGGGCTTGGGTATAGTGAATATGCTTTCATATGTAACATCTCTTAAAACCACGTGGATAAGGAGACTTGTGTCCTCAGCTGATCAAACACAGAAGCACATATTTGCATCAACACATACTTACTTGTGTAATCTTAGTGAATTTGGTATAACAATCTGTGAGAGAAAATCATCATTGATAAGTAATAAGTTTTGGAAAAGTTGTTTTCAGTCATTTATAATGTTTGATAAGAAAATCAAGCGAGAATATTCCAGTAGTTTTTTTAACTTAAACAATTGTTCATAAACCTGACACTAAAATTAATAGGAAGTCAATTTTCTTTAAATATTGGTCTGAGAAGGGTGTCGCCCAAACTTTAGACTTGGTCAAGGAAAATAAGGCGTTTCTATCACATGACAATTTAATTAAATTATATGTTATATCTTTATCCTATTTATAATATTATGTTGTTATCAGCAGCATTAAACAATTCCTTAAATCTGTTGGTTTAGTTAAAGATTCTGTGGAGGAAAAGCGCTGTGTGGTTAAATGTAAGAATATTTATTTTTCATTGAAATCTACAGATATAAAATCTAAGCGCAGGAAAAGTGGGAATTAGAATTAAAACTGAAATTGACACAATATCTGTAATAGAATAGTCAGTACAACAAGACTGCGTTCATTTCAATACAAAATTCCCACCACTAATTCATTTCTGTATGTACTTAATTATATTCAAAATTATCTGTGTCAACGCACTCAGCAATATAACAGCTATATGTCGGTTTGGTTTGTTGTTTTACGCCGCACTCAGCAATATTCCAGCTATATGACGGCAGTCTGTAAATAATCGAGCCTGGACCAGACAATCCAGTGATTGATATCATGAGCATCGATCCACGCAATTGGGATCGATGACATGCATCAACCAAGTCAGCGAGCCTGACAACCCGATCCCGTTAGTCGCCTTTTACGACAAGCATAGTCACCTTTTACGGCAAGCATGGGTTGCTGAAGACCTATTCTACCCCGGAATCTTCAAGGGGCAGCTATATGTCGGCCGTCTGTAAATAATCGAGTATGACCAGACAATCCTGTTTTGGGCAGAGATTTCTTATGAGTATGGAAAGGGGTTTGCTCTTATCTTTGAACATCATTTGTGAAAGGTTCCATGTAAAGAAAATTGAAATTATATTACAGATGCAATAATTAAATATTTAATCAAATCTTTACTACTTTAATGTAACTTTGCATCATTGATGAAATGCAACAATCACGTTTGGTTTTGATGCCTTAAGCGACCTATTACTGTGGGTTCGAATCACAGATTCGCTCTGATTATATATTTTTAGTTCATTTGATAAATATAAAGCTTAGTTTATGTAACATAAATCAGCTGTAACATTAAAGGTGATGTCATAGCGACTGATTTATGACTACCATTGTCTGCAGTACATTTGACTCTAAGTGAGTGAGTATGATTTTACGCCGCTTTTAGCAATATTCCAGCAATATCACGGCGGGGGGCACCAGAAATGAGCTTCAAACATTGTACCCATGTCGGGAATCGAACCCGGGTCTTCGGCGTGACGTGCGAACACTTTAACCACTAGGCTACCCGACCGCCCTTTGACTCTAAGGGCAAATTACCCTGTAGCCATAAACCTAGTTGTCATTACGTTTTAGGCGTTAATCCCCGTTGTTAATCCTCACCAACATTTCAATGTATATTGACTGACAGCCAAACTGGGCTACTTTATTACTTCCCGTTAATTACTGTTATTTATAGTATGTCATTTATTGCCTTAATTGTTCATCCCCTAAGCTACGTCACCCCCGGAAGTCCCATGTCCAGTGCAACGTCATTGTATTTCCATTGTTCATAACTATATATGTGCTACCATTACACAGTTACTACGGTGTTAATCAGGCTTGGTATTCCGAGTGCTGACCTCTGATTAGGATTGAATGTACCCATCGTCACATGAAGTACGGCGTTCAAGTTATTCCGAATCAAATCCATTTAGTGTGTGAGTGAGTTGGGTTTAAGGCCGCTTTGAACAGTATTTCTGTTACATCACGGCATGTCAGTTTAATGTGGGAGGAAAGCCGGAAGAGATACAGGTCTCAGCTTCCAATTTTAGTGAAACCCATGGACACGGTGCTGACAGATCTAATCAGACAGACATAATCGGGGCGAACTGGGATTCGAACCTATGCATTTAGGTTTCTGGCGTACCCAAGGGACGCAACTATGCACAGCGAATTGCGGCGCCTTAGACGACAGTGCCACCCGTGCCCCCCAAGTAAGTTTAGCTTGATTACATGCGATCATAGACCACCTCCGTGGTCTAGTGGTAGAGCGTCCGCCCGGAGAGGAAGGTCCGGGGTTCGATCCCCGGCCGCGTCATACCCGGAGAGCGGATGGTCCGGGGTTCGATCCCCGGCCGCGTCATACCAAAAGGACCCGTTAAGATCCGGGGTAGAATAGATCTACAGCAACCCATGCTTGCCGTAAAAGGTGACTGTGCTTGTCGTAAAAGGCGATTAACGGGATCGGGTGGTCAGGCTCGCTGACTTGGTTGATGCACGGTCAACGATCCTTATTGCGTGGATCGATGCTCATGATATCAATCACTGTATTGTCTGGTCCAGACTCGATTATTTACAGACCGCCGTCATATAGCTGGAATATTGCTGAGTGTGGCGTTAAACAACAAACAAACAAACAAACAAACAAACAAATCATACCAAAAGACGTTAAAAGATGGTACTTGTTGTTACCCTGCCAGGCGTTCGGCATAAGGGGCAAAAACAAGGACTGGTCGGGTATCTCAGTGTGCTAGCACTATAAATCGGCATCAGTCCGGACTAGCACAAGCATGCACGTCGCTATATAAGTGCAATAATGCGACGTTAAACCAAATTTCACCTCACCTCACCTCGCCTCACCTCACCTCACCTCACCTCACCTCACCTCACCTCGCCTCACCTCACCTCACCTCACCTCACCTCACATACGATCATACAGGAAAGATGACTAAGCCATACAGGCATTGCCTGTCTCTCTTTCCAATCAACAGATGTTCACCGTATATATGCGTGACTACAATTATACTGACATTCACTTGATCACACTGGCCGTCAAATTGACATTTCTGTTTGTCTGTTATATACTGTAATGTTATTTAATTTCATGCCTATTTGTCCCCAGTGTTCAACGACAGAGGTGAGGTGAAGTGAAATTGGGTTTAACGTCGCGTCCAAGAGTATTGCACTCTATATATAGCGACGTGCATGCATGTGTGTGTGTGCGTGCGTGCGTGCGTGCGTGCGTGCGTGCGTGCGTGTGTGAATATGAATACCCCACTCAGACACATAATACTGACTCCGAGCCAACCAGTCCTTGTTTTAGCCCCTTGTTGCCGAGCGCCAGACAGGGTAACAACGTAACCATCTTTTATGACTCGGCCGGGTATCGAACCCCGGACATTCCGCTCTCCGGGAGGACGTTCTACCACTGGATCAAATGAAAGAACCTGTCCAATGTAAATACTCTTACCACAGATTCAACGTCATTCACTTAAAGGGGAAGTGTACACGCAAAAATCACTTTCTTTCTTTTTCTAAACAAAACGCAATTTTAGAATTAATTAGTATCTGTGTTTGAAAATATACACTCATTTTTTTCACAGTGAACGTAGGAAGCTCACAATAGTGTGAAAATGATATGCCGTTATGAGGCCTTCGTTTTTCGAGCTAAACAGGCCTGAGTTATCCCCCTTAGATTATGACGTAATTGGTGCCAATTCAACTGGGTCCCTGTCTATTCTCAACGCAAAAGATATCAAGTACCAGTTTGCGGTAAAACAACATGGCCTACGACACACTACGGCGCAGTGGTGACTCAGCATAACACTATGCTGGCTGGCATCTGAGACGCTAGAATCACACACCTGGACCTACACCACGTGAAGCGGCTCTAACAAAGCATGATGACGTCATAATGTTTATCAATTGGCACCAATGACGTCATATTGCAAGGGGCATAAGCCATGGTGTTTTTGTTGTGGAAATAGAACACTTGGTAAATGTGAAAAATATAAATCGTTTTAATGCAAAAAATATGTTAATTAATTGTGATATTTTTATATTTTTATCTATGACACTTCTATGTTAACACTTTTAATGTGGAAAAAGTACAAGAAAAATAGGTTCATTTCCGTGTGAACTTGCCCTTTAAGCGTGTTTTGAATTGTACACACTGCTCTCTTGGTTTATAGTATACAATGTTACAAGGTCCTTACTGAAGATCTACCACATTGACTGGCACAAGGGATATCTTGTTCGTTACTTCCTCAACTGAGAAAGATTCCAACAGGCCCCTTTGAAATCATTTCCGAAAGGAACACTAACGTTGTTCAGCATTTATTTGTACTGCGATCAACATTGGTTGTGACAAGGTAGATCCCACCCATCGCTGTTGTCAAACTGTACCCACGTTTGGATGTTGTTGACAAGGCCATGGCGTTCAAATGCTCCATTCAATTTATGTCGTGGGAACATGACTCTACAGCCAGTGCACTGTTTGACAAACGTGTTGTTTTCTGAATCACCTTTGCGTATTGTTATCATGGAGGATTTTGTCTGAAATTCCTTCTCATAATGGTTCAAATTGGGGCTCAGAAAATAATATTGGTTTTAATATACGATACGAAGCGAAACTAGGACATGAGGAGAACCTTATTATGTAATGCATGGTTAGCATAGGTTTGTAACACTGTTCTTTTAACTGAAACAGCTTAGGTTCTTCTGAATGTAGTGCTCGTGTGTTTTTTTCAACACCGGCAGACTAAGGTGAGATGGCTGCTTGTTAGTTGTAGTTGTCCGGACTGATGCCGATTTATAGTGCTAGCTCACTGAGATACCATGCCGCTGTTTAACATGAATACCCAACTCAGACACAGTATACTCCGAGCCGACCAGCCCCTTTATGCCGAGCGCCAGACAGGGTAACAACAAGTACCATCTTTTAACGTCTTTTGGTATGACGCGATCGGGGATCGAACCCCGGACCTTCCGCTCTCCGGGCGGACGCTCTACCACTAGACCACGGAGGCTAAGGGACCAACCGTTTGATATTCTTGGGGCCTGGAATTTTATCTAAAGAAATCCATTTTTGAAACAAATAATTGTGGTCCAGAAAGTCGAAAAAAGCATTGCCTGACATACATTGTTGCTAGATGTTTTGCTATTTTTAAAATCAGGCTTATAGTTTTAATAAAGCAAATATCTGGTTTATAGCTGAAAAAAAAAATATCTATATAAAATCCCACCCTCCACCCTGAATATCAGATGGTCGGTCCCTAACACGAATTGTATTTGGTAAAAAGTTACGTTTAGCTATACGGATCAAAATTGTTGTTTTTTCCACGGAGAGTGAGTGAGTTAATTTTTTACGCCACATACTGTAGTAGTCCTCTCCACGGTGTAAGTGATGGAATCTGGTCAGTCCAGATCAAATGTATACAGAAAGAGCAATGATTCACTCAGCAGGTGTATGATGCATCCCAGTAAGCCATGCCACACGCTGAAACCATCCCATGCTGATTGGTCCACTCTTACTACACGTATTGGGGGCACGGGTGGCCCAGTCGTCTAAGGCGCCGCGATTCGCTGTGCAGAGTTGCGTCCCTTGGGCACGCCAGAAACCTATGATTGTGGGTTCGAATCCCGGTTCGCCCCGATTATGTTTCTAGGTTTGTCAGCACCATACCCGTGCTCGTGGGTTTCACCGAAGTGGTAAACGTCTGAGACCTGCATCACTTCGGGCTTTCCTCCCACATTAAGCTGACACGCCGCGATATAACTGGAATATTGTTAAAAGCGGCGTTAAACCCAACTCACTCACTCACTACTACACGTATTTGATACAAGCGACCTGTTTTGTACCGGAATTCCAAGGAACCGTTAGTTCTAGACAATGAATATCAGTGTTGGTGTCGCTAGCTCATCGCGGCCTGGGGCGTTGGGTTGCCTAACGGTTAAAGCTCGGGTTTGTGGAGCCGAACACCCTCGTTCGAGTCCCCACATGGTACACTGTGGCAAAACATACATTGTTGCAAGATGGGTTTTAAGAGTACAGAGTCCCAAATAATCGACCTACAATGTGTAACCTGTCATGAGTTTCCAATTATCTTCTTTTCAGTCACAACAGTTCTGGGCTTGGTCGTATGTACAGCACGTGTCATCACAGGAACTGGAGAAGGTATTTAATAGTACATAGATAGTTTCATACACGCTGTAACTGTAGACTGTAACATAGTTATACTGACAATGTTACGTCACGTATAAAATCAGGGACGACGAGGTCAATATGATGAATTCACACAGCAATGACCTTCCTAGGTACAGTATATTAATAAACTATATAACAATTAATGAATATATATATATATAATAAAATAATAAAGTCCACGTTAGTCCATCATCTTCTTTATATCAGTTTATATCAGACTGATATGTCAGTTACACTGAAGAGCTGTCATGAGACAGCGAAAGTACTATGTATGAAACTGATATAAAGAAGATGATGGACTAACGTGGACTTTATTATTTTATTATTGTATTATATAATAAAATATATATATACATATATATATATATATATATATATATATATATATATATATATAGATATATAGATAGATATAGATATATATAGATATATTCCTTAATATATATATTCATTCACCCCATTGATATATATACTAGTATACATACAAACGTGAACAACTTAATTATGATTTGAAACATAAGAAGAAAAGATCTAGTAATTTAACAAGATGTAATTGATATTGTTTGCGTATATATTATATGTTTTAAATTATCGTAATTTTTTTCCCTATATATATGTTGCAGTACGATTTTCTCTCCTGTCAAATTGTTTACTTTACCCAAAATAGGATAAAATGCTATAAACTACGCCAATGCGTGTCTATGCAAAACTGTTTTATGACTTAACGTTTGTGAGCAGTTGTCCGACTGCCTTGTGCTGACCGTGACAACATGTCTAGTGTAAAACGTTTCTGATTGATATACCTATTATGGTTTTTTAGAATGATAAATTATAAATGATATTGAATATTTCTGTATTTTCTTCATAAGTGGGTCGGTCGGGTAGCCTAGTGGTTAAAGCGTTCACTTGTCACGCAGGAGACCCGGGTTCGATTCCCGACATGGGTACAGTGTGTGAAGCCCATTTCTGGTGTCCCCCGCCGTGACATTGCTGGAATATTGCTAAAAGCGGCGTAAAACCATACTCACTCACTTTCTTCACAAGGTCTTGGAACCCAGACTGCCTATTACATTGTTGTTCATGTACTAGAGACATGGGACTTTCTGTTATAAAGTTGTATTGCAATTCTACATTGGTTGTACGTTTTACTACATCAGAAAGTGGTGTCAGCACCTTATTATTGAGGCAGCTATTGGAGTTAGTGTTTAACGTTTTACTCCGTTGGACAATGTTGGGGATCATAAGGGGTTTTCGGGAACAAACTATTTTTTTCAAAGAAACTTGAACAAGCATGTGTGTTGAACAACAAGGAGTTTCTAGGCTGGCGCTTTCTGATGTAATATGGGATGGTGGATAGCCTAGTGGTTAAAGCGTTCGCTCGTCACGCCGAAGGCCCGGGTTCGATTGTACATGGGTACAATGTGTGAAGCCCATTTCTGGTGTCCCCGCCGAGATATTGCTGGAATATTACTAAAAGCGGCGTAAAACCATACTCACTCACTTTCTTCACAAGGTCTTGGAACCCAGACTGCCTATTACATTGTTGTTCATGTACTAGAGACATGGGACTTTCTGTTATAAAGTTGTATTGCAATTCTACATTGGTTGTACGTTTTACTACATCAGAAAGTGGTGTCAGCACCTTATTATTGAGGCAGCTATTGGAGTTAGTGTTTAACGTTTTACTCCGTTGGACAATGTTGGGGATCATAAGGGGTTTTCGGGAACAAACTATTTTTTTCAAAGAAACTTGAACAAGCATGTGTGTTGAACAACAGAGAGTTTCTAGGCTGGCGCTTTCTGATGTAATATGGGATGGTGGATAGCCTAGTGGTTAAAGCGTTCGCTCGTCACGCCGAAGGCCCGGGTTCGATTGTACATGGGTACAATGTGTGAAGCCCATTTCTGGTGTCCCCGCCGTGATATTGCTGGAATATTGCTAAAAGTGCCGTAATACCATACTCACTCACTCACTCACTCACTCACTCACTCTAATATTGTGTTCCAGGGCTCCCGCCCCACTGCTTCCAACCCTCTCACCCTCTCCCTTGTGAAAAGTGTGAGGAAAAAATGTGGTACGGCGAGAATTGTACTAAGGCATGCAGTTCGGGATGTAACGACTACGGCTGCAACAAGACGACTGGTGAATGCAAATCGTGTGAAGCTGGCTACCACTCTTTTTACTGTACGCTGGAATGTCCACCCAACTGTCTGAATGATTCACACGGGCCAGCCAAATGTGACCAGAACACAGCAAACTGCACAAATTGTCAACCAACATGGTGGGGGTCGCATTGCACGAACAAATGTGACAGCAACTGTAAGGACGGAGTTTGTGACTTTGATGATGGACACTGTAACGAATGTGTAGTTGGTAAAGCAGGTGAGAATTGTTCGGAAGATTGTTCCACGGGATGTTGGCTCCATGAATGTGACCGAGAAAACATGATTTGCACGGGTGGATGTACCCCGGGATATTTTGGTGAGACATGTGAAAAGAAGTGTAACGACAACTGTGTGTGCCGGGAACAGTGCCCAGAATGCCCCCAAAACAACGTCACATGCAGCAGCAGCAACAGCAACAGCAAATTCACCGGTACGTTCAGATGTAGAACAGGACAGAATAGAAATTATACATGTATGCTTTATCGTTAAAACTGAACAGATCATCTGTTCGAATTGCTGTTTGTTGAAAATTTGAATAAATCACATTTGACATTATATCACGTAAAAATATAAACGAGCGTGGGATGTTCGTTTGTTCGATTGATTGTTTGCTGTGTTTCTGTTACCACTGGCTTTATATCCACGGTATAGGGGCGGTCGGGTAGCCTAGTGGTTAACCCCCTGGATGCCAGAGGGACATATATGTCCCTCCTCTACAACCCTCACTTTGAAGTCTAATAAAATAAAAAAATACATCACCCACACAACTACACTTTACAGTTTTGAATAAGGTGGGAAATTCCCCGTTCTGTGATATCATCCACTGGCATTTAGGCCAAGCAAAAGTACGGAACATGACCTCTGAAAATTAGGCACATCGTAAATGTCGCCATTTTTTACACATTACTAAATCACCACTCACGGCGTTATATACAGGATGTTTTGAAATCTAAATTTCGGATATTTACTCGGAGAAATGAATTTCAAAAATAGCATATTAGTGATCACGGGTATCTGTCTTTTATGAAATCATCAATGATCATTCCAAAACGTCTCCGATAACCCTAGAATCGTTTAGAATGTTTTGGAAAAAACGAAAACACGAACGCCGAAGTGAACTTTCCGCCATATTGGATAGTGTTTACAAAATCACGTTTCAGTACGATTTCATCATTTCTGATGGGTATATTTTATAACTAAACGTGTACAGTTTCAATATCGATATTTGTGTTGGAATAGTTTGGTTCCTCCTGAACAAAACACCACGAAAATATATTGTCCTTACCCACAGCTAATTCTCACCAAGTGACCTGAGTTACAACAAACAAGAGCTAAGCATAGCGGAGTTATGCCCCCTTTTCTTTGTACGTGTGTAACCTCTCTGTCACCTTTTGACGTCATAGAGAAAAATCAGTTTTCGTCATTTACGGCATGCTATTTTTGGAATTGATTGTATGTCGTTATACATACGCAAATAACTCCATTTGGTATGTTGTTATGGCGTTCAGATATTAGGCAGTATTTTGTTCGCTCACAGTTTCCGTAAAGCTTCTTAATAAAAAAATTTGTCACACAGTACTTTTATGGGTGTACGATAAAAAGCGGAGAAATTTACTGTTTTTCAACGCAGAATAAATTATCGGACAACACTTAGGAGTGTCTTTTTTAAAAACCGGTTTGATATTTATAGTTAAATTTACACTTTTAAATAAAAAAATTCATATTCTCCAACTCTGTGTAATTTTATAGCCAGAGGTAGATCCAGTGCCGCGTGAGCGCAATTCTCGCACAACCTTCACTTTTCCGATCTTAGGAAAATGTGCGTCAGAAAAAAAACTCGGCATCCAGAGGGTTAACGCCTCACTCAGCAAAATATTCCAGCTACATGACGGCGGTCTGTAAATAATTGAGTCTGGACCAGACACGCCAGTAATAAATATCATTTTATAAATATCCCGTTTGTCGCCTCTTACGACAAGCTGAGTCGCCTTTTACGGCGATCATGGGTTGCTGAAGACCTATTCTACCCCGGATCTTCACGGGGCTGTTATATAATAATTGAATATATGTATTATCTTCATTGCTTGCTTCAATCACAGTTCAGAAGTGAGGTGAGGGGAAACGGGGTTTAACGTCACAATCTCATTGTTGAGAACAATTTTGTATGAGGTCATCCATTGTTCATGACGTCACAAATTGCATGACGTAACGAAAGTTGATCTTCCTTCTTCAGGTGTTAATGCGTCAGCGATTGCTGGTTCTCTGACTGGGATCTGTGTCATCGTTGTAGCAGTAGCTGTTGTCGGATGTCTCGTATGTAAAAAGACACGGCGCTTTAATAGGTAAGACTGTTTTTGCACAGCACCCAGTCAATTATCCAGTCCCCCTCGATTATCCAGTGCATCATACATCCATTCAATCATTGGAAGTAACCCGGATGGTTGGCTTTCGTTTCGAAACCTTTTTAAACAGCCGTCAAATCAGACTGGACACATGAGCGAGGCAGAATCCTATGTTGAATTAGTGGTGAGGTGAGGTGAAATGGGGTTTAACGTCGCGTCCAGGATTATTGCACTTGTATAGCGACGTGCATGCACGTGTATGTGTGTGTGTGGCTGCTTGTACTAGTCCGGACTGATGCCGATTTATAGTGCTAGCTCACTGAGATACCATGCCGCAGTTTAACATGAATGCCCTACTCAGACACAGTATACTGACTCTGAGCCGACCAGTCCTTGTTTTAGCCCCTTAATGCCGAGCGCCAGACAGGGTAACAACAAGTACCATCCTTTTTGGCATGACGCGGCTGGGGATCGAACCCCGGACCTTCCGCTCTCCGGGCGGACGCTTTACCATTAGACCACGGAGGCGGTCTTGAATTAGAGACAATGGAGATGTTCTGAAGTGACCCGCAATGGGATGTCCTCAGATCTTTGTTTGGGCGATAGTGATTGCTGTGCGCATGGATCCTCCCAATTGGGATACGATGACGTCTATCGGACGGAGTTTGAGACTTTGAAGATGGACGCCGCATTTATCAATATTCCAGCAATATCCCGGCAGAGGACACCAGAAATGGGCTTCTACACATTGTACCCATGTGGGGAATCGAACCCGATTCTTCAGCGTTACAAACGCTTTACTCCCCCACCCGCCTCTTGCGACAAGCATGAACTGAATATATCATACCAATGGCGGATCCCACCGGATAACCGTGAATGACTGAAGTAGTGTGTTACAAAGGCTGATTTAAAACCAGAAGCCTGGTTGATATACTCAAAGTCAAAGTGAAGGGGATGATATTCCATTGCATCATTTTAGGATGTTTTAGGAGAAAACACAAACACAAATCTCTCTCTTTTCTTTGAAAATTAAAAAAATTGTACTAGTTCCCATAAGGACTTAGTTGAACCGGATAGGCTTCTAAAGATTTTTGTTTTTAAATTTCAAATAATTATTCAAATTCTGACTATCACTTTATGTTTTCTTCACGCAGGTTATGGCAAACGTTTGCTTATTTAACATAAGACATAAAGCACTTTTACGAGTGACTTTCGTTTGGGCGATGGGGTAGCTTTGTGTAGACTCGTGATAAAAGCGTTCACTCATGTCACTTCATTCCCCATGTGGGGACGGTGTGTTAAACTTATTTACGGTGTCCCTGGCTGTGATATTGCTGGAATGCCCAATCACCCACTCATAATGCGCCTGAGCAGGATGAAGCAAGCCTGGTCTGTCCTAACACGCTGTTTGTGGTGTACGCAGATGGGAGCCTGAGCAATCTGGCCATATATTCCATGTGATGTTATTAGTTACCAATGAATTATGATCATCAACTACTTTTGCCTGCGTGAATATTTTTATTATTTTAAAGTATCATATAATTGTCACCTCTACAGAAAGTAATACATCATCGAGTCTTCCTATGTTTTTATTACATGTTATCAGAACAAAACATTGAGAAGAATGAAAAGAAGGTTGTCGTTTTATTAATATATATTATATATAAATGCATGTATACATTCCAGATTGTTTTGGCGATGTCGAAGCAGGCAACCATCTGAGGCTGCTAATAATGACGTTCTGGAGACTTTAGGTAAAATATATACCGAACTTTCCACAGTTATTTCATACATTTCTCTTAATAGAATTACTGTAGCGTACATGTTTTTGATGGAGTAAAGTCTAAGTTATTGGTCCTTTAAAGTATATCAATTACACTTCTATGTTTTTAGCACAAGATGAAGATACAGGTGGCAATGATTAGGACGGTGTTTTATCGTGGGATGCGAGGACTTGTGACTACAGAACAATAACTGAAGAAAGTGCATGACTGTCGATGGAACGACATAGTCGAGGAACAGATATCATTTTTAATACTTACATGCGTACTCTTTTCGCGAACATCTTGTGTCATCACTTTTCATTCCTATGATGTTCATCGCGATGGAATCTGTTTCGTTGGATAATCAAGACTGGTTCTTCTCTGGCGTTGACGTTTTTTTATCATGCTGTAGTGTCAAATGTTGAATATGAAAGCTAGTACTTTATGTTATCATTTGTTAGATAAATGTTCCCGTATCAGTTCCGAAACGTTGCATTTGAAGAATATTTTTTTTATGTGTTGATTTTTATTTTTAGTGATTTTGCGGGGTTTTTTTTCTTTTCGGGTGTGAAAGGGGCGTTGTGGGGGGAGGGGTGGGGGTGGGGGGTGGGGGGGGGGGGTGGGGGGGGTGGGGGGGGGGGGGGCACACTTTTCCTTTCGTTTTTCATAATAATATTTTTTTAAGTTGTATATAACGTATGAATCCCTTCTCAGATTATTTTATCCCATTTCTATATGATGTACTATTTTACTTCTCTGTGTTGTTCTTGTTTTCTCTTCAGTATGAGGTTATACTGTATCATTTTTTGATATTTTGATATTTTGCAATATGTTGTGGTCATCTGTTATGCAAATCAGTTTCGATGTGTCTTTTTAACAAGGTGTTCTTCATGAAGATCTACCGCCAGCCCGATTGTAACAATTACATGTACACTTGGCTTTGACGATGCCGGTTGAAGTTGTTCAATACAGGCTGGCGGTGGGTGTTGTAAGCTGTATGTTTAACAGAAACCTGGTTGCACCATGATATTCTAGCCACTGATATTACACTGATACCATTTTCAAATCGTAACCTGTATTAAGAAATATATTTTAGATCTTAAATCAGAGTATAACGGACAGCCTGAACTGGAGGCGCGCGTGGATACGTTGACAGTTTTTACGTAGTTAGTGTTAAAACCGAGTGTTTGCGAGCATAAATAAGATTTCTGAATTCAGTTACAACAGTAACCGTACATGTATTTGTTACATAAAGTCATTTCATTCAAATTTGTTTGGTATGATTATGTCTTATAATTATTTTAGGATGGAAATGCAGTTACCAAATAAAATATGCTGAAATATCAATTCATTATGACCTTATTTCATAATCTATTTTTTAAAGTAACCCTCCTTACATTAAAGATAACTATTTAAAGAATATAGTACTTAAAGACATTGCAACAAACCGAATAATCAGGGGGGAGACTTTATACTGAGGGGGGCGCGAAATATATCCGCCCGGGGGCGATTTTATTTCAGAAGAAGAAGAATATTTTATTATAGTGTCACCCGCTGTACATATAAAATGACAAGGCAAGAATGTAAAAATTCAGCGGCCGGCCAAAATGGCCTACGAGACACTAAAAGACTCAAAGAAACAATATTTTATATGTGTACACACCACATTTAAAAGTAATTATGAAAATAATATTCATAATATTATCCCCCATACAAACATCCTATATACACACAACCACATCCATTCCCACATCCAGGCCTTCACTCACAGCAGCTTACGCAAACCACGCAAACACACCCGCTCATTCAGACACATCCAAAACCTCATTGACATCAGTTCAATCACATCCGAACCCTCGCTCGAACCCTCACCGTCACACATTACCCTCACGCACACCCTATTTCTTAAACACACCCTCACCTGTATCCATTCCCGCATCCACACCAACTCCCTCATCCGCACCATCAACCACGTCCTCACTCGCATCCACATCCCTCCCCGCCTCCACAAAAGAAGAAGCACCAACCACGCACAAAGACACCAACAAAGTAACAATCCACACACGCACACACACACACTCACGCACCCGACAACATGAAACAAACACCCATCACAACCCCACGGGCCAGCCACCCATCACAACCCACAGCACCCCCACACATCAACCCTACAACACAGCAAAACATGATAGATGATAAGATTTTCACACGCACACAACTACCCAGTTTATTGTTTTATATATTTTCTTCTCCGAAACATTGAGAAGATTAATGCAGCAAGTGGTTTAACCAGATCGTCGCACTGCATTAAGAATACGGTTTGGTCTGCCGGAGACATGGTAATAAACGAGGGGTAAATAAGGGATACCTTCTGCAAAGATTAAGTCTTAGATCTCTATAACAGTCACACGTTACCAAAAAGTGAACTTCATCTTCAACTGTTTGGCCGTTACATAAATTACAGACGCGTTCAGAAACAGGGGTTTTCGGGCGTGTATAACGACCTCTTTCTAATTCTAAGGGTAAAGTTCCACAGCGAAGTTTAGCTAAAGTGCGTCGTCGTGATCTATCCAGAATGTGACGTACATAAAATGAAACATTCAGACTGAGTGTATTTTTAAACAGTCTAAACGTTCTAAGCTTATTACCTGTAGTAGTATGGCCAGTGTCATTCCAAAGTATAGAATTATATATATATATATAGAGAGAGAGAGAGAGAGGGGGGAGAATTTTATATATATAGAGAGAGAGAGGGGGGGAGAGAGAGAGGGGTACATATATATAACAGTATATTATATATTATAACAGTAACTGACCTTGTTACACATTTCATATCATTAGAACACCACGATCTACATGGGAGAGTGGAGCATAGTCTTCCTTCAAGAGAGAGCCGTGCCACATGTTAAACATAAACGCCATGCTTCTCCAGGACACATGGCTGCAGAGTTCCACCGTATCAGCCCATATACACCAATGGCAGGCGGCGAGGTTCTGTATGGAAAAGACAAATTTAAACCATGGAAGGGGGGGTGGGGGTGGGGGGGTGGGGTGGGGGGGTGGGGGGGGGGGGGGTGGGTGGTTGATGTGGATTACATGACTGTTCATAGGCAGACTCAAATTGGTACGTATGCCCTCATTTGTCAAATATCTGACCACTCGCTTGGGGTACTCGGATTGTGTGTGTTCTATGCATTACGTGATTGTTTCTTTCTTTCTATCTTCCCTTGTTGTTGAATGCCAAACTCAGTTATATTTCAGCTTTATGACGGCGGTCTGTATATAATCGAGTATGGACAAGACATTCCAGTGAGTGACGTCACGAACATCGATGGGATGCGATGACATGCATCAACCAAGTCTACTAGCTTGACCCCCGATCCCGTTAGTCGGCTCTTTCGACAAACATAGGTCGTTGAAGACCAATTCTAACCTGGGACTTCACGGGGTTGTATTACATGTCTTGTACTTAGCTCACATCAGATGGATGCATGTAGGTACGTGTAAGCTATTAAGCCATGTATAGATGGAGCAGCGTCAAGCCACAACACATCGGAACCTTCATTAGATTGCCTATAGATTAGAGTGCCTATAGCTATCGAGGTGGGTCGACATGCTAACCCGCCAGATCCTTGAGGTACTGTGTACTTTCTTCATATGTTGAAGATAATTATTTATTCACAGTTACTTTAGTTAGTTACTTTGTCAATTAAACACTTATCCCGTCTAAATTGTTCAGTTAGTAAATTAGTTAGTTTTAGTTCTTTTTAGTGAGTTACTTAGTTACTTAGAAAGTTAGTTAGTTCTTTCTTTATGAAAGGGAAATACGATAGGGAGCTTCCAGGTTATTTGTATTGTGTGTGTGGGGGTGGGGGGGTGGGGGGGTGGGGGGGTGGGGTGGGGGTGGGGGGGGGGGGAGACAATTAGAACAATCAATTTTCCAATCTGTACCCAACAACTATTTATTTACTGAGCATCATGAATTAATCTATTCATTTTCAATACTAACTTTTTTCGCCCTTGCAAACAAATAGAAATCAAATGGATCACATGGATGCTCATTACGACCCATGTGGGCCATACCTTGTATTTTGGTTCAGCCTGCTCATTCACACTGAGAGGTGGATCGGAGGACGGACTACAGTGAAGTGCCTTCAACATGCACTATTCACACGGAGAGGTGGATCGGAGGACGGACTACAGTGAAGTGCCTTCAACATGCACTATTCACACTGAGAGGTGGATCGGAGGACGGACTACAGTGAAGTGCCTTCAACATGCACTATTCACACTGAGAGGTGGATCGGAGGACGGACTACAGTGAAGTGCCTTCAACATGCACTATTTACACTGAGAGGTGGATCGGAGGACTGACTACAGTGAAGTGCCTTCAACATGCACTATTTACACAGAGAGGTGGATCGGAGGACTGACTACAGTGAAATGCCTTCAACATGCACTATTTACACGGAGAGGTGGATCGGAGGACTGACTACAGTGAAGTGCCTTCAACATACACTATTTACACGGAGAGGTGGATCGGAGGACTGACTACAGTGAAATGCCTTCAACATGCACTATTTACACGGAGAGGTGGATCGGAGGACTGACTACAGTGAAGTGCCTTCAACATACACTATTTACACTGAGAGGTGGATCGGAGGACTGACTACAGTGAAGTGCCTTCAACATGCACTATTTACACAGAGAGGTGGATCGGAGGACTGACTACAGTGAAATGCCTTCAACATGCACTATTTACACGGAGAGGTGGATCGGAGGACTGACTACAGTGAAGTGCCTTCAACATACACTATTTACACGGAGAGGTGGATCGGAG